>NW_025964361.1:26255562-26864312 GCF_023055435.1 Haliotis rufescens
CTACTACTACTACTACTGTTGCTTCTAACATAATGTTCCAACTCGTTCACTCATTTCTACCGCCAATACACATATGATACACAACTTCTGCACATCATATAAAAAACACATCATATGGGATCTATAAGTGTTTGTTTGTTTGTGGTTTAACGCCGCACTCAGCAGTATTCCAGCTATATGACGACGGTCTGTAAATAATCGAGTATGGACCAGCCAGACAATCTGTGATTGACAATGTAAGCAATTCCCTACGCCGTCAGGTACGATAACACGCAATCAAGCGAGCCTGACCACCCGATCCACAAAGTTGCCTTACCCTGTTACTGGGTACCTACTTTCACCCGGTATCCCCACGGGGTATGGAGAAACGAGCGGACACCACTCGGCCCAATCGACTGCATATACCAAGCTTACACTATGACTGTGCTCTCACTAATGAACTTGACATGTAAGGCATAAACTTAGATAATTGCTCCTGCTATCAATCACTGGTTTATATGGTCCAGACTCGATCATTTACAGGACGCCGGGCTAATGTTATATTATTGCTACTTCGTCATTTACTTACCCACCTCCGTGGATCGGTGCTCCCACTATCAACCTCAGGTTTGCCTCTGCCAGACAGCATCGCTTTAAACTATTTTCACGTTTTTGCATCAAACGAGATTTATTGATTATTTTAGCATAATCTAGCACAACCCTTTGTGTCACTGCTTGTGATCAGTCATACGTGACACACGAATGTTATACTGGAAGGTCGGTCACCAATACCTGTTTATTCTTTCTGTCAGACAACAGAATTTGCCCGAGACCCTGTGTTGTGTCGTGAATACGAACGTGATCCTGATAGGTTCTGGACACAGTGTCCGCTTACACTTGACCCTAGGTGTCTCTATGCAGGTGTCACTAATCATCTTGTGCAAAGGACAATACCCAGTACTGTGTTGGTGAGTGAGTGAGTGAGTATGGTTTAACGCCGCTTTTAGCAATATACCAGCAATATCACGGCGGGGGACACCAGAAATGGGCTTCACACAATGTACTCATGTCGGGAATCGAACCCGGGTCTTCGGCGTGATGACCGAACGCTTTAACCACTAGGCTACCCGACCGCCCCACTGTGTTGGTATGTGTGGAACGTTATATAAAAAATATTGTTCAGTTTTAATTCTGGTTCGGAAACAAACCACAAAGTGTATGTTCGGACGTGTATGTGTGTATGATGTTCGGGTGTGTGTTCGTGTACATGTGTATGGTGTGTGTGCGTGTGCGTGTGCGTGTGCGTGTGTGCTTATGCGTGTATGGTGTGTGGGGAGTGCATGTGTGTATAGTGTGTGTGCGTGTGTGTGTGTGTGTGTGTGTGTGTGTTTATGCGTGGATGGTGTGTGTGCGTGTATGTGTGTATGATATGTGGGTGTGTGTTCGTGTACATGTGTATGGTGTGTGTGCGTGTGTGTGTGTGTGTGTGTGTTTATGCGTGTATGGTGTGTGGGGAGTGCATGTGTGTATGGTGTGTGGGGTATGTGTGCGTGTATGGGTGTATGAAGTGTGTGTGTGTGTTCGTGTACATGTGTATGGTGTGTGTGTGTGTGTGTGTGTGTGTGTGTTTATGCGTGGATGGTGTGTGGGGAGTGCATGTGTGTATGGTGTGTGGGGTATGTGTGCGTGTATGGGTGTATGATGTGTGGGTGTGTGTTCGCGTACATGTGTATGGTGTGTGTGTGCGTGTGTGTGTTTATGCGTGTATGGTGTGTGGGGAGTGCATGTGTGTATGGTGTGTGGGGTATGTGTGCGTGTATGGGTGTATGATGTGTGTGTGTGTGTTCGTGTACATGTGTATGGTGTGTGCGTGTGTGTGTGTGTGTGTGTTTATGCGTGTATGGTGTGTGGGGAGTGCATGTGTGTATGGTGTGTGGGGTATGTGTGCGTGTATGTGTGTATGATGTGTGGGTGTGTGTTCGTGTACATGTGTATGGTGTGTGTGTGTTCGTGTACATGTGTATGGTGTGTGTGCGTGTGCGTGTGTGTGTGTGTGTGTGTTTATGCGTGGATGGTGTGTGGGGAGTGCATGTGTGTATGGTGTGTGGGGTATGTGTGCGTGTATGGGTGTATACGTGTATGCATGGCTTGCGTGGAGTGTGTGTGCGTGTATTTGTGTATGCGTGTATATGTATGGAGTATGATGTGTGTGTGTGCGTGTATTTGTGTGTTTGTGTACGGTGTGTGTGTGTGTGTGTGTGTGCGTGTATTTGTGTGTTTGTGTACGGTGTGTGTGCTTGTGTATTTGGTGTAGGAAGTGTGTGACTGTATGCTCGTATATGGAATGGGAAGTGTGTGTGTTTGTGTGTGTGTGTGTGTGTGTGTATGTATGTATGTGTATGCATGTTTGGTGTGTGTGCGTGTATAGTGGGTGTGGGGAGTGTCTGAGTGTATGCGTGTGGCGTGTGTGTATGTGCTTGTGAGGATGTGCGTGTTTGCGTGAGCGTGTTTATGAGTGTGTGGAGGGGGTCTACAACGAAAGAATTACACCGTACAGTATATCGTATACAGTATAACCATGTCAGTATGACGTCTTATTGTCAGTGTCCATTAACAATTTCATGTCACGTTGAGATTAGAACAAAACTGACTTATCTTCGTACTAATCAACATGATTTTGAAATCATTTAAGACATAATTTATTATGTAATGTGAAAATCCGAATGTACTTGAATGAAAACGCCGATGCAAATATAGAAACGTTCTTTGTATTTATGTGACCTGGTGTGGGCCTCACTTCCCTGACAAACAGACACGAGATGTAGACAATGAAAACACATTCAGTCATTCACTTTTTAATATTAAATTAATACGTGATTATCAAGTTGCTACTTCTCTGTACATATTTACTCAATTTCCCATGTATGGTGTCAAACAAAGCCCTTCACTTAAATATTGTGTAGACATTAAAATCGCACATTTAATCTTTCACTTTTCAAAATGCGGGATTGTCAAATTATCAATTCTCTGTACATATGTTCTCAATGTCCCATGTATGGTGTCAAACAAACCCGATCATCACTTAAATATTGTGTAGACATTAAAATCGAACATTTAATTATTCACTTTTCAAAATGCGGGATTGTCAAATTAACAATTATCTGTACATATTTACTCAATGTCCCATGTATGGTGTCAAACAAACCCGATCATCACTTAAATATTGTGTAGACAATAAAATCGCACTTTTAATCATTCACTTTTCAAAATGCGGGATTGTCAAATTATCAATTCTCTGTACACATTCCTATGTAGGGTATTAAAAAAAGCTCGATTATCCCATAAATATTTCAAAACACAAAGAAGGGACTATCAGAAAGACTTTATCAGGTCGAATACCTGTGCGGATAGACGTATAATGGACCCAGGTTTTAGTATGATTATGGAAATTCTTTTGTCATTTATTATTCTGTGATCGGATAGACTTATTGGACAGTTTAGCTTACAGGCAATAACAGTACTTAACGCCGCCACCCTTCGACACCCGTGGAATGAGGCAAGATTTGTTTGTCCACACAGTCCCGGGTGTGTGATCAGAATAGATGAAAGCGTACAGCGAGGAATGTGTTTACCACAAAGTCAATAGTTCACCCTGACAGACGGAGATCTTGATAAATACGTATTATCCCATTCAATGTACTTCCGGCTCTGCCAGTACATACCTACACAAAGCGAGCATAATAGCAGCATGCTTCTTTAGCTTGTCACGTTCCAGTTTCAGATGATATTTATGTTGTTTGGATATTTACAATTTCAATGTAACATACGTTGTTGAAACATATTTTATATCTTCGTTCAGGTGTTTGTCAGAAGTTTTAAATTAATGTTAATTTTATTGACTGCGGTGTGATTGCCTCAAGGTGGAAAATATATGATTTCATTAAATTGTGTTTATATTCCAATACGTGAGGGAGGCCGGTAAACATTCCATACACAAATGACTGACAATATGAACAACAAAACGCAACACAACCCAAACAACAACAACAACAACAACAACAACAACAACAATACCAACACACATTCAAATATCGTTCTCTTTTTTCTAGTACTCGTTTTACCTATGTATAGCGATGCTGTTAGTCTTCTGAGTAAAAGCATTATGACGATTAGAACCGCTATTTGCTGACTTTGTTAAAAACCTGGAAACTTTGTTTTGACCGAAAACCTGTAGATATTGCAAAATTAAGGAATTGAGAACTGATTCCGACATTGAACTTTTGAAGTGGTTTAAAATGTATGAAATCACAGCTATTGTATATCGTTTGAATATGAAATATGTTAACAGTATGTCTGTGAACGGGTGTGTGGGAGCGGAAATGGGTAGGCACTAGATATGAGAATCCCGTAGACATGTAAGCTCATCTCTTTCAGGTGTAAACTTAGCTACGAAACTTTATATAGCTTCTAGGCAAGACGATGGCATCAGATTAAGGAGTACTTGATGTATCTGGTTTATCGCATCCTTTAATACGTGAGTAACGCTGCATCCTGGTATCGTTTTACAAGTTCTTATAGGAATTCCTTTCTTTTTTCAACTAAAGTTACAAAGTGTGACGTCAGAGGCAGTATCGGTTACTTCATCGGGTATATTATACATTCTGGGTATGGCGACACCGATGTTATCTGACGAATCGTGATGTTAAGGGTAGGAAATTATCCCCGACAGGCATATAGCTGTGATCAGTTCCAAATATGAATGGAGAAAAGGTGTTGTACGAGGATGCTGCGGGCGATTGAGAGTTTATTGTTTATATGTGTGTCAATCCCTTTTGTGAATCTCATTCATGAGATGGAACTTGAGGTAAGGTGAGGCGGGGTGAAATGGACAGGTGTCTGCTAGTACAAGCCCAGAGCCCGGGCAACTGGAGGCGGGGTAAAATGGACAGGTGTCTGCTAGTACAAGCCCGGAGCCCGGGCACCTGGAGGCGGGGTGAAATGGACAGGTGTCTGCTAGTACAAGCCCGGAGCCCGGGCAACTGGAGGCGGGTTGAAATGGACAGGTGTCTGCTAGTACAAGCCCGGAGCCCGGGCAACTGGAGGCGGGTTGAAATGGACAGGTGTCTGCTAGTACAAGCCCGGGCAACTGGAGGCGGGGTGAAATGGACAGGTTTCTGCTAGTACAAGCCCGGGCAACTGGAGGCGGGGTGAAATGGACAAGTGTCTGCTAGTACAAGCCCGGGCAACTGGAGGCGGGGTGAAATGGACAGGTGTCTGCTAGTACAAGCCCGGAGCCCGGGCACCTGGAGGCGGGGTGAAATGGACAGGTGTCTGCTAGTACAAGCCCGGGCAACTGGAGGCGGGGTGAAATGGACAGGTGTCTGCTAGTACAAGCCCGGGCACCTAGAGGCGGGGTGAAATGGACAGGTGTCTGCTAGTACAAGCCCGGAGCCCGGGCAACTGGAGGCGGGGTGAAATGGACAGGTGTCTGCTAGTACAAGCCCGGGCACCTAGAGGCGGGGTGAAATGGACAGGTGTCTCCTAGTACAAGCCCGGAGCGCGGGCAACTGAAGGCGGGGTGAAATGGACAGGTGTCTGCTAGTACAAGCCCGGAGCCCGGGCAACTGGAGGCGGGGTGAAATGGACAGGTGTCTGCTAGTACAAGCCCGGAGCCCGGGCAACTGGAGGCGGGGTGAAATGGACAGGTGTCTGCTAGTACAAGCCCGGGCACCTAGAGGCGGGGTGAAATGGACAGGTGTCTGCTAGTACAAGCCCGGAGCCCGGGCAACTGAAGGCGGGGTGAAATGGACAGGTGTCTGCTAGTACAAGCCCGGAGCCCGGGCAACTGGAGGCGGGGTGAAATGGACAGGTGTCTCGAACCACCGACCTTACGCTCTCCGGCAAGATGTCATGAGATGGAACTTGAAGATATAGTATTTTATATCACACGTATTCACGCATACCCACACACGCTATGAATATACATTGGCACACTAGTTATGTTAATGTGTCGCGGTAACCTATGCGTAGTTGTTGGGTGAGTTATTACAATATTGTATTCGTAATACGCCGGATCAGTTTAAGGTGGAAGGAAAGCTGACGCAGATTGTAAACGTTTGTTAAGTTAGTGAAATCCAGGGGCAAGGATAAAATTCTGACAAATCACGGATCATAATCAGGGCGAATTTCGGACTATTCACAGCGAATCGGGGTGCTGAGACAACTTGGCCACTATTCATAGCGAATTGTTGGGCTTTAGACAAAATCTCCGCTATTCACTGTGAATTGTGGTGCTTCAGACAACTTGGCCACTATTCATAGCGAATTGTGGTGCTTTAGACAAAATATCCGCTATTCACTGTGAATTGTAGTGCTTCAGACAACTTGGCCACTATTCATAGCGAATTGTGCTTGAGACAACTTCTCCACTATTCACTGCGAATTTTGGTGCTTCAGATAATTTGTCCACTATTCACGGTGAATTGTGGTGCTTTAGACAACATGGCTATTAATCATAGCGAATTGTTGTGCTTTAGACAAAATGTCAACTTTTCACTGCGAATTGTGGCGCTTTAGATAATTTGTCCACTATTCATAGCAAATTGTTGTGCTTTAGACAAAATAGCTACTATTTACAGCGAAGCGTGATGCTTAGACAACTAAAATGCAGAGTAGTCCCTAATACTCCGTGCTAGTCTCCCAGTGAAAGTGCCGTGGCAGTGCAGCTTTAACCTCTAGGCTTGATAACAATATTAAGCACACTTTAACAGTCAAACAAACACACAGAGTTATTCATGCGTTAAAAACGATCGCAAGCACAAACATATCGATTCTCCTAAACACCGTACATAACACCTGCTTTGTATTCTGTACCTGCTAAATCAAGAGTCGACCCGCTGAATGCCGACAGACCTGTATCGCGTCACGCATGATCGGTGACCCATTACTATCGCCGCGTTGTTGTTGACGCCACCAGGTCGGGGTGATACTCGTGTCAGGGACGATACTAGTTTGTTTATCTGGTTTGTCATTAATATTCATTTTCCACTTAAATTTTCAGGATTTCAAAATAAACAGGACATAGCCGAGATAGCAGAGGTCACAGTTGGCAGACGGCTATCATGAATGCTTCCACTTCTGTGCTTAATACAGTATATATCCTGGTACGAAGATCGCTGTTGTTGAGTCATTGATAGCTAGGGTGAGTCAGGCACCAGTTGGGGGTCGGGAGTTCTTCGGGAAAATTATCTCGACCCCATGAAAATGTTAAATGTTGGTTAAATTATCAGACATGGAAACCCAGTAAAATCTGGAAATTTATTGTAATGGACGCCGAATGAAATCTGCCACTATTGGTCTCTAATTGTATTAAAACTAAAATATACAGATCCCTAACTTGACTGGGTGTAATAGCATTAGTTGTGGTGTCTTTAGTGTATATGGTGTCCTACTAGGTTTGCAGAAAAATAATGGGCGAATTTATTGTGCCGAAGATTTTCACTATCTGGTAACGTTAGCGCACATGTCATGTTAAAATGAAAACGTAGCACTCACAACATTTGCCAGTACATATGTTTCCCATACAACGCTTAAATGTGAACACAAACGCTTAGAATGGAATATATACTGCACTAAACGTATGATGCTGTTTGTTGTTGTTCTTTTGGGGATAAGCTATAAATTCTAATAGTATCAATTTTAGCTATAATAACGGTAACGTTATTTTTTAGGGCGTTATCATTTGCAGAAGACCTCGGTCTGTTCAACTGCTCTACTTCGTCGACTACTCTATAATTGTTATTAATAAAGTTACGATCGCGATTTAAAAAAATTTATCCTGGCGTAACACTTTTAATGATATTACGACACAAAACAGTGTCAAATAACAAATGTTTACGAGAACTTTCATGTGAAATTTGCGAAGCGGGTGTTTAAAAGACGGTTACTGACGGTATACGGTCTCATATTAGGTCACTGACAACCATCATGGATTTTTACTGACGAGATACAGGCTCACATGAAACCTCGTTAATCCGGACGATGTCCACCAACCTTCCGATGTTCTCTACACCACAACGCGTACGGTGGCCTATACTCAACTCTATGATGGGCATATAAAGGCTATGTCTACATGTTGTAATCAGTGTCAGGTGTGAAACTGTTTAACCGTATAGTTTTTTAAATGTTAAAATAGATATTTGATGAACACTTGATCGAAGAATCCAGATTACTTTAAGTCAGGCTTCGGCAACGACCTTTTTCAAAATGATTCCAGACACAACACAAATAACGCCCTTCCACCCATCCAATGTTAACCAACAACCTCCGACATTCTACTTCCGGTCATTGGCGAATTGATGCTTGTTTCGTCCACGTCCGGCGTCATGGTCACACCATCATCCTGACATTTGAAAATTGAAATTCTCTTAATTCACGACCTGACCATAAACCTCAGCGATTTCAAACATATAGTTCCAGATACTGCAGATCTGTTTACTTTCAAGGACATTGATTGTCATCCAGAACGTCCAAAGGTCCAAAAGATACTGCAGTTGTCAATTTGGGTAATATAATAAAGAGTATCAAATCAACAGTTGCCCAAATCATGAACATGAAAGAAGTAAAATCATGATCGAGTTAACCGGAATTGAATGTAGCCTGATTATACAACGTGGTATCCTGTTCCTTGAAGTTGACCTTTCGAGCTTGAGTAGGTTGAAAAAACTATATATTCATTCATAAACCCATATCCCGAGAATAACTGCCATGGCGTGCTTATGTTTGTCGCATATCGAAAAGTGATTCATCGTATCTATAGAACTCGAGATAAATAAAACATTGCGACTGACCCAGTTTTCTGAGGTGAGGTGAGGTGAAATTGGGTTTAACGTCGCGTCCAAGATTATTGCACTTATATAGCGACGTGCATGCAGGTGTGTGTGTTTGTGTTGCTGATTGGGCTAGATACCATTCCGCAGTTTAACATGAATACACCACTCAGACACAGTAAACTGACTCCGAGCCGACCAGTCCTTGTTTTAGCCCCTTAATGCCGAGCGCCAGACAGGTTAACAACAAGTACCATCTTTTAACGTCTTTTGGTATGACGCGGCCGGGGGTCGAACCTCGGACCTTCCGCTCTCCGGGCGGACGCTCTACCACTAGACCACGGAGGCGGTCAGTTTTCTGATGTTTGATGTTTTTAATATTGTGTCTCCAGACAAGGGTACTACAAATCACAGTTTCCGCCGTCAAATCGCTACATGTAATTTCGACATAAGTAATGACCCGTCAGTTCAATGACGGTGTCTTGTCCTATAACCAGTCCACCACTGTCGACTAACTGGGTCGTTTGCCATGGCGACGTTGAGAACAAAACGAATGAATGAATGGGTCTGGCTTCAAATGTAAAATGGCTGTGTTAGAGGTTGGATTGTATTCCAGTATCTGAACATGAGCAAGTCTTTGGGTCAAGTTTATGTCCACGTGAGATTAATCAAAAGCGCCTATATACTCAAATATTCAACTTTGGGTCTCATTTCTGCTCATAGATAGATTTCTACTCACTTTGGCCATAGGGGCGGTCGGGTAGCCTAGTGGTTAAAGCGTTAGCTCGTCACGCCGAAGACCCGGGTTCGATTCCCGACTTTGGCCATAATGTATGCACTAGTAAATAAAAGAATACAGGCTAGTGTTCAGACATACTGAACATATTCAGGTATTGGACATCTCCAAAGTTGCCGTTAATTAAACGTTTTGACATTTCCAGGAGGCCAAAAGACGACTTTACCATACCCCGCCCTTGCAAAGACCAACAACAAACCGGCTTCCTTGGCCTTGGTGGTGAGTGAGCAACGAAAAGCAACCTTCAATATTTCAGCCATATTGAGTTTTGACCATGTTATACATTTATATCATATAAAGAATAAAGTTTATATCTATTATATAAAACCCTACGGAATTGAATGTAGCCTGATTATACAACGTGGTATCCTGTTCCTGGAAGTTGACCTTTCGAGTTTGAGTAGGTTAAAAAAACTATATATTTATTCATAAACCCATATCCCGAGAATAACTGCCATGGCGTGCATATGTTTGTCGCATATCGACAAGTGTTTCATCGTTGCCCTCAGACTCGGGAAAAACTTATCTGTAGAACTCGGGTTAAATAAACCATTGCGACTGACCCAGTTTTCTGATGTTTTTAATATTGTGTCTCCAGACAAGGGTACTACAAATCACAGTTTCCGCCGTCAAATCGCTCCATGTAATTTCGGCTTAAGTAATGACGTTAATCGTCAATACAATAACTGAATATGTATCACAGATTTAGTTTATTTGAGATCACGCTATTACAGATCAGACAGACAGTTTTTTCATTACAAGGTGTCCGGCCCAAAATACGCACAAAAGCATTGTCATGCATGCGCAGTTTATATCATATTTACAATGGGGTGTTTCTTTTTATATTTATGTGATACAGGAATAGACTGACATTTCTGATAACATCAATGATCTAACTCTGCATGATAGATATAAAATTGGTAATTGAAGGATATTTACTTATTAATAAATATTTTTATAATGAACTTGTTTCTCAATTCAGAGTAGGAGTCACATACATAGAAGATGTGCAATTCATCTTCAAAAGCAAGTTGGCTGACAACTAAAATATCTCAATATACTTCTATTAGATGATGATGATGATGATGATGATGATGATGATGATGATGATGGAGATTTAACGAGCGCTCTGGGGGTGCAGATTTCGCACTCGGATTAGATTAGAACTGTGAAAGATTTAAATTACTTTGATTAATGTGGTCTTTCAAACCTCCTCAAAGTGATGATGTTCCTGTATATGACCGTGCTACATGTAAAACCGAATGTCAAATCAAAGTCAAAACTTCAAACCGCCCAGTCAATGTATTGGGTTTAATCGCACAAGGAAGTGTACACATACATTTAAATTCGAGACAAACGTTAACAACAGAACAACAGCTGATCCATGCTGTAAGACACTGCATTGTTTCAATGTCACACGAAGGGAATCTTTGTGAAAACAACTTCAAGCAGGACAGGAAATTCCCTGTATAAATACTCCACAACGAGGAGTGACTTTGGTGGTATTTCGCAGACCGCTCGCATCTTTGATGTGTTTTCATTGAGTCAGTCGTGTGACGTAAGTCCGCGAGACATTGCGAGACGGGAAGACTGCGTCATTTGTCATTTGGAATAACAGGGCAGGCAACAAACGGGTCCCAGTTCTGGATTGCGGCAGTGTTATTCCAGTCAAAGGCATGTCGCACAAAACAAGTTTTCCGTCTGCAGTGCCATAAGCACAATCAAAATTGTCTTCCAAAGGTCAGTAAATTCCGGGTCTTTCATTTCAAGATTGACAACGCTGATGAAGCGTACGAGAATCTGCAGTTTACCATTTCTGATATAAAGGAATGAATCAGTTTATTTTATAAGGAAACAGACAATAGTTTTAAAAAATCATGACATAATGTGGTTCATATAAACATTAATAAACATATTATGCTTACCTGGGTCTCTGTTTCGGAAACAGTTCGCATACAAATCACATGTTTCAAATCATGAAAACGTGTCCTGTCCTAAGCATATTAGGACTTCTATTGTTGTTTAACGCCGCACTCAGCAACATTCCAGCTATATGACGGTGGTCTGTAAATACTCGAGTCTGGACCAGACAATTAAGTGATTGGCATCATGAGCATGGATCCACACAATTGGGATATGATGACATGCATCAACCAAGTCAGCGAGCCTGATCACCCGATCCCGTTAGTCGCCCCTTGCGACAAGCATAGTGGCCTTTTACAGCAAGCATGGGTTGCTGAAGACCTATTCTACCCCGGATCTTCACGGATCTCTTTCATAACAGAGACAACCTTAGTGATAGGGCATTACTGACATATTACTGTCAAAAGCATTATTATGTCATGCGCTGATTCAGACAACATCATTCATATATCTCCTGAATTCAATTAAATAGTGAATGCACCCCTCATAACAAAATACCAAAGGACGAAGGTGCGAGGTGTTTTACCCTTCGGTGACACATACGAGCACGAGTTTGATGTTGACAGACCAACAAAGGATTAAAAAATGAGCAAGCAACGGGATTCAAACCCACTACAAGCGAATCCTGACTCCACTTAGATCACTAGCTTACCCGAATATCAAAACAAGATCTCTGAATTTAAACAAAACGTGAAAGGGGAAAAAACTTCGAAATTCTGTCTTGAAATATTTACGCAGACGTTGTTTACACATCCCAATGATGCTCTTGCTTCAGCATCATGTGTGTGTCTGGAATGGGAATGGCGATACCCGAAAGCATCATTTTGGTTTATTCGATCAGATACTGGTACAGCCATTTCAAATCTTTCCTCTCCAAATATCCCAAATTTCACTGCAAACGATAACGAAAGATATTTTCAGACAGGTACAATTATATTTAAGCCATTTCTGTCACTGTCTGGCCGAGGAATGAGGCCGTGATGCGCAGATGTTTCGTAAAAAGAGCTGAACGGTTACTGACGAGCGTCTACATATCTGTCCGTGTGTTTAAAGCATTCAGGTTAGTTTAAATCTGCTTCGGGTTGTCTAAATGTTGTACTTCCTAATGACCGAAGGACATATATGATAAGGGCTCTTTTTGGCCGACATGATGTGCAGAATTTAAGTAATGAGGAAACCTAGTCTGTCATACAGACCCTGAAATAAATATATACAATATGGCCCATGCAAGTCTATAATGTTTGGCAAGTCTAGATTACTGCAGTATCAGTATCTGAAAAGAGCGTCTCTGGACTCCTTTTTAATATATTTGTATATAATATTAATATTATATTAAAATATTTTTCAAATCGCTATGAAAGTCATCAGATGTGTTCAATGAATGGGCCTTGGTTCATTTAAATACTTCTATGTTTTAACAACTGTAAATGTCATGGATAAGATGTATCCAAAAGGTTGATATACATTTTCAGGAAGTGTTTCTAATGTGACTGAGCAGTTGTCAATAAAGGGCTTGGATGTGCTTGAATGAGCGGGTGTGTTTGAGCGGTTTGAGTAAGCCTCTGTGAGTGAAGGCCTGGATGTGGGAATGGATGTGGTTATGTATATATAGGATATAATTAAATATATATAAATATTATTAAATTTGGTTTGTATAAATATAAAATATTGTTTTTATGAGTCTTTTAGTGTCTCGTATGCCATTTTGGCCTGCCGCTGAGTTTTTACACTCTCGCCTTGTCATTTTATATGAACACTATAATAAAATCTTCTTCTTCTAATATTTGAAAATGATTTGAAAAAGTCTTTGGTACAAGCTGAATTTTCGTAAGAGATGGAGATAAGAACAGTACAAACACAGAGTTAAAGGACTGTGATAGTACCTGGATTTACTCATTTTAGCGATACTTATGCATTTGATCATGCCAAAAGACCAAAAATGGCAAAGCGAAATTTCAGCCATTTAAATAGGTCGGATAATGTGCAGATCAAGATTTCAAAACTTTAAAATTCTCTAGCGGGCACAAACGGGCCCTGATCCCACCTCGTCCTTCAACATTTACCAAGTGTTCTGAGACGCGAGGCAACATTCTAACAGTTTGTGGCACCTGTGACAGCACAATCACCACCGTACATACCAGGAACCCGTGAGGATTCGCCGTCATATACTAGTAGCTGAAATATTGCTGAGTGCGGCGTTAAACAACAGCGATGTAGCTGGATTATTCCTGATTGCGGCGCAAAGCAACAGAGAACACCTCAGAAACGAAACAAAAATCTATAGTCCAATATTTTTTTATTTTATCAAATTAATACATCCTTTAAATTCAATAAAGTTAGAAAATAAGATTACTTTTCAATCGGAAATGTCGCCCGTCGCCCGTCGCCCGTCTCCCGAAGGACCAGGTTCGATTCCCGACATTGGTAGTCCCCACGCCGTGATATTGCTGGAACATTGCTGGTGACGACGTAAAACAATACGGGGGTGGGGGCCTGGATGTTTTTTCTAGGGGTGGCATTGGCGGATACAGCTTTTTTGAAAAGGGGGGTACACAATTAAGATCTATTTTTTGTCTTTGGTGGTAATTTATACAGAAATAAAGATTTTTTTCGAAATAAAAAGCGGGGGTGCGCACCCCCGCACCCCTCACTCTGTATCCGCCCATGGGTGGTGGTGGGGGCAGGGCCACCCCCTGGATGTTTTATAGAAAACAGTTTTATTTGAATCAAGTTGGGGACAAGTGATACTTGTACAAACATTTGCCCTCCTTGTCAAAAACAAATTAACTACGGCCTTGTACTTACTTATTCGACAGTTATTGCCCCAAGCGATGTCCCTATCAGCTGCCTACTGTGTTAACATATAAAAAACAATTGTACAATCTACAAACGCTCCAAGCAAAAGATGAACTTCGATAACAAAATATCACCTTTTCCGAGTCGATTTAGCTGCGAAATGTTTTCCCCTAAATAAAACAAACGAAACAGTGCATTTTGCAAGATCTTAACGTGCATTGTGATAACCGTTACGCAAATATGAACAGGTAATGTTGCAAACCAAAACAGCATCAACACCTCAGTAAAATCACGCCTAGTGTTTGTTTTCATACTTGATGGGTGGTGTAAATTCCACCTGTGATTCTCCAGCTTCGCGGGGATAGCCTAGTTTAAAGCTAGACATGATAATCCCATGCACTGAGCAGATCTTCCTCTTTACCGCAGAGCCAACAGATGTTTAGACGAAACGACCATCTGTTTGTTTTCAACTATGGTATTTTGTTGTGAGGGGTGCATTCACTATTTAATTGAATTAGGAGATATATGAATGATGTTTTCTTAATCAGCGCATGACATAAAAACGCTTTTGACAGTTATATGTCAGTCATGCCCTATCACTAAGGTTGTGTGTGTTATGAAAGAGATCCGGGGTAGAATATAGGTCTTCAGCAACCCATGCTTGCCGTAAAAGGCGACTAACGGGATCGGGTGGTCAGGCTCGCTGACTTGGTTGATGCATGTCATCGATCCCAATTGCGTGGATCGATGCTCATGATGTAAATCACTGGACTGTCTGGGCCAGAATTGATTATTTACAGACCGCCGTCATATAGCTTGAATATTGCTGAGTGCGGCGTTAAACAACAAACAAACACACAAAGAGACATATTGTAGGAAAAACAATAATGTGTTCTTTGTAGCAGACAAGTGTCCCAAAATAACTGTTCATTTTAAAAAAAAAAAGTAATTGAGCGCCCCCTCACATTTTTAAACATAATTGATCTCCTTAACATTTACAAAGAAAATGCTGATCTCAAGCCATCCCCACCGCTTCAGAAACGTAGATGGTTACTCTCTTATAGTGTTTCATTTGTTACATTTTGCTATCATTCTTATTTTGTGTTAATGGTTATACTACGGACCTACACAGTGAGTGAATATGGTTTTATGCCGCTTATATTCCAGCAATATCACGGCGGGGGACACAAGAAATGAGCTTCACGCACATTGTACCCATGCGGGGAATCGAACGGAGTGTAGCGTTAAACAACAAACAAACAAAAGGCTTTTGAAGATGACAATATCTCACTTAAATGAAGAAAATATACAAAACAAAACTTTAGGTTAATTCACTACTTAAATTGTGAGTTACCAACACATATGTTTATCTTTCAGTCCCCGTAAGACGGTTAATTTCAAACGGGACCTATTCAGCCAAGTAGTTGTTTGTTTATTTGCTATTTAATTCCACACTCAGTCATTCTGCAGCTATATGACAGCGGTCTGTAAATAATCGAAGCTGGGTCAGACAATCCAGTGATTGTCATCATGAGCATCGATCTACGCAATTAGGATACGATGACATATATAAACCAAGTCAGCGAACCTGAGCACCCGACCTTGTTAGTCGCCTCTTACGAAAAGTATGGGTTGCTGAAGCGATCTACCCCGGATCTTCACGGGTATTCTGCTTAGTAAATTCTCGCAGCGACTTCATGTGTGATTCTATCATTCTCACTTACCACCACTCTGCAGTAAACACATCGCAGACAATAACAACATCCAATCAGTCAGGACGTTTCTTGTGTGGCTGTCAGTAAGTAACGGGGTTGTTTAGTTCCCACTCGAGACCACAGGGACCTACTTAATGTGTAAGAATTCGTAATGCACCGAGTGAAGCACATATCGCAATCTTGATAAGGTAATGAATGTCTGGCGTGTCATTACTTTCACGCAAAAAACACATGTAGTTAAGATATGGCACGTGAAATCCGTACAAGGTGAACAAAAAGACGATGAGTCTCAAAACGCAAGGATCCACGACGACGGTTAATAAGAAAACTCAAGTTGTTTTACGAGTGTTTGTTGAGCAACAACAGATTGGGAAATGTGGTGACTGGAATGCAGGTAGTTTAAGGAATTTCCATCGTAAGTGTTTACATGGATGTCCATGGCTAGTGTGGGAATCTGTTTGTGTTTATGATTAAATTTGCTTGCCACCAGTTAAAATAAAATGTGCGGCACGTGAAACTTGTGAGCAATAAGATGCGTGCCGATGTTTTCATTACCTCCTTAAATTCATTGATAATGACGGTTGTTAAATGTGTTTGACGGAATGCTTTTAGTTTCAATTTTAATGTATAAATAATCAATGTGTATATAAAAACAAAGGATAGTTTAATGACTGAGAGAGAATTTTGATATTTTGGACCCACCCCCTTTTGAAATGATCGGTCCGTCCTTGCACTCACTAAACATGTAACTATTATTCTGGGTCCCCGTGGGAATTCCGTGTTTGACCCGAGAAGATCCGCGAATCGATGCTCATTATGTCAATCACTGGATTGTCTGGTCCAGAATCGATTATTTACAGACCGCCGTCATATAGCTGGAATATTGCTGAGTGCGGCGTTAAACAACAAACAAAAAAACAAATTCCGTGTTTGAATTGGTCCCCAGCAATCCATGCTTGCCGGACCGCCTCCGTGGTCTAGTGGTAGAGCGTCCGCCCGGAGAGCGGAAGGTCCAGGGTTCGATCCCGGGCCGCGTCATACAAAAAGACGTTAAAAGATTGTACTTGTTGTTACCCTGTCTGGCGCTCGGCATTAAGGGGCTAAAACAAGGACTGGTCGGCTCGGAGTCAGTATACTGTGTCTGAGTGGGGTATCCATGTTAAACTGCGGCATGGTATCTCAGTGAGCTAGCACTATAAATCGGCATCAGTCCGGACTAGTACAAGCAGCCACACACATACACGTGCATGCACGTCGCTATATAAGTGCAATAATCTTGGACGCGACGTTAAACCCAATTTCACCTCACCTCACCATGCTTGCCGTAAGTAGTAACTGAATTCAGGTTCGGGGTGTGGTTGATCACGTGTCATCGTCCACGACGGCCAGGAACGTTGCTTGTGACATCGGTAACTGGATTGTCTGGTCCAGACTCGGTCATTTTTATGCCGCCGTCATCTTACTGGAATAATAATGAACGAGGCGTTCAAAACCACAAGCAAAGAAAACAAAACAAAGTTGATTCATCCGAATAGGCCGCTAAATGTTTTCCATCGCGACACATTGAGAAGATGACGCTACACAGTTACAACTAAGAACCAGTCTATCGTCGTAGAGTGTCATAGCTGCGCGTGATATTTGAAATTGTTGGAGACATTGCTGAAAGGAACTTTCAAATTGTGCAATACGTCAGGACTAAATATATAATAAATATATATAAATATAATGTTATAAGCGTTCAATTAAGCATAATGATTTGTTAGTGTCCGTAAATGTTCTTTACAAGTGAGTGTGCAGATGAAATAATTCAAAAGCAGATGGTCAACAATGCACATTAAACATGAATATTAGTATAATATAAATAAGCACTTTAGATGTTATTATGTATTTGTTCTGTAGTTATACTACTAACAGTAAATAGTGATCCATCTCTCAGTTCTCCTGCGGCTGTCCGTCCTACCATAAGACCCGTGAAGATACGGGGTAGAATAGGCCTCCAGCAAGCCTTGCTTGCCGTAATAGCTTGTCGTAAAAGGCGACTAACGGGATCGGGTGGTCAGGCTCGCTGACTTGGTTGATGCATGTCATCGATCCCAATTGCGTGGATCGATGCTCATGACATTAATCACTGGATTGTCTGGTCCAGACTCGATTATTTACAGACCGCCGTCATATAGCTGGAATACTGCTGAGTGCGGCATTAAAAACAACAACCCAACCAACCAACCAACCAACGTAATGTCAATCACTGGATTGTCTGGTCCAGACTCGATTATTTACAGACCGCCGTCATATAGCTGGAATATTGCCGAGTGCGGCGTTAACCAAACACGTAATTCTACCATTAATACCTCGTAAACACTATTTTCATGGCTCTCAACGAAAGTCAACAATCTAAAAATAATATAGAAGTGCCACACGTGTTTTACCAGTTGTTGTTGAAGTCCGAACATCACCGAGATTCAAAATATGATTTTGACAAAGATTACCCAAAATGTCTTCACATGATTGTAATCAAAATAGTCACACAAGGGAACGTCTCACGCAGACTTATCACTAATGACCAAGCCTAACCTCAGCCCATGTAAATCCACTGTTAACAGCAAAACAGATGAAAAACACCACCGAGTTTACATTAGGCGATGAAATATATTTACATTATATGATATCTACGATCCGTTGCCTCGAGCCTGCTACATGAAACTGATGAATATTTACATCACACGATGTGATAAATTACAAGATAGTGTGTCGAGTTAATTTAGTTGGTCTAAGATTTCAAAACAAGCTTATTTAAAGGATGTTTATGCACAATATGCTATTTCTGTGACGTTTTGGATATCCGGTATCAAGAATATCCATAACATTAACGAAACACAAATGATCCAAATGCCTAATTACCACGTTCAAGATTTGAATCGTCTTGGTTGCTATTTAAAGACCGCCTCCGTGGTCTAGTGGTGGAGCGTCCGCCCGAAGAGCGGAAGGTCCTGGGTTCGATCCCCGACCGCGTCATTCCAAAAGACGTTAAAAGATGGTACTTGTTGTTACCCTGTCTGGCGCTCACCATTAAAGGTCTAAAACAAGGGGGGCGGTCGGGTAGCCTAGTGGTTAAAGCGTTAGCTCGTCATGCCGAAGACCCGGGTTCGATTCCCGACATGGGTACAATGTGTGAAGACCATTTGTGGTGTCCCCCGCCGTGATATTGCTGGAATATTGCTAAAAGCGGCGTAAAACCATAATCACTCACTCACTCACTCTAAAACAAGGACTGGTCGGCTCGGAGTCAGTATACTGTGTCTGAGTGGGGTATTCACGTTAAACAGCGGCATGGTATCTCAGTAAGCTAGCACTAAACTCGACATCAGTCCGGACTAGTACAAGCACCTACACATACATACACGTGCATGCACGTCGCTTATCACTTATATAAGTGCAATAATCTTGGACGCGACGTTAAACCCAATTTCAACTCACCTTTCGTCTGGTAACCGAAGTCTTGTGCGCAGTAGGAAAGCGACAACACAGAGGTTTTCCATTATTTATATACTGACGGAAGAAAAAAAAGGATCGCCTGCAATGGATGAGAGAGTATGTTTTTTCCACCTTATATTCCAACCACTGGAATTTCTGGGTAGAATAGGTCTTCAGGCACCCATCGGTGGTCAGGCTCGATGAGTTTGTTGATGCATGTCATCGTATCCCCTTTGCGTGGATCGATGCTCACGATGTCAATCACTGGATTGTCTGGCCCTGACTCGATTATTTACAGACCGCCGTCATATAGCTGGAATATTGCTGAGTGCGGCGTTAAACAACAAACAAACAAACATTGAAACTTACATAGCTTAAACTCACTCACTCAAGAAATACATGTAAGTGCAAAAATATCTTCCACCTTGGGCATATCGGACTGTTCGGTTTCAACATAACATTTGCCTTCCTGCCTGAGAGAAAAGCTATCTACACTGGATGTCCCATGCGATGTATATATGTGTTTGTTGTGTACGGTTGAGACAGGGAACTCATTTAGCTATCCGGTTAACCGGCATCATGGTTTTCGTTGAGCTGAATCGACCTGACTGATGAGAAACAACATCCCCACGTCGGCCGCGTGCTGGGATAATTGTCCCTTCTGAAAAACCAAATGTGCGACCCGTGAACCTATGGGTTTCACCAAAGTGGAAACATCATAAGACCTGCAACACTTTGTGCTTTCCTCCCACATAATGCTGACATGCTGTGATATAACTGAAATACAGTTCAAAGCAGGGTTGAACCCAACTCACTGACTTGCTGTATTTGACCCGTGAAGATCCAGGGTAGAATAGGTCTTCAGCAAGCCATGCTTTCCGTAAAAGGCGACTGTGCTTGTCGTAAGAAGCGACTAACGGGATCTGGTTGTAAGGCTCGTTGACTTGGTTGATGCATGTCATCGTATCCCAATTGCGTGGATCGATGCTCATGATATCAGTCAGTGGATTGTGTGGTCCAGACTCGACTATTTACACACCTCTACATAGCCGAAATAATAACAAACAAACAAAATGTACTTTTACGACAAAGCGGGGATTCCGGGAAAATGTAGGACCCCAGTATTTCCTGCTTGTCTTGCTGACTAAAGTGGGTATTGGGTGGCTTTGACCTGCTGCTTGAGTGTCACCGTAACCCGCTTTCCCATCGGAACTAGAAATATCGGAGACCACAAGTGAGACTGTTTCATCTGTTTCATATTTAGATCTGTCCATAAAGATTCAGAGTGACAAAACACTCTCCACAAGACTGTATGACAAGAGGGATGACTTCAACGAACCAATTGTCAACTTTCCCTTCATGTCGAGCAATATTCCAACTGCTCCAGCCCTTGGTGTTTACATTTCACAACCTTTTGAGGTACAATCGAGCATACTCTTTCCACCAAGATTTCAACGAGCGCCATGGCGACTCTTGCTCAGACGTTGTTTGATCAAGGATACAACATTCAAGGCCTCGGTAAAGCTTTCAAAATGTTTCATGGAAGACATTTTTACTTGTTTCGTATGTTCCCGTGTTTTTTTCAGGTGAACAGTTGACTTGCCTCTGCATGTGTTTCGTGACGGATGCACCGTTGGGGCAGGATACGCTCACCTTTTTGCGAACACCTGGTAGTGTTTCACACATGCTCATGATATACTCGGAATTGTACAACCGATTCTACTTTTGGCAGAGATTTCTTATGACTATGGAAAGGGTTTTGTCTATTTTATTCAGTCACTGGTTCGCTTTGTCCAGCCTTTACAAAAAGGACGCCGTAATGTAGATGTGTTATTGTTGAAACCGGCGTTACAACAAAGAAACAATCTTATGAAGTATGTAGGTTTCAGAATTTGTTTAATTGATTAAATTATTTGAAATACTGCTCATAGTCGAATATGTCTTCCACATGATATGCGATGACTGTCCGGTCAAGTTGTCATCGACATGAGTGTCTATGTTTCAAATCATTTCCTGGGTATTAAATTCTTCGTTGCGAACAGGACACCAAATTATATTTTTTCAATAAAAATATCAATTATTTCAGTGCAAAAAACTTTTAAATACCAGTGTATAGTCAGCATGCACTATCTTCACTAGATATACGTCGATGTAGAATAGGTCTTCAGCAACCCATGCTTGCCGAAAAAGGCGACTATGCTTGTATGAAGCGACCACGGGAGCGGGTGGTCAGGCTCGCTGACGAGTTTGATGCGTAGATCGGTGCTCATGATGTCAATCATTGGATTGTCTGCTTCAGACTCGATTATTTACGGACCGTCGTCATATAGCTGGAATATTGCTGAGTGCGGCGTTAAATAACAAATAAACAAACAAACGATGTAGACTCATTTCACCTCGGGATTGTCGCGTCCTTTAATAAATAACATATCATGTAACACAGCACCATTATTAGTAAATGCAGACTGACAGGTGTGTAACATTATATACCCTTGCCGGCAATTAACCAAAGATTATTTTTCTATTTCTAATTTAATGCATTGTGTATCTTCTAAAGTGTATACGTGACGTGGGAGACAATATTTGCTTCAGCTTACTTCCTTTGTCTGAGATCTGCATCGGCCTTTCCTCCCACTTCAAGCTTCACCTTCCTGCCCTCATCATCAAAACCAATCGTAACCTCAAGGTCGCGGTTTACTGGGGTGTGTGGGCGTGTTTTGTTATTCAATCTAATAAAGTTAATAATAATAAAATATTGAGAAATCCGTGCATTATCCTTTCTTTATCCCACTCATCCCTTCTGATACATGACCTGTAGTGTTGCCAAGCAACAGAAAGGGATACATGTGTAATAGTTCACATCGATGGTGTCATCTTCTGATTTTTCGCAAAACCGATGATTCGAGTCGTTCTCCCTTTAAGATAGGTTTCTATTGTTTGATATTCATAACTAAAACATCGATATTATATTTTTGTAAATCTAATTTGTCATTTTCTGACTGTCCTCTAAATATTGGACGCATCATATTATTGTAAGCAACTGCCAAGCTCAGAAGAGTCATTGCTATTTTCGGAAGTTAATGTTTTAC
Organism: Haliotis rufescens; assembly: GCF_023055435.1. NCBI lineage: Eukaryota > Metazoa > Mollusca > Gastropoda > Lepetellida > Haliotidae > Haliotis > Haliotis rufescens. The sequence continues at coordinate 26,278,163 of NW_025964361.1, forward strand.
CCTATGTCTCACCTTCATGAATTCTCATTTCATCTTCATGGCGAAATGGGGGGCACGGGTGGCCCAGTCGTCTAAGGCGCCGCGATTCGCCGTGCAGAGTTGCGTCCCTTAGACACGCCAGAAACCTTATCTTTCTAGGTTTGTCAGCACCATACCCGTCGCTCGTGGGTTTCACCGCAGTCGTAAACGTCTGAGACCTGCATCACTTCGGGCTTTCCTCCCACATTAAGCTGACACACCGTGATATAACTGGAATGCTGTTAAAAGCGGCACTAAACCCAATTCACTCACTCACTCATGGCGATATGGTTTACTTCATCCTGTACTTTCTTTTTTTATACAGCAATATTTGAAAAGTATGAAATATTTGAGACTGATTCATCTTCCCGTTCATGCGAAGCGATGTTTCTTTCAAAATATATTATATTAATGTTAGTCCATCTATTAAGTAATATTTTAGTAATATTTAAGTCCCATAGCGGTCTCAGAACATATGATCGTAGCAGATCAGCCTTGGCTATGTTTCTAGTTTTGTCAGCACCATCCCTTCACGAAGGTGGAAATCATCTGAGACCAACATCACTTCGGGTTTTTCTCCCACATAACGCTGACGCGCCGTGATACGTTAGAAGATACTGTTACAAGCGACAACAGCCCAAACTCACTCACTCACTTACCAGTAATTGTGAGTTGGGCCGTTTTGAACATTATGATAGCGATATCAAAGCGACCCGTGACGATCCGGGGTAGAATAGGTCTTCAGCAACCCATGCTTGCCGTAAAAGGTGACTATGCTTGTCGTAAAAGGCGACTAACGGGTTCGGGTGGTCAGGCCCGCTGACTTGGTTGATGCATGTCATCTATCCCAATTGCGTTGATCGATGCTCATGATATTAATCACTGGATTGTCTGGTCTAGACTCGATTATTTACAGACCGCCGTCATATAGCCGGAATATTGCTGAGTGCGGCGTTAAACAACAAACAAACGCCTCTTACGAAAAGCATATGCGCCCTTTATGGCAAGCATGTGTTGATGAAGACCTATTCTAACCCAGATCTTCACGGGTCTAACTTCTTTTGAGTAGTATGTACACGATGAAACGTCGTTGCAGATGATAAAGAAATTGTTATCCATAACCTCTTGTTCTCCCAGTCGATATATAGTTTTCACTTTATTATGTAAAAGTGCCCTGATATCGATTGCAATAGTACTCTATTGTACTCTCTGTTGCACGTCATCCAAGCTGGATATAACCTTGGCCTAGCCGATATGTCTCGGTGACACGTACGCAACATATCACATCGCCTTAGGTCATTAAGAATAGAATTGTGTGGACGCACATTTGACAAGGGTCTCCATATCTCGTTTCAATACAGCCGTCGCACACACACACACACGTACATATGCACACACACGTACATATGCACACACACATGCACGTCGCGCACACACACACACACACACACACATGCACGTCGCTTTATAAGTGACATAATCTTGGAAGCGACGTTAAACCCAATTTCACCTCACCTCACCATGTCTTTGATTACACGGCTAATTGTTCCCAGTAAATGTAGATGGACTTGTCTTGTGAATGAAAATATAAGAAATGTTGATTCTTTAATGATTGTGAGACAAATAGGCGACCGACAGGACCTGTTAAAATATATTAGTATCAGATAAGAAGGTCAACACGGGACTTGGCACAATTCTTTTCGCTTTCCTTCAAAGTTTTATTTTGTGTCTAAAATGGTCAAAATAGGATGCTCTAAGATAGAATCGCGAGAATGTCATTCAATACAGCCGTCACACACACCCACACCCACACCCACACACACACACACACACACTCAGAAATATATACGTCGCTGTGTAACCGCAATAATCTGTCACCAAACCTCACTTAAACCTTGACCTACATAAACATTCGCAGCATGTCTCACCGACAACAACAGTTTCAGTGTCCGCAACCTCACAAATCACCGTTTCTCCGAATTACTGCATTGTATCCCCTTCTGCCGGATGTAACTGTTGTGTCCAACAGCCAATCAGAACTGGCGACTGTCAACTTACCGGAACTATTTCAAGGCTGGTCGGATGTGATATCTCCAAATATGGCACAAGAATGCACAGACTTGACTGGCGATAATTAGTTGAATAGCCAGCTGTATGTTGGCGTGTATTCTCACAGGCAGTTGTTTGGGAGTAACAAACTGGACGATGGCCCGTTTGATGAAAAGAGTACCTGTTTGGGCTATCTTATCTATAATTAATCATTTGTGGTGTGAGGGGTAGGGGTTCTGTGGCCCGACGAGATACAAATCAAAGTGATTATTCGTGCATGTCGCTCTCCTCAGTTTGACTTTGTGGCTCGTGATAGAGTTGGACGAGACGGTTGAGTGAGTGAGTGAGTGAGTGAGTGAGTGAGTGGGTGGGTCAATGAGTGAGTGAGTGAGTGAGTTAGTGGGTGGTTGAGTGAGTGAGTGAGGGAGTGAGTGAGTGTGTGAGTGAGTGTTTTCCACTATTCCGGCAATATCACACTGGCTTCATGTGGGGAACAGAGCCCGGGACTTCTGCGTGTGATGGGTGAGCGCTTTAACCACTGGACTACGCCATTATGCTTGAACACTATTGATAGATCGTCTCTCTTATGTAAAACCTAACCCGTGAAGATCCGGGTAAGAATAGATCTTCAGCAAGCCATGCTTGTCGTAAAAGGCGATTCTGCTTGTCGTAATTATAAGAGGCTACAACCTGAATCGGGTGATTAAGCTCGCTGACGAGGTTTATGCGTTGGTCGAAGCTCATGATGACATTTACTGGATTGTCTGGTCCAGACTCGACAATTTACAGACCACAGTCTTATAGCTGGAATATTGCCGAGTGCGGCGTTAAACAAGAAACAAATAAACAAACAAGATATGTGTAAACAAGCGAACTCACGATGGAAACTAGTAGAGGGAAATACGCTTTCTTGTGTGTGTCTGAACATGACGCGTATCCCCCGTACAAGGGGGTTCAGTTGAAGAACTCTGTGTTGGTTTCACGTATGTATCAGTTCGATCTCCAAAGTTCCTACTTGTGAACGTTGTGTGTAGAACCAGTCTGTGACATTGTTTGCTGCTCTGAGTGAGTGAGTGAGTGAGTTTGGTTTTACGCCGCTTTTAGCAATATTCCAGCAATATCACGGCGGGGAACACCAGAAATGGGCTTCACACATTGTGCCCATGTTGGGATTCGAACCCGGGTCTTCGGCGTGACGAGCGAACGCTTTAACCACTAGGCTACCCGACCGCCCCTTGCTGCTCTGAAGTGATTGTATCGCAGTCAAACCCTCTAAATCCCGACGGTGCCGTTCCTTGTGGATATTTCGGAAAAAACGAATGTCAGGATTAGCAAATCATGGGTTCATACACCCTTAAATTGTTTCCTTCAGAATGAACTGATGTAGAACATTAATGCACTTTATCACAGTTGGTTTGTTGTTTAACGTCGCACTCCACAATATTCCAGCTATATGACGGCGGTCTGTAAATAATGGAGTCTGGACCAGACAATCCAGTGATTGATGTCATGAGCATCGATCCACACAATTGGGATCGATGACATGCATCAACCAAGTCAGCGAGTCTGACCACCCGATCCCGTTAGTCTCCTCTTACGATAGGCATAGTCGTCTTTTACGGCACGCATGGGTTGCTGAAGACCTATTCTACCCCGGATCTTTACGGGTCCAAGGGTCATCAGAGCCGACTGGAAGAGGGTCAGGTGGTCTGGCTCTGTGACCTGGTTGATTGCACGTCATTCCGTACAGTCTCTAGTTTGTCTAGTTTTAACTCAATAGTACTGACCCTAAAGCTTGAATATTACTGTTAACCCGTGAAGATTCCGGGGTAGAATAGGTCTTCAGCAACCCATACTTGTCCTTAAAGGCGACTATGCTTGTCGTAAATGTCGACTAACGGGATCGGGTGGTCAGGCTCACTGACTTGGTTGATACATGTCATCGATCCCAATTGCGTGGATCGATGTTCATGATGTCAATCACTGGATTGTCTGGTCCAGACTCGATTATTTTACAGACCGCCGTCATATAGCTGGAATATTGCTGAGTGCGGCGTTAAACAAAAAAAACAACCAAAACAAAAGAAAAGAATATTACTGTTTGCGGTATTAAATAATATTCACCCAAAGACGATAGCAAGAGATTCGAAACGAAAGTAGTTTAAGTGCCAAGGAGAATGTAGATAAAAGAGACATTTCTGTAACATACTTTCACTTTTAAAAGGATGGTATCGGATGTTTCCAAATTTAATGTTTGTGAGGTATTTCTAAGCAATAACGATGGGACAAATAGTTGTAGTCAATTACTCTGAGAATTCCTCTGTAAATGGGACGAATTATGGGATGTGCTACATGCACGCGGAGCATGCTGAACATATTGATAAATGAAACACAGTCATTTGGATGAGCGTTCGACGATTAATTTAGAACAGAATGTTACCATACAGATGGTATACTTCAAAATGATAACGCGGTTAATTGCTTTAGGTCATTCACTCGCAGAGTCCTTCAACATCAATTAGCATCTTCATCACAAGTGGTCCATCAAATACCGTTGATGCCTATCATCAGCATTAAGTAGTTCTTCAAAATTCTTAAAAATAAATCAAAACGGGAATGTATGACGTCTTGTCTGAAGATGAACATTATTAATTTAACATTTATATATTTTGCCTTTATTCCATATTTTGACTTTTGTTGTTGTTTAACGCCGAGCGCAGCATATCCAACTATCATGTTTTGTTTTTGTATTTAGAAGCTCTGGGTTTGATTCTCCTCATGGGTACAAACTGAATTATGTTCTTGGTATCCCGCTGTAAGTGGCTGGAATATTGTCAAAAGCAACGAGAAAACATTTTCATTATCTCTACCTTTTTACGACCTTTTTACTTTCTGAAAAAGCCGTGAAGATTCGGGGTAGAATGGTCTTCGGCAACCCATGCTTGCCGTAATAGGCGACTATGCTTGTAGTAAGGGATGGCTGTGCTTGTCGTGAAAGGCGACTATGCTTGTCGGAAAAGGCGACTAACGCGATCGGGTGGTCAGGTTCGCTGACTTGGTTAATGCATGTCATCGCATCCCAATTGCGTTGATCGATTCTCATGATGTCAATCACTGGAATGTCTGCTCCAGACTCGATTATTTACAGACCGCCGTCATACAGCTGGAATATTGCTGAGTGTGGCGTAAAACAACAAACAAACAAAACTTTCTGAAATAAACTGCCGGGCAAAAGGACGTATACACCCGTGTTTGGTGGTTGCTAAAATAAAACAAAGACCGAAATGGTTATTCGATGGTGATGTTTTTGATACGGGTATCATAGTTGAGTTTTGAACCTCAAGTTTATAGTATTTTGGCGAGTGTTTTCAGGTTCTTAACGTTTGATAACATTTGTAATTTTTTGGTCAAATTCACTTTTGAAGTGTATACTTTCTTTTGCCCGGAAGTGTACATGAACATTACACTACACGGACTTTAAATGACATAGCTGAAGTTAAGTAGGCATTCAGACAGATCAAACCAAAACAACAAAACGTTCAGAACATAAACAAGGGTTTGCCACTAACGTGGCTATATCCCCCACCCCTGTTGCAGAATTTATGACATAATTAAATCTAAACAAACCCTAACCTTTTTTAACCGAGGTGGAACTTGTCATGGAAATTGTAAAAAAGAGAGTTTGCCATGGAAACGTAAAAAATAAAAATTTCTTAAATTTCTAAATAGCAAAAGGCACCAGTTCAGCATGTACCTGACAGACCTGCAAAGTTTGATGAAAACATATTGAAAGGTTTATGAGTTATGCTCCGGAAACGAACCCTACCCTCACAGAACCTAAGTCCAACTTGTTGCCATTGAAACGTAAAAAATGAAAAATTCTAATAGCAAAAGGCACCAGTTCAGCATGTGCTTGAGAGACCTGCAAAGTTTCATGAAAAAATATTGAACGGTTTCTGAGTTATGCACCGGAAACGAAACGTGACGGACGGACGGACGGAGCCCGTTTCTATATCCCCCGCCAACTTTGTTGGGCGGGGGATACTAAAGATATACGAACATTTCCATGAAGTGCAACTCACTGCTCTTGACACTCGCCACAAATAAACAAGGAGTGTCCAGCGGAACAAAGAAGATTCCTTCAGAAAGTTGCTAAATCTGCTGGTTGAGCCAGTACAGGATGGGGCAGTGAGCGTGCCCCTTCCCATCACCTTCAAAGTCTCCAGCATCCATACACACGGTACGTGTAGCCCGAGCAATATGGGCCGCCAGCGAGATGTTCTATCTGGGCACGTCTGAGCTGAAGTGTTGTTTGTATAACAGAGAGCAACCTTCGCAGCTACAAAGGCGTTTACTTATGCCTCGTAATGTCATACATGCTTGTGAATGACTGGCATGAATTGGAATGGCAGTCATCAATATTTAGAGTTTATGACAGAAGGTTGCCAGGTGTATCTGTTGTGTGGATACAGCTAGAATGGCAGGACAACGAGTAAACTACCAGGTGTGAAATTTAGGTTATTACAATATTGAATGTATTGATGAATAATAACTTCATATTGGAAGGTGAAACGGTATTGAGTACCTTGATGTGCTTCAAAGCCTGGCGCAGACGTTTTATATTGTCAGTTTATCTTGATTTCGTTAGGAGTAGTAACCTAGCCTTATGACAACAAGATTGTAATCCAGTGATTGAAATAATGAGCATCGATCCACGCAATTGGGATCGATGACAAGCATCAACCAAGTCAGCGAGTCTGACCACACGATCCCGTTAGTCGCCTCTTACGACAAGCATAGTCACCTTTTATGGCAAGCATGGGTTGCTGAAGACCTATTCTACCCCGGAGTCTTCACGGGTATATTACAACAATTTAACTGGCAGAGATATGACAACAAGTTAACTGACAGAGACTGATATCGTTATTTAGCGGACAAGACAACATTATTACGTTTAGTATCAAGTGATATCAAGGCTTGAAACAATTAATAGCCACTGATGTTAGTGAATACTGTAGCACTCTCCCTCTTTGATCTATTAATACATTGTTTTCAGCATTAAAGGAATACAGCAACCCAGGCTTGCCGTAACAGGCGAATAACGGGATCGGGTGGTTAGGCTCGCGGACTTGGTTGATGCATGTCATCGAATCCCTATTACATGGCTCGATGTTCATGATGTCAATCACTAGATTGTCTGGTCCAGATTCGTTTATTTACACACCGCTGCCATTTAGCTGGAGTATTGCTGAGTGCGGCGTTATACAACAAACAAACAAATTAAAGGAATCCCTGTTGTGTGTTACAGAGAAGGAACTGTGTTTCTCGGCATTTTGAAAGAGACTCGATAACACCCAAATTGGTTTATAATATAACAGACTTCGAAATACAAGAAAGGCATTAAACGCTCTATTCACACAGACGTGCAATAAAAATGTCAAGACATTCACAATAAACAATTATGTTAATCTGATGCAAAAAATAACTCAATGTTAAAGTTCATGTTCAAGGTTTGAATAAAAAATAACTTCATCATTGATGTCTCAGTTTAGCGTTTGTTAATATTTCTTCTACGACCTTACACAAGCCACACATTGCCTATGTGTAAGCGTTTACAGCTGCTCAGCCCCTGTCGTTGTATTTGCCTCTGACATACACAAGTTTCAATATTGATTAAATTAGCTCACATGAATGTAAACGAATGATATAGTCTTTCGTGACGGAAGCGATGTAACCAACATTAACAAATATTTTAAATGAAAGTTAAATTTACACACTTGTGATTTAACAAACACGTACACGATAAGGTATTAAAATAACATTTTTTTCTTAGATGTTTTGAAGGTTTCAAAAGAATGAACATGCCGAATATGACCTTGGATGGTGTGCGTGACCTTGTGATCAGCATTGAAAAACAGTATTTAAATGACATATTATGATATCATTTTTGACAACATAAGAAACTTTTATATTTTCTCGAATTATATATTACGATTTATACATATTTATATATTACTTTTATGATATCAAAAGACAATAATAATAAATAATATTGTCATTTGTTGGGTTTCAAGGGCGCTTGGGTAGCCTAATGGTTCAAGAGTTCGCCTCTCACGCCTCGGACTCGGGTTCTATTTCCATATGAAATGTGTGGTGAGCCCAGTCTGGGGTTAAACAGACCAAATGTGAACTGAAGTCTCCATTTTATTACAATAACAAGAAACTATTATCTTAAATTACCTTAAAGAAGAAAATAACAAAATACAACAAAAAATTGAAAGATTATTATTTTGAAAAAGTGTATAATCTGTATCTGCTACCGCTGGTTTTGGGGCATTCGGAAATTCCCAAATACGAGGGAAAATATCATTAATATTTTTTTAAATTCAAAGTGGAAACACGGACTGGTTCTAGTCTAGGGTAATTCTCATGTTTGGGCCTTCCCGTGGACAGTATGAAGGTGAGGTAAACATAACCTACAATTTAGGGCCATGGGAGAGTTCAGAATAGACAATTGCTAAGTACGGAGCTGTTGCGGAGAGGTTAGTATGATAACTTTAACAGAGTAAAAATAAAAGTGTACAACGTATATAACGTCAACACAAAAGAACAATCAGTCTCCAGTATCTGCCTAAATTGATTTGTTTGTTTGTTTTGGTTTTTTTAACGCCGCACTCGGCAATATTCCACGTAATTGGGATCGATGACATGCATCAACCAAGTCAGCGAGCCTGACTACCCGATCCCGTTAGTCGCCTCTTACAACAAGCATAACCGCCTTTTACAGCATGCATGGGTTGCTGAAGACCTATTCTACCCCGGACCTTCCCGGCCTCTGCCTAAATTGATTTCATTGGGCGTAAAAGCAAAATAGTGAGGACAATCATACGAATGGCTCACTGAAAATCAGTAATGACACCAGGTGTTCGCGAGAAGGGTAAGTTTTCCATTCCACGTGGTGGTCTGAATATTGACATTAACGCTTTGGTAAGCACAGGAAGTGTGTTTGAGTAAAATTATGAACTTTTAAGTAATATTTTAATAATGTATTCTATATCCATGTGTTCATCAAACTTTCCATCAACCCACGTATTAATAAATCCGTCGAACACTCTACAGTAAAACCGTTCCAGTGAGATGACACATTGTGGTCGTAATAGTTCAGAAGCTCGGGTTTCCTGATAAACAAGGTTCGTTCAAACGGGGTTCCATTGTATAGACGCCCATTTGAGTGTCTGGTATATTTACCCATCAAATGACCCATTTGATGGTATCTGCCTAACCAACCAACAATCCATCCACCCATCTATTCGTCCATCAAACCTGTTTATTTTTGCATCTATTAACGTCTAGCCACCAGCATGTAAGTATATATACCATCACATCCAAATACAACAGACTCGTGTGTAAGTTTCCACTGACACACAAACCCATTAATGTTCAAGGTTCAAATAACACGAAGAAGTGGTAGATACGAAAAATGATGGTATCTCAATGGCTCATTGCCGCGCCTCTTTCCAAACAAATAAACATTTTTCGAGTTCCAAGGTAAGTTTATACGACAAAAACATTAAGCTCTTAACTTCTGACGTGATACTCAAGAGTTTTTGGGTCAACGTTCCGCATTCCTGCTTCCAATCCTCTTCGACAGAAGCTGTTTGGAAGCATCTTGCAATCAGGGCCATCTACCTGGGACATATTACGGTCGTTAGTGTCAGCTTGAGTAGCCTGCATTAGCCTCTCATTTTAATTACCATGTACCCATAACGTGTGTTCGGTAGAAATATATATGCATATTTTGAAGCTAAGGTTTGTAATGGGCTATAATCAGCTTGACAATTGCCGATCCTAATATATTTTTATCTTTATAGAGGTATAAATAATTATTTTGTTTGTGATTATGCCTCATGTAATTGAGTCTAACATGCTGTTTTGGAAGTTTGGTGAAATGCCAAGATGATGATGGTGATGTTTGTTGTTTAACGCCGCACTTAGCAATATTTTATTATATGACGGCGGTCTAAATAATCGAGTCTGGACCAGACAATCCAGTGATTGACATCATGAGCATCGATCCACGCAAATGGGATACGGTGACATGTATCAACCAAGACAGCGAGCCTGACCACCCGATCCCGTTAGTGCCAGGAAATACGTGGAGGTCCAAAGGTAATTTACACAGAGTGAGTGAGTGAGTGAGTGAGTGAGTGAGAAACTTAACAACTACGTCACGTCAGCAATATTGTATGAGCAAGGGAGTATGGTCTTTGTCGGCTTTTGCAATAACCCAGCAATATCACGGCGGGGAACACCAGAAATATGCTTCACGCATTATACCCTTGTGGGGAATCGAGCCCGGGTTTTCGGCGTGACAAGCTAACGTTTTAACCACTACGCTACCCCGCCGTCTGCAACATTTAATGGTTTACGGAGAACCGGCTCAGTGTACACATCCATATATCGGATACAGTCGCATAACCAGCAACGTGACAGAAATTTAGCTTTGGAATATAAATGCTCGTATATACTCATATCTAATGAATTTATCAACCCTTAAGATAATTGTTACAAATAATGTTCGAGAAATAACTCGTAATCTTTTCTTTGGGGATAATTTTCATTTTTTTAAAGTTTCCTAAAAAAAAAAGAACACAAGCGTTGTTTTCACTTCATGATAAAAACCATCTTTCAAAACATTTTTATGATTTTACGCCTTAAAATATTTCAGATATTTCATAGTTTACTATTTTTAAACTCCCTTGCACTGAAATCACAAACTCGTTGGAACCATCGACCAAACACAACATATATCGCCACGATGACATTCTCAAAGCCAGTGTGACAGTCTCGCCAGGAAGTGCGTGTTTTTCATGAAAAGTTTAATCCATAATTGAATCTAAGGAAAGCCGACCCAGCTCTAAGTCGACAACGGAAGGTCCGAGGACTGACCTTTGCCCTCCCACCAGCCCCGGCTCATACACGTTATGTGTAGCTTGGTGTTGTTAAGTTTGTTTTTGTGTTGGCGAATTGGTGAAACCACGCGACTTTCAAACAGGAAGGCTTACGAAGCTATGTCAAGTGTTCTAGAGGTCGCCTTTGAACGGAAACCGCTGTGGATGGTCGCTGGATTAGTGGGAGATGGCATCCAAAAATCATTAGCTGTGGTCTCTGGGATTATCGAAAGTTTACTTCAAGATTAAACCCGCCGTATAGCAAGTGCACTGGACGTTCGTCTTGAACCTGAGCGGATGCTATTGAATTTGATACAGAATAAGTGTATACCTTGCATACAAGGTAATATTGGCATTGTTGGAGTTTTTCTTGAGTATTGTTTTTCATAATCTTTGATAAACAGACGTGTCTTGGGATACTACGTACTTGCGTATAGCATGTTGGTGATGCCAAGAAACAGAAAACTTTTTTCGCAGTTCTCGGGATACACGAACAGTTTACAATTTCTGGAAATAGAACATTAAAGAGAGTGGTGCTTTTTACATTTTGTTTGTTATTTCTTTTCAAATCGAGTATTCATTCAAAGCCTCAAGACGTTATTTGGCATCCAGATCGTTTGACATCCTAATGCCCTTTCTGGGATAGTGTTACTATTAATATATATTTCATACCAACAAATAATCCAGATTGACGGAGTTTATTTGTTGTATTTTTCTTTAAGTAAAAAATGACGTATCCGGTACATGGAGATAAACTTTGAAGTTTCTATTGAGAAAGTTTTTTTATTTATCACTAAAACTGATAAAACTACACTCTAAAAATGTGTTTAGATCCTAAACACAAATCAAAGCGCGTTCCTTGTCTCATAAGTTTGACGCGTTTAGGGTCTAAACATATTCAGGGTTGTGTTTAACAACTTAACGTGATTCGGTTCTAAATCTGAGAAAGACCCGTAGCCACCGTCATTATGTAAATACATTATTATGTTAAGATTTCCCCAGATTCTGGGGTGGAATAGGTCTTCAGCAACCCATACTTGCCGTAAAAGGCGACTATGTTTGTCGTAAAGGCGACTAACGGGATCAGGTGGTCAGGCTTGCTGATTTGGTTGATACATGTCATCGATCCCAAATGCGTGGATCGATGCTCACGATATTAATCACTGGATTGTCTGGTCCAGACTCGATTATTTACAGACCGCCGTCATATAGCTGGAATATTGCTGAGAGCGGCGTTAAACAACAAACCAAAACTAATATTTCACCATGTTCGTTGTAAGACCCGGCGGTTGCATGTGTTAAGCACGTGCCCGCGAATCTGATTACATATCTTATTTCAACATGTTATTCATATTTGACTTAATTCTCAATGAAATGTACTTTATATAAGTATGTTTACATTCTAAATATGTTATGATTATTTGGATAATGCACAGTGACATGTACCTTGTCTTAAACAAGTTTAAATTCTAAACATGTTTAGATTATGGTGATGTTGTGTTTAGGTGGTGTTTAGGTTGGGGGAAGATGACTAGTGATATGTGTTTAGACCGTTAACGTGTTCAGATTGAACACACCAAATGTGTATTCCATTTACGTTATAAACACATTTTATAGACGTGATGAGACCTAAATAAACCTGTCTTGTATGTGTTAACAATCTTAGCACAATTTTCACAGTTTAAAACTGCTAGAGTTTATTTGTTATCATAATGATTTTCCATCAATTATATTTGATTGCTTCTTTGTTGTTTAACGCCGCACCCAGCAATATTCCAGCTATATGACGGCGGTAGATAATCGAGTCTGGACCAGACAATCCAGTGATTGACATCATGAACATCGATCCACGCAATTGGGATGCCATGACATGCATCAACCAAGTCAGCGACTTGCGACCCGACCCGGTTAGTCGCCTCTTACGACAAGCATAGTCGCCTTTTACAGCAATCGTGGTTACAGAAGACCTATTCTACCCTGGATCTTTACGGGTCTTTTCCATCAATGTCTTACATTGGCTTGAACAAATAAACAAACAAAAAACATTGTTCCATAAATTGTTCCAAACATGTTTGCAGGTGTTTATGCATTCGGGACATATATATCGGTTCCTTGTAAAGTCTACAACTAATAAGACTGAAAGAATTCACTGAAAGAATGTCAAAGTTTGGATAGATTTCATTCATCGTGGCCATCTTTATATAAGGGCAAGGACACATGAAAGCTGATGATATCTATAGTGTTAACATTATACCTCGTTACGGACAGTGCTGTTACAAGTGACAGTGTTACAAACAGTGTTACAGAGTATTGTCCCTTGTACAGATGTAGTCGATTTTACTGTTAGAGTAGAATGTTTTGTTTTGTTTGTTTATTTGTTGTTTAACGCCTCATTCAATATTCCAGCTATATGACAGCGGCCTGTAAATAATCGAGTCTGGACCAGACAATCCAGTACTTGATATCATGAGCATCGATCCGCGCAATTGGGATCAATGACATGCATCAACCAAGTCAGCGAGCCTGACCACCCGATCCCGTTAGTCTCCTCTTACGACAAGCATAGTCGCCTTTTACGGCAAGCATGGGTTGCTGAAGACCTATTCTTCCCTGGATCTTCACGGGTCGACAACACCAGTAAACACGAGCTTCTTTAGAGCATCTTTAAGTGTACTAACTCATCACTAATTCACCATTATCTTTAACATGAATATACAGTGACAAAATTATTGCCTCGCTCAACTAAGCGTATGGGGATGACCCATGGCATCCAGGTAGTGCGTTGGCATCTTAGTTGCCTGGTATCTAAGGCAGAGCTGCTTTAACAGGGTCTCACTTTATCATTGACGAAGAAGATATGTCATTTTTAGTGAGTGAGTATGGTTTTACGCCGCTTTTAGCAATATTCCAGCAATATCACGGCGGGGGACACCAGAAATGGGCTTCACACATTGTACCCATGTCGGGAATCGAACCCGGGTCTTCGGCGTGACGAGCGAACGCTTTAACCACTAGGCTACCCGACCGCCCCTATATCATTTTTAGTTAAACCGATATGTTATTATATTTTGTGACAAGCAAGGGGTGTGTGTGGTGACATACAAACATAAGTTACATTAGTTAAGTATTGCTAAATAGCGCAACAATTTTGGGTTTATTAAAACGTCGCAAACATGTAAGGTTATTCAGTCGAACCGACAAATCTGTCAGTAGGTCAGCATTGATTCAGTAGCTTGGTTTATTTCGTCAAAAAGAACTTTGCAACAAATAGTTGAATAAATTGTATATTAATACATGACTCATTTTATTGAAACACCTTATTTATTGTTTCACTGTGTGTTCTGTGACTTCTCTGTCGATACTCCCATTGACTTCTCCGTTGTAGTGTTATCTTTAGACATGCGCATGGATGTTACAGTCAATGTGTGAAATATGATTCAGTTTGGCAATTTATACAATGCCTAAATATATTTACAAATTGGCTTAACAATCTGTCCTTTTATTTAACAGATTGACTTATTAAGAAGTTCAAAGAGCTTACAAACCTCACAATTGATTCATTATGCTAGGATTAGATGCCAAAAGAAAATACGAAAATATATATCGACTTTCGTTTTCTTTTAATGATATCATTTTCAGTTACTTGGTGATGAAATTAATCATCAAAATGTTATCATAATAAATTAATCGATTACTTTTCAGTCAATGTGTAAACTACGTTTATAACGAACTGACGGATTTAACGAACTGTTTTTTTGTCCCATCCATTTAATTTGCTGTATTAGTGCTGTATAAGTGCTTATAACGAACTACAGTTATAACGAACTAATATTAGTGGTCCCTTTGAGTTCGTTATAACCTTAGTTTACTGTTACTAAAATGACGTTTTGTAAATTGCTAAAGTGAAAATTTCAGTTATTTTACACACTGACTGATTTTATATATTGACTGTAACATGTATGTATTAACTCAACCTAAACTAAGTATTCACCAGATGAATGGGGGATTTAAGAATCCGCCACGAAACGACATCACAAATAATAAAGAAGCTGTTGTCCTCAAAACATGTCATATCTTCCCGTTCCTCCTACTTTTATAAATGCCTATCAAGGGCTATCAACTGTTCGCTGTTGCCCAATAATACCACGTTAGTATTTAGGCCACGGATAGATTGCCACTGCAACATACATTAGTACACTGATTGAGACGATAATAACACAGGACCGTAATCCACAATCACTGAAAATTATCTAAATGTTCTAACGGCGACAAATTTAGATATACACATACGACCTTGAACCCGATAATGAACACAGAAGCAATAGACAACACTTTTGTTTGATGTGCCGACATTGATGTAATTGTTTTACTTGCTATGAACAAACTGTTTCAATATCTGAAGGACAAGACGTATTACGTTGACGCATATTTACTGGGAATGCAGGTAAACAATGTTTGTTTCACAATGCGAACTGTCTAAATATTAGTGAAATGAACACTTAAAGTGATGTGGATAGCTCCTTTAACAATTCGTCGTTTGTGTCAACTTGCGTCAATACATGATTAATCAGAGTTTTGCTATTGATCTATATTCTATGGTATGTGTGGGTTTTATCTGGTGCCATTGACACGCAACGAGATAGGATTTCCTTGTACAGACATTGGGGACGGTGAGCTATTGACACTGATTGACAGCAGGACATGAGGTGTTGTCAACTTTCACATATATCATGGCATAGCTGTTTATGGGGTTTACTATTTAAAAATGTTGCTTATTCCGATGAAAATACCGATGAATACTAAAAGACGAGCTTTCTTCTCGTTTTAACATGGCGTAAAGACACATTTTTAAGTTAATTTTTTAAAGTTAAGTTGTCGTCCGATCATGATGCAAAATCCTGGAACGTAATAAAACGTCGCTAACAATTCATGTATTTCCATATAAATTACTTTTAAAATCGTATTCTGCATATATTTGCTGACGAAGCACATTTGTTTTTGGTTACAAAGAGACATACTCATATTGAAATCCAGAAACCGAATCGATTATGTAATGACATATTTTGTAACTGTTTCGTTGTTCATAGCAACGACTGCCCTTTCCACAGTTGGCTCTTCTTCTTTTATTACATCAAATGATATGACCCAGTCTCCATTGGAGGAACACACATACAGGGACTGGTAAGTTATTGTGGTGTGCGTGCGTGCGTGCGTGCAGTGCAGTGCAGTGCAGTGCATATGTGATTGGTCTTTGGACTGTATCATATTTTTGCCGTCAACGCCGTATGTAGATATGTCCATATGACACACAGAAGATCGAAATATATGAAAATAAGGAAGAATAATTCTTAACATTTTTCCAGGTGCATATGCGGACGTTATATAACCGTAGACTTTTAATAGATAGGTTTTCGGGACATAGTAAAATTGATATCTGATACCAAATCTGGCGTTTGTTGTGAGCCTGTGATAGATAGTATGACTCTGATAATGCCGGTGTATACCAACCCCTGCGCTCGTTATATCTTGCAAATTTCAACACATGCAATCAGTCTACATATTCCTGGCTCTAGTGATGCCACACGCCTACATGTCTGAGCAATGAGTACGGCTCGGTCTTCCGCGGAGCTCGAGAGCGGAGCCCGTAGTTCGCGGCCTGAGTCTATGCTGTGGCACTAGAACAATACTCGAAATATGTCACAAATAGTTAGATCGATAGAACAGTGTGATAACGAAAAGAAATGTTTTGTGTATGGATGACAGGTAGAACCTGCGTGCGTGCGTGCGAGCGAGCGAGCGAGCGAGCGAGTGTGTGAGTGAGTGAGTGAGTGCACCAGAAATGGACTTCATACATTGTACCCATGTCGGGAATCGATCCCGGGTGAGTGAGTGAGTGAGTGAGTGAGTGAGTGAGTGAGTGCACCAGAAATGGACTTCATACACTGTACCCATGTCGGGAATCGATCCCGGGTCTTCGGCGTGACGAGCGAACACTTTGACCACTGGGCTACCCGACCGCCCCAAAGAAAGAAAGAAAGGAAGAAGAAAGAAAGAAAGAAAGAAAGAAAGAAAGAAAGAAAGAAAAAATAAATGGATAATAAGTGGACGGTCTGATGAACAGACCCTCTGGTGATGATGTTGGATAGAAGATGAATGTAATATTTCCAGTACGAGTTAGCATGGATGAATGAATGGATGCATGCATGGACGGGCTGTTTGGTGTATATCCAGTAGTTTGATTTAGAAAGCAGTATATGAATCATGGGTGTGACTATTGATGGCGGATGTTGAGTTGTACAATGATTGCGAGGAATGTATATATTGCATTGCGGGACGGTTGTTTCACAGCTCCATGTTGATGATGTGTGCGATACCCCGGGAGTCGATGGATGATGGTCGTGAACGGTTTGTGTAAATGACACACGTTCATATTGCCAGTCGATTGGAAGGATCGATGGGTGTTTAATGGATTCATGGTTTTAGAAATGGATGTTTGAGTTGTGGACTTCATGAATAAAGACAATAGTTGGATGAAAGCAAAGCACACACTGGAACAGAGGTGGGTGACGTTGTGGGTGATTACATGGGGGAAGGTTGGGTGTGTCTGTGATCCCCTGAGAGGGAGCGACTGCTGTGTGTGTGACTTTATATTGGGTACAGGTTATCTACAAGTGTGACTGTGTGGGGTGGGTGGGGTTAAATGGGGACAGACGGGTGAGGTGTCCGTGACCCCGGAGGGGGCGGGTGTGTTGTGTGTGTTGCTTTGTAATGGGAGTGGGGGTGGGGGAAGGGAGCTGTGACTTGGGGGATGGGGGCATGGGAGTGGGGGTGGGGGTGGGGGGTGGGGGGGGTGGGGTGGGGGGAGGGGGGGTGGGGGGGGGGGAAGAGTAAGCGAGTATGATGGATTTATCGCTGTATTATAAAACTATCACATCGCAGTTCAGTGTTGGGGGTAAACCCAATCTTTAATGTGGTGCTGTTCACAGACGTGTCTCCGCGATGAAATATAAGAAAACGTGTGCGGTGCAGACAAACCCAAGGTTCACAACGGTGTAAATATGGGATTCAGAAGACACAAATACTACACTATTAAAGTGATGGGAATGTTTGTTTGTTTGTTGCTTAACGCCGCACTCAGCACTATTCAAACTATATGACGGCGGTCTGTAAATAATCGAATCCGGACAAGACAATCCAGTGATTGGCATCACAAGCATCTATCTACCAATTTACACAAGCATCAACCAAGTCAGCGAGTCTGACCGCGCGATCCCGTTAGTCGCCTCTCACGACAAGCATGGGTTGCTGAAGACATATTCTCTACCCGGATCTTCACGTGTTTGACGGGTCTGTGTTTTAGCGCCGCGGTCAACTATATTCTAACTGTAAGTAAGCGATGACGTACAATCAAGCCAGGTCACAGAACCTGCCCAACCAATCCTCATTGGTACCGGTTATACACATTATAATACTATTCACTGTATACTGTATATATATAAATGACACCAAATGCTGTTTGAATACTTTCACGAGTCATGTACATACGCATGTGTGTTTAGTCTGTGGTCCTTTTTTACTCAATTCATATGTTTTACTTCCGCTTTTCTTTAAAAATAGCATAGCATGTATCACTGAGTATAATTAGGATATTAGCCAAGTCTGTAACGTAAGTATATTCACAGCTAAGTGTTTAACAATCCCGAGTCTAACTGAAAGCATGCATGGGTTTGACTCACGCATGTACGGGGAGGCTGAACGAGTCATCCACTGTTAAGGATTGTTACATCCTATAGGTGATGTGGCTATATGACTAACATGCATCACACTTACCTTGTTCCAGCGAACTCTCTTAAAAAACTTTGGCTGACAAATTAGTAAAAGCGAATTGATTAAAAGATATCTAGATGCTTTTTCTCTGTGTGTGATAGTAAAGACAACATATGTTATGGATGATAACTACTTTGTTCTGTTATGATGCGCCGTTTCGGCGTAGATCGTTATACCGTTGTACGCATATCGCATAATAGATCTAAGAGTGAGTGAGTTGAGTTTGACGCTGCTTTGAACAGTATTCAAGTTGTATTACGCCGTGTTAGCTTCATGCAGTTCTCAAGTATTATGAAGATCTAAAGATATTGCTTTAGCTCAAGAAATATCAACCGATCGAATTTCATTGTAATATAGACAATATATTCAATACTTAAATATACTTATTTGAAATGGTATACACGTGTGAAAGTGTCATTCCTATACTGATAATTAAATTTGGGGCACAAAGACTATATATCCATACTATTACAATTTTTGAACCAATTGCGACCTCCTCCGTGGTCTAGTGGTAGAGCGTCCTCCCGGGGAGCGGAAGGTCCGGGGTTCGATCCCCAGCAGCGTCATACCAAAAAACGTTAAAAGATGGTACTTGTTGTTACCCTGTCTGGCGCTCGGCATTAAGAGGCTAAAACAAGGACTGGTCGGAGCCAGTATACTGTGTCTGAGTGGGGTATTTACGTTACACTGCGGCATGGTATCTCAGTGTGCTAGCACTATAAATCGGCATCAGTCCGCACTAGTACAAGCAGCCACACACCTGCATGCAATTGAAAAATATGGATAATTTTTTCATTTCGAAAGCATTAACAATACATATGATTTTGATAATTTTAACTTTTGTCCTTTTAAACAACACTGCACACGTTGCTGACCTAAGTGTGTCGTGTCCTACAATATTGAACCAATGACGTAGTTTTCCCGACACCTCAACGTGTCAATTACATGTGAATGTGTTATTATCGTTTCCCCCGCAGTCCAGTAGCCGCAAACTGCAATCCATATCACTCGATATATAATCTCTTTCACAACATCCTCCTAATCACTGTCTGTTTCACACCTACGTGACTGACAGGTGTCCGTAATTAGCACTGAAATCTACATCAGAGGGTGCAGGAATAATAATGACTCAGCACTTTCTGGCAAACAGCCTCGCTTTGATTCAGCCTACACATCCGGTTTGTAGACTGGTGATCTTACGCAACGCTCCCAAAGCATTCTTTCAGCATTAGATCCACGGAGCGTGTTGGGTAATTAGCATTATTTGATGTGTTAATTTGTAAGTTGGGAAATGATGAGCGAATGTGTAACTGGTGCAGTGAGTCGTATCTGTTTCCTTAATATGGTGGAACGGCCACGTGTTTTAGTAATACAGGTAGTAAATATTTGTTAATGTGTCCCTGCCCTTAGAGGGGCGACCTGTACGTTTCCATGTACGTCAAAACAAAAGTATCGCGCACATGACGGAATGAATGAATGAATGAATGAATGAATGAATGAATGAATGAATGAATGAATCTCCAGCCACAGATTGTATACTTATCAGCATACAGCTGTATTGTGACGACGACAATGACTCGCTGGAATAAATGGGTTTAGTTCAATTATTCCTATCGGAATATATAGTCGTCTGCTTTGAAGTATCAGACATTTGACGAATGGCGCACGCGCCATTTATCCATCCATCATTTATTCTCGAACACCCAAACAAACAGTGGTGCTTCAGCACTAACATGTATATGAACCCTTACAAACAGAGAGACAAAACAAGGTACACCGAGTTTGTTTTTATGTAACTGATAATTGAAAAATACTGCTGTAACGTGGTGTCTATTTAACCGTCGCACTTTTTTTACAACAGTTTGTGAAATGTAATCTGTGACTGGGTAATTTGGTGTAAAATGAATTAGTTCAATGAAGACTGATGTAAAAAATTACCCCAAACATGTATAAAATGTTGTAAAAGCAAATTTATTTATTTTCAAAGATGTTATTGATTTAAAAGTTTTAAATTGAATTATATTTAAAAAAATAACACCAAGTTGAAGAATTCTTTGAGTGCAGACTAAGCGTCAGTATAGTTCATCTTTTGGATATGATATCACTAAGATATAACTTTATATATATATAATCCAAATGAAGCCCAGACTATGGGATAATCCAAATGGAGCCCCATGGAATGGGATAACACGAACTGTATTCAAGGTTAATTTCACAAATAGCCTTTAAAGCCTAAAGGTGAAAAATAAATCGCTGTATATATCGTTACGCAAGAGAAAAACAAACTACGGGCATTTTCAAATATGTTTTTGTGGTTAGTGCATTTCAACAATAGGGAATAACATACACCATGCTGCCCCCACCCCCACCCCCCACCCCCTTACCCCTGACCTTGCCCCACCCCCCACACAGCCTATACTTTTCATCATAGTATCAGCACTATTTAACACGACGTGCGGCACCATGGCGTCAATGGCGTCAAACCTATTACTCTCTTCAACATCAAAGACATTCACTTCATATAAGCGACCGCAATTTCAATTTCCGGGTTAAGTGCTCAGAGAAAAAACCCGCATCCCTTTGATAAATGGCTAATATACCTTATAACTCCAGTAACGGATAAAAGAGCCAGAAGAGTTCCCGACTAGCCGGAAATTCCTGGGATGACCTGGTATGCGTCTGTGACACAGCTGTGAAAGACGGCTGTCAAATGTTGCATGGCTCACTTATGTAAATGTATTGCACACCGCAACATGTGAAGCAATGCTTTCTGTAGACCACATTCAGGTGTACACTGTCAAGGTGTATTGTTGTATGGGTACGTCCCAGGATCGCCATAAACATATCTGTGTCCTCATTATCTGCGTGTGCGAAGTGTCGGGTGACATGCACCGACCCAAACAAGGATATACATTTTGTAGGTTGTATAACAGGAGGACGCATTTCGTAATTTGGCAATCCTCTTTTTGTAATTGTGTAATTTTGTTGAACATATCTCCCAAGTTGAGTCTGTTATGGTGTTGTCATGGGTTTAGTCTTATCATACATGATCACCGTTATGTACACCTTTTGAATATATAAATGTTCAGGATGTTTAAAAAATGGGAGTGCGCACCACTGCACCCCACAATCCCTCACCCAACCCCATCCCACAAGACCTCAACCCACCCTAGCCGACATCCACCCCTCAAGACCTCAACCCACCCCCACAGTACCTTACCCAACAACACCCCACCAAAAAAGGACTTCATTACCCCGTCCAACCCTACCCCACCCAACCCCGCCCCACAAGACCTCACCCCCCCCCCCCCCCCCCCCCCCACCCACCAAGTCCCCACCCCACCCCGCCCGGCATGACCTCAACCAATCCTAGCCAACATCCATACCACCCCACAAGACCTCACACACACCCCACACACCAAGACCCCTCCCCACCCCACCCCGCCCGAAATGACCTCCGCCTATCCTAGCTCACATCCACCCCACACCACAAGACCTCACCCCACCCCACCATGTATGTGATTGTTTTCTGGTGAGATTGGGTCCACCTTCCGGGTAAAATGGAATGCCATCACCGGAGATATCCTGTTTCGATAACACCAAACCAGGTTCAAAGAATTTAAACGTGTTTATTATCTCGGATAAACGGGTATGCCCGTAATATAAACGAACAAAATCACCAGACGTTATATATCTAATCCGCACAACATTCCCTCCACCCGTATAACCTACCCCTCCTTGAACTCCGTCACCCCGATGTGTTGACTGGCGCCACACCCATGACCTATGACGTCATAGTTAGAGGTCGCGGTCAGGGCGATAAGGTATTCATGTTTTCATTCATACGGGTGGCTGTGTTGATTATTAAGCGTTATCGAATACCTGGGTAAGGGTATTTACTTGTGGGCGTAGCCGTTGTATACAGACCGTGCATATGTACTTTGGGTGGGAATAGGGTGTGGCTGACAGAAACACAATGTCCCTGTGTATAGATAGATAGGGTGTATTTATTTCCTCCAGTATTGAAGATACATTATATGAGTGAGTGAGTATGGTGTTACGCCGCTTTTAGCAATATTCCAGCAATATCACGGCGGGGGACACCAGAAATGGGCTTCACACATTATACCCATGTCGGGTATCAAACCCGGGTCTTCGGCGTGACGAGCGAACGCTTTAACCACTAGGCTACCCGACCGTCCCACATTATATGACATAGATACATGAATATAGATTAACACTAAACAATGTAGTTACATGTCATAGTGAAGGGGATATGAACAAATGATGCCACTTGTTCACATAAACATGGACAAGTATAGCCCCATATATCAAGCTCAAGGTTTTTCATGCAATCAGGCAGTCCGCCTAAGAGGAAGGATATGATAACATCCTCATCATTTGACCAAAGGTCAACAAAGCAATTCGTATCTGTAAAATCAAAAATATTTTTGAAAATTTAATTGTTTTCCTGCTACAGTTCCGCAATGACATTCTTGCGATTCTATCTTAGAGCATCCTATTTTGACCATATTAGGCAGAAAGTAAAATTTTGAAGGAAAGATTAAAGCATTGTGCCAAACCCTGTGTTGACCTTCTTATCTGATACTAATATATTTTAACAGGTCCTGTTGGTCGCACATTTGTCTCACAAGCATTAAATAGCAACATTTCTTATGTTTTCATTCACAAGACGAGTCAAATTACATTTACCAGAAACATTACAATTAGCCGTGTAATCGAAAACATGGTGAGGTGAGGTGATATTGGCTTTAACGTTGCGTCCAAGATTATTGCACTTATATAGCGACGTGCATGTACGTGTGTGTGTGTTTGTGTGGCTGCTTGTACTAGTCCGGACTGATGCCGATTTATAGTGCTAGACCACGGAGGCGGTCTCAACGACATGGAAAAGATCGGATTTATGAACGAGGCGCAGCATGTTAAAACAAGGAGATTTATAACATCTTTTGCCAAAATATGGTTGACATTTGTGTTGCCCAAGGCTGCCATTAAATAGTTGTTTAAAATCGACACAGTTTATCAAACGAGGGCAGAGCTTGTGGATTCAAAACTGTGTAGAAAGGGCGTGGCCGTACGGGAAAACAGTTTTCACAGTTCAAAGTGAGATATGGGCTGTCTTTCTTAACCTATTTTAGGTGCCCGCTCTAACAATTATTTTGAGACTATTAGATATTTTTTTTAAACTGCATAATTTGTTAAAACTGCCCGTGTATTATAATTTCAGTTTTAAACGCAAGAGGAACAAAACGTCTTTGTACCTGGATAGGTCCTGCGTTTAAACCATGTCTTAAGTCTTGTGAATGCCGTGTAGCAGACCATGCGCCTAATACATGTACTGAGGTCTTATCATGATCTTGTGTTGATCCTGTGTTTTAACCTTTAGAGAGAGAGAGAGAGAGAGAGAGAGAGAGAGAGAGAGAGAGAGAGAGAGAGAGAGAATATTGTTTATTAAAGTGTACAAAACAGTAAAATATAACATCCGGCCAAATATGACCTACGAGACACTGTAAAACGTATCAATCATAAAACTATTGAAACAGAATAAAAAAATGTAGCACACGGACACATACCTACGAGAAGCTACTTTTCAGCCACACGGAGGCGCGTACTCATACTTAACATACACCGCACATATACATACTTCCATAGACACATTTACATAAATACATACCTCGTGATGCAGGCGCGGAGCACGGCCGTGAGCGGTTTTGCACGGCCAGTATGCCAGGATACAGGGCAACTGACTTCGAAAGTCCTAAGTTAAAAAGTGCGCTCCCCCTTGACTCCCCCCACCGCGTTGCGCCGCCCCCGCTCCCCGAGCACACACACACTCACACACACTCACACACACACACACACACACACACACACACACACACACACACACACACACACACACACACACACACACATACATACATACATATATACATACATACATACATACATACATACATACATACATACATAACAGTCATACAAGTCATACATACATACTTTGCTTAAAAGTGAAATTGCCTTCTTTTAACCATGTTGTAAATTGATTTGGCTAAAAAAAATTGGAGCGAGTCTTCGTTCATAATCAAAAGAAACTTTTCTAAACTACTCATATAATGAAATGCTTTATCTTCTGAAGTTGCTTCTTTAGCTAAGTTGTATCTTAAATCATCATAAAATAGACGTGTTTAAGGCCTTGTGTAGGCGTTGCGTAGGCATTGTTTTAGGGGCCAACAGTTTTTATTTATTCGTGTTCAGCCTCACGTAGCACGCCACGAGAGAGATGAGTCAAGTCGGACACACACTCACACTTCGATCAATAATATCTACCATCCGTGCTTATAATACATCCATGAGTCTAGTCCATAGTCCACTGGCGTAATCACTCTACGCGCTACGTGTAGTGATGCTTCATCGCACATGACCCGTGAAGATCCGTCTTTAGCGACCCATGCTTGTCGTAAGCGGCGACTATACCGGGTGGTCAGGCTCGCTGACTTGGTTGATATATGTCATCGTATCCCAACTACGTTGATCGATGAGCACGATGTTAATCACTAGATTGTCTTGTCGAGATTCGATTATTTACAGACCGCCGTCATATAGTTGGAATATTGCAGAGTGCGACGTTAAACAACAAACAAACAAACACTGTACATAATTTATTGACAGAGGAGGTAACAAAATAGTAAGGATCCATGAAGATCCGGGGTAGAATAGGTAGAATAATTACTGGATTGCCTGGTCCAGACTCGATTATTTACAGATCACCGTCATGTTGCTGGAATATGTCTGAGTGCGGCGTTAAAAAAACCCAAAGAAAAAGATAAGAAGCGCTGGGACTCGAGTGCAAATTTCAAAGATGAAACAGGAACAAGACAACTACCTTGAGGTTAAGAAACACGTTTCCGAATGTGAAATGCTGTTGTAAAATACCCACAATCTCATCGAAATAACATCTTTTACTCCGATATCACCTTGCGTGCATGAAGATTTGATGACACCTCCACGGGGCATCGCGTCTAATCAGCCAATCAGCGGCGAGGCCTCAAAGTTAAAGCGCACACACATACATCGCTATACAAGTGCAATAATCTTTAATGCCACATAAAAATCCCATTTCACCTCACCTCATGTCTTGGGTTCGTGACAAACTTCTACAACATGAATTCAACAAGAAAACGCCAGAAATCTATGAACTTGGGTTCGAATCCCGGTTCGCCCCGGTGTGTCAGCTCCATACCTGTGCTCATTGGTTTCACCAAATTTCACACCGAGCGTGACAGAACGGGAATACTGTTCAAAGCGGCGTTAAACCACACTCTCACTCACTCCACATTCTCCACAGAACATATAAGGCGAATTATCTTCAAGGCCCCATCTGACCAGACATGATGGTCAAATCTCGGAAATCCTGGTAACGCGACATATATCAAGTTACATTGTTTCCAACTCCTTCAAAGCTCAAATGTAGCCACGCCAAAGCCCCATCACCACAATAACGTCCCTCCGAAGTCAATTGTCCTATACTGCATACTCAATGAAGAAAGCAGGCTCCGTGATTGTGTTTGTTGGCCTCTGACTCACAGCATATTTTTGAACTGCGTGTAATAAGCCGAAGGTCAATCAAACAAGTGTTATTTTCCTGTAAACAACCACTTGTGACTGCAAGCGAGTCAACTTTCCTCATTGAGTTAAGCGAAGCATGTGGTGTTTGTGATAGGGTGATAGATTATGGTTGTTGTTACTTGCTTGCTATGTTTTTGTGTGTTGTCATGCGTGGTGGTATTGTTGTTCTTGGTGAGGTGAACAACTGAATGGTGGTAAATTGGCTTTACTGCCACTTTGAACAGTATGTGTGTTGTTTTTTTGTTTTGTTTTTTTTAAGAGATTTTTTTATTCCATTTTTTCCATCATATTTTACATTTCAATATCATACATAGTGTGTGCAGTTAGTTCACATCGAATGGAAAGACCACAGTAACGTATTTTATTTTTACCTCTTTGTGGCAGAAAAGCTTGAAAATATGCATGTCTTGGGCGCTGACAAACCAGAATGGTAATCAGAGCGAGTCTGAGATACGAACCCGATCATAGAATCCTTGCCAGCCCAAGGGACGCAACTCTGTAGCGCGAACATTAGCGAATGTTCATTAGTGCCAACCGCGTCTCCTGTCTGTTTGTTTGTTATTTTACGCCGCACTCAGCTATATTCCAGCCTTATGACGCCGGTCTGTAAATAATCGAGTCTGGAACCGACAATCCAGTGATTCACATCATGAGCATCGATCCACTCAATTTACATATCCATCAACCAAGGTAGCGAGCCTGACCACCCGATCCCGTTAGTCTCCCCTTACTACAAGCATGGTCGCCTCTTACAACAAGCATGGGTTGCTGAAGAGCTATTCTACCCGGATCTTCACGGGTGTCCTCTCTATGAAATAAACAAATATGCAATAAACATTAATCGACAGGATCATGCTTGTTCAGATCGAAATCGGAAAACTGTTTACAGTAATTTGGCATGGATAAGTTTCCAACTTCTGAAATAGTAGATCGGCAACTTGAGGCTTTCAGTCAGTGGCTGGACATTCGGGATTGAAAATACTCAACAATGGAGGTGTGGAAGGAAGCACACACAACTCGAGTAGCCATATTTTTCAACAACGGCCGTAACACTGACAAGTCGATGACAACTTTGCAAACACCATGTCACACACACAATTGTTTAACAACAGTTTCTTATACATTATTCCTAATTTTTAAATATTTATCTCTTCAGAATTTTTAAATATTTGCATACAGTTGAGGGCGATGACGTAGTCCAGTGAGACTGTGAACAAATTGTTTGTGCATCAGACAAGACGACACGTAAACATGCGTACACATGTCGAGACTTATACTGCAGTCAAGAAGATATTGACAACTATATATAAACTAAAGCGGGGTGTCCTGGTGGTTAAAGCTCTCTCTTTTTCAAACAGCGTTTATTTTGTGTTGCCGATCAGTCACGAATGTCCAGCTATATGACGGTAAGAGAGACAATTGTAATCGCGCCGCTGATGGTGTGTTTGTGGACACCGACAGTGTGGTAATCCACCCCAGGATGTCTTGGCTAGTTCCGGGGTTTTTAAACCATCGCCTGGGGTGTAGTATTGTTTGTATCGTAAAACAACATTCACTTACGACTTGTCTTTTAAACGTTTTTGCTATTCACATATACTAGAACCGCCATATCGAGGAACCGAAAAATCACTTCTTTTATCATGTGTCGATTCACGCTTCGGTACAGTGATGTATGTTTTGGTTGATGTATTTTTGGTTGGTATGATTTGTTCATACACGGAGCAGTGTTCACATACCACCTCTCAGATTTCTTAATACCGGAGGTGCACAACTTTTTGAGAGAGAGAGAAAGAGAGAGAGAGAGAGAGAGAGAGAGAGAGAGAGAGAGAGGCAACCGTGGTGCACGTAGGTGTTTATGCCTGTTATTTCATTTTTTGCGGATTGTTTTCTCAAAAACATAGGTCAGGATCGATGATGGAAATAGTATTAACATTGCAAAACGATTATGCATGGTCACTAAATAGTACACCAAATTAAAAAAACAAACCCGCAACTCTTAAATACCAGAATATTTATTATTTTTAAAATTCGATTTCAAATTAGAACATGGGTTTTTTATTATATGGTGAGCGGAATTTCCATTTGTCACACGAATCCTGTAATATGATTTCCCCAATGTGTTCTGGTTTCAGTTAAAGGTTAATTCTACTTCACGTTTCACACCGTCGAGTGATTGCTTGCATTACTCTTTGGGAAAAGTCAGTTAATTCTAAAAGAAAGGTATTTTCATGAAACACAAACGCATGTCATCGTGTCATTTGATTTAAGCTCACTTTGAGTTTATTTGCGGTTAGAATGGTTCAATTCAGGACATACTCATCTGCCACGTGTCTCGGACTCTTCCTTATATCGATGAGCAAATCTCTTCCGCGTGTTCAAACACTGGGGAAAAGCCGACGCTTGACAATGACCATAAATTACTTAGCAATACAGATTAATTAGCGACGGCCGTACACAAAACGTGAACAGGGACAACGTATCCCTCACGCCCACTCAGCCCCTGTCACAACACCTCTAGGCCCTCCATTCATGAAATAGAAACGGACAAGTGCAAATTACTCAAGCAATACACTGATTTTATCAAAGGGACTCACTGCTTCGCAGCGATTGGTCCAAATACTGGACTTACCTGTGACGTCACGGTCATACATCGCGCAGCCAATGAGCGTCGAGACTCATTTCCTATAAAGCCTACAGGTGAATATTTATAGCGGAAACCTCGTGAGTATCACACGATAAACACTGCTCCGTGTGGCGACTCAGAAGCGCGAGTTGAGCACATGTTTGCGACTTTCCACGCTTTCTGACTGACTGTCATATACTGACATCCTTCAACGGAAAAAGCCCGACAGATATACAGTGAGCCTGACATCGCTGTTCTCCGCCGAGAAGTTCTGACGAAGGATTTAGCGGTATCGCATCACCTGAGAGTGACTCATAGTGTGACCTCCACGAATTATCGTCTGCTTGAGGAGCGGCGCAGAAGACAATATCGTCTGCTCACTGTATCATCAGCAGACAGTTTTCTGACATTTGGAGAACGGATTGCCCGCGGTAAGATATCAAACTTGTCGGGTTCTCAGAGGCACGGCGTGTCAATTACAACGAGAATAACAAGTTGTTTGGGAACTTTAGTTGTGTTGTGAGTTAAAGCCTTTGAACTGGAGGGCTTACTGTTTAACGTGCTGGCTTCTAAGGCGGGAGTCAGCTGTCGAAATAGTTGTCCTGAACTTCACAAGATGAAACAGATTCTTGGAATCAAGAAGTTACGTCTGTGCAAGGACAGAAAGATGGGGACAGATATCCAAACCTCCTCGGAAATAATGTCAGGACATTTACTGTTGTTGCAAGTTGTGAAACAGAGGACGATTCGCATACCTGTGTTTGTGAAAGTTTACAGAAGTTGTTTTGAACATTATGCAGTTGTGTACAAAGATCAGAAGTACAGTAATCTGTCCACGTTTATCAACTTGAAAAACTGTATCGTGATGTGTAACGAGAACTGTAAGACGCAACTGAGGGTTGTACCACACAACTTTGAAGGCACGGTCATTGTTTTTGACACTCAAGATAAAGCTACAGTTTCGCCCTGGAAGTGTGCTTTTGAAGACAGTGACTATTCCAGTTCCCCCACCCAGTGCATATCCCCAAACCTGTCCCCCGTTATACCGCGATCTCCGGTCTTGCCGACATTAGAAGAAGCGATTGAAGAAGAATGAGACAATCGATAAATTCGTTTGGTTTCATCAAAAGACTTGTCGGCACGTAACATTTTTGCCGCCATGCTCACCATATTTGCAGGTGTGATCTCAGCCCCGAGAGACGAACAACGGGGGAGCCATCGGAGGGAATACACCCAGCGGGTGTGAGAAGGTGGTGACACTGAGCCAGTGGACAAGAGAACGTGTAGCTGGCGAGGCTCCTGTACTGTCAGCAGGTGGTTGGCTAAAGACTGAACTGTTGAATGTCGTCTGCTAGTGTTCAGCAGACGACATGTCGCTGTACGGGTAACCGAGGGATTTGAATCTCAGCTGATCTGTGATCTTGAAATTGGTATTACATAAGCAATGTGCCTGTGGTCTGAACCGACGAATGTGGCAATCTCGTACAGACAATGATTTCGAACTCTGACATCCTGTTTACAGGAAAGAACATACAAAAACTGAACAGGACACCATAGTCTGTGATCATGTTGTGATGGTGTGAGTCAGTGGGGAGTTCGTTAGTGATGCATGACTTCAAATTTAAAGGCTGACTCAGTGAATCAGATTTAAACAGTGAAACCCAATAAGGGAAGTTAATTCTATGGCGGAAATCTGTCTTGTTTCCATATTTTGCAAAATCAGGCTGTTGCCAACCTTCACATGAGCAGTCAGAAGCATTTGAAATCTCATCATTTTATAACTTACATATGTTTCTGAAATGTTATATATATTTCAGTTTACAATTTAACTCAATTGTTCCATCCCACGAAATCCGACATTTGAACTCGTCTGTTTTATAATTTTATATCGTGTTGGCTGGAATGTGTAGGTTTGTACACGTGAACTGAATGATATCTAAATGGCAATTGTTTTGAGGATGTAGCCCATCATGACCTGTACGAATGAGAGTGATATTTAAGTATGGTGCGATGTTTTGAAGTTCGACATATTAAAACATGTTAACATTATCTCAAGTTTTGTTTTCCTTTGCTTCCTTAGCTACTGGAGCAGGGGGTGGGTGGCCTAGTCGTCTTAAACGCCACAATTCGTTGCACCGACTTTGCGAGTCAAAAACCAGTTCGAATCCCAGGTTCGACCAGATTATGCTTCTAGGTTTGTCAGCACCATATCCGTGCTTGTTGGTTCCACCAATGCGGTGAATTTAAACGTATGAGGTCAGCACAATTCGGGGTTTCTTCCCCTGGTTATTTTTTAAAGTTTGTCAGCACAATAACAGTGGGTATAATCAAAGTGGTAAACGTCAGAGACCTGCATCATTTCGGGCTTTCCTCCCACATTAAGCCGACATGCCGTGATATAACTGGAATACTGTTCAAATCGGCGTTAACTCGCTCACTATTGGAGAGAAGACATTAAGAAGAACTCTCAACCCCCGAAGTGTATTTATTTGACATTTTAAAATGTTCTTCTTCAATTGAAAAAAGTGAAGGTACATCTATTCCAAAGAGAAAGCAATGCAATTCACATTAAAAGCAATGCCTTCCACCAAATCAATTTAAGCAGCCGGCTCTAAAATGAGAAAGTCGTACTGTTGACTGCGTTTTAAACAAAATGATTTGGTTGCGTGAGAGTAAGCGAGTGCACACAACACGTTTGATCAACAAATGTGTCCCAGAGTTAAATACATCCACGCCGGCAGGTTCTTATATAATTCCCACCAGGACTGACTACATACACATTGTAAACAGTGCACGCGTACCGAGGGATCCGAATGTTGCGTGACCACGATAACTGGGAGAGTCTGACTTGTGAGCGGCGTAATCGAAGGCAGGGACGTGTGTAGACTAACATTTAGTCTCTGAAATCTTATATTACACAATATCCTTCTTGACTCTAAATTATTTTTTTTTTCCCTATGCTGATGTGGAATAGAGCTAGCTTGAGCTGGCTAGACTTGCTTTTGTATGCATTTCTAGATTATTATTTTTTCATAAAATAAATATATTCCACGGTCATGGTGCAGGACTAGGACGTGTGTGGCGACCAGAACTGGGATAAACAGTCCACAATTTCGTAAAACCCCATTTACTGTGGTAATGCTTTCGGTTAGCTCTAAAACGTATGGCGCTATATATGCGGAATATGATTTAGTTTGTTATTTTGGGGGACCATATTGAATATGAT
This sequence comes from Haliotis rufescens, assembly GCF_023055435.1. Lineage (NCBI taxonomy): Eukaryota > Metazoa > Mollusca > Gastropoda > Lepetellida > Haliotidae > Haliotis > Haliotis rufescens. The sequence goes on from NW_025964361.1 coordinate 26,310,507, forward strand.
CTTTTGTATATGTTTTTATGTTCCGTTCCCACATATTCTCTATGATGTTTATCCCAGTTCTGGTCGCTACATACGTGCTTGATGCTTCTGCCGCGTCTCACATAAACAAGGATCTAGTGTGCGGCCGCACTTTTCAAATCCGACTTTCGTCAATTTCACTTGTCGTGTAGGTTTAACTGACAATAAAACAACCTCGACACAACGAGGAGAGTCAGCTGCAAGGATCCGCTACTCGCTGAGGTGTTCGAATCTGATAGTTGCCCTGATTTATTTATTTTCTTAAAGTTTGTTTGTTGTTTAACGCCGCACTCAGCACTCGGCTATGAATATGACGTCAGTCTGTAAATAATCGAATCTGGACCGGACAATTCAGTGATTGACATCATGAGCATTGATGTACGCAATTGGGATCGATGACATGCATGATTGTGATGGAAAAGCACAATAGCAGGTAAACCCAGACGACTAACAGGATCGGGTGGTCAGGCTCGCTAACTTGGTTGATGCATGTTATCGTATCTCAATGACGTAGATAGATGCTCATGATGTCAGTTACTGGTTGTCAGGTTCAGCCTCGAACCTGATCGGTTTGTGATGAATTACAATCAGCCAGGTCACACAATATAACCATTTGTTCCTATTTTTGTGCTTGTAGAGAATACCAACATTGCAACCAGGTTATAGTATGATGCTGTTTCAAGATTTAGGTGAAATACGCAAGCAACTGACACAATACACCCATCTCTCAACACGCTGACCGCCTCCGTGGTCTAGAGGTAGAGCGTCCGCCCGGAGAGCGGAAGGTTCGGGGTTCGATCCCCGGCCGCGTCATTCCAAAAGACGTTAAAAGATGGTACTTGTTGTTACCCTGTCTGGCGCTCGGCATTAAGGAGCTAAAACAAGGACTGGTCGGCTCGGAGTCAGTATACTGTGTCTGAGTGGGGTATTCATGTTAAACTGCGGCATGGTATCTCAGTGGGCTAGCACTATAAATCGGCATCAGTCCGGACTAGTACAAGCAGCCACACACACACACAGGTACATGCACGTCGCTATATAAGTGCAATAATCTTGGACGCGACGTTAAACCCAATTTCACCTCACCTCACCTCAACACGCTAATATTGGAACGACTGGCCACCTTCCATTCAACTATTGAAAGACATGGTGTGCAATCGTGACACACTTAATATAACGCACGTGATGCACGTTCCAGGTGGGGAAGGTGCTCAACGTGATGGAAGTGTATCACACGTTCGGTGACCCACTTCAATGCTATGACCTTTCTTCTCAGAAACAAATTAGTAAAACTTGGAATCCCACAAATGATTGTTTAGGGAGCCACCATTTGATTTTCAGGGACGGAGAGGCGGGATCGTTTCTAAAAAAAATTAATCACGCCTCTGTATGACAAATTTTGTTTTTACATATTCCTTCGAAAGCAACATGCCTTGTTTTTGCATATTATATGAAAGTGTCCTTAAAATATAGTTATTAATTATTTGAAAAATAAAACGATTGAGCACTTGTTTATGTTGGAAAAGAATAATTGAGCTTCTTAACATTATACAAAATGCTGATCTCAAACCAAAATAGTATCGGACACTGTTCGGGGCGTGGTTCGTGTGTATGAAGCAGATACAATGTAGATATCAGCGAGCGTCATCAGCAGTTCTTAAATACATGTGACATCATCGCCACACGGAAACGGAGGTCTGCAAATTTCCAACCTGCATGTTATATCACGTTGCAGCAATAGCTGGGTAAACAAAACTATCACGTGGTATAGTTTGTCAATTATGCCGTTTCATTTTCTTCAGTCACATTATCTGACCATGTTCAGTTTTAGCTGTAAATGAACATCTGTAGACAAGCGTGTTAGCGTGTAGTGTGTGTGTGTGTGTTGAAAACCTCTGTTGCTAGCGTGTAATGTGAGATGCTAGCGTGTGGTGCGTGTGTTGTAAGTGTCAGTTGCTAGCGTTTAGTGGTGTTCTTTTGTGTCTTGCTAGCGTGTATAATGTCAGTTATCGTGTGTGTGTGTGTGTGTGTGTGTGTGTGTGTGTGTGTGTGTGTGTGTGTGTGTGTGTGTGTGTGTGTACAGCGTATGTTGCTCGTGTGTGTTGTGTGCATTGTGTAAGCTGATATCTGTCATTAGTGTGTTTCTGGTGTGTGTTGCCTGTGTGTTACTATAGTGTTTCTGATGTGTTATTAATTAAGGTGTTGCTAGTATCTGTCATTAGTGTGTGTTACTGATGAATGTGCTAGTGTGTGTTGCCTGTGTGTTACTCGTGCATGTTACTAGTGTGTTACTGATATGTGTTACTAGTGTGTACTGATGTGTGTTCTTGTGTGTGTTGGGGCGGTGGGGTAGCCTAGTGGGTAAATCTTTCGCTCGTCACATGGGACAATATGTGAAGCCCATGGTGTCCCCCGCCGCGATATTGCTGGAATATTGCTAAAAGCGGTGTAATACCATACTCACTCACTCTTGTGCGTGCTACTGATGCGTGTTGCTAGTGTGTGTGTTGGTAGTGTATATTACTAGTATCTGTCATTAGTGAGTTTCTTGTGTGTGTTGCTTGTGTGTTACTAGTGTGTGTTACGTTTGTGTTACCAGTGTGTGTTATAAGTACATGTATGTGATGCTATAGTTTGTTGCTAGTGCATGTTACTGATGTTTAGTAGTATGTGTTATTAGTGCATGTTACTAGTGTGTGTTGCCAGTAGTGTGATACTGATATGTGTTGCTAGTGTGTAACTGATGTGTGTTACTGATGTTTGGTAGTATGTGTTATTAGTGCATGTTACTAGTGTGTGTTGCCAGTAGTGTGTTACCGATGTGTGTTGCTACTGTGTTACTGATATGCGTTACTGATAGTTAGTAGTATGTGTTATTAGTACATGTTACTAGTGTGTGTTGCCAGTAGTGTGATACTGATATGTGTTACCGATGTGTGTTGCTACTGTGTTACTGATATGCGTTACTGATGTTTAGTAGTATGTGTTATTAGTACATGTTACTAGTGTGTGTTGCCAGTAGTGTGATACTGATATGTGTTGCTAGTGTGTTACTGATGTGTGTTACTGATGTTTAGTAGTATGTGTTATTAGTACATGTTACTAGTGTGTGTTGCCAGTAGTGTGATACTGATATGTGTTGCTAGTGTGTTACTGATGTGTGTTACTGATGTTTAGTAGTATGTGTTATTAGTGCATGTTACTAGTGTGTGTTGCCAATAAGTGATACTGATATGCGTTGCGAGTGTGTTACTGATGTGTGTTACTGATGTTAAGTAGTATGTGTTATTAGTGCATGTTACTAGTGTGTGTTGCCAGTAGTGTGATACTGATATGCGTTGCGAGTGTGTTACTGATGTGTGTTACTGATGTTTAGTAGTATGTGTTATTAGTGCATGTTACTAGTGTGTGTTGCCAATAAGTGATACTGATATGCGTTGCGAGTGTGTTACTGATGTGTGTTACTGATGTTAAGTAGTATGTGTTATTAGTGCATGTTACTAGTGTGTGTTGCCAGTAGTGTGATACTGATATGTGTTGCTAGTGTGTTACTGATGTGTGTTACTGATGTTTAGTAGTATGTGTTATTAGTACATGTTACTAGTGTGTGTTGCCAGTAGTGTGATACTGATATGTGTTGCTAGTGTGTTACTGATGTGTGTTACTGATGTTTAGTAGTATGTGTTATTAGTGCATGTTACTAGTGTGTGTTGCCAATAAGTGATACTGATATGCGTTGCGAGTGTGTTACTGATGTGTGTTACTGATGTTAAGTAGTATGTGTTATTAGTGCATGTTACTAGTGTGTGTTGCCAGTAGTGTGATACTGATATGCGTTGCGAGTGTGTTACTGATGTGTGTTACTGATGTTTAGTAGTATGTGTTATTAGTGCATGTTACTAGTGTGTGTTGCCAGTAGTGTGATACTGATATGCGTTGCGAGTGTGTTACTGATGTGTGTTACTGATGTTTAGTAGTATGTGTTATTAGTGCATGTTACTAGTGTGTGTTGCCAGTAGTGTGATACTGATATGCGTTGCGAGTGTGTTACTGATGTGTGTTACTGATGTTTAGTAGTATGTGTTATTAGTGCATGTTACTAGTGTGTGTTGCCAGTAGTGTGTTACTGATGTGTGTTGTATGTGTTATTAGTGCATGTTACTAGTGTGTGTTGCCAGTAGTGTGATACTGATATGTGTTGCTAGTGTGTTACTGATGTGTGTAACTGATGTTTAGTAGTATGTGTTATTAGTGCATGTTACTAGTGTGTGTTGCCAGTAGTGTGTTACTGATGTTTGTTGCTAGTGTGTTACTGATGTGTGTTACTGGTGTTTAGTAGTATGTGTTATTAGTGCATGTTACTAGTGTGTGTTGCCAGTAGTGTGACTGATATGTGTTGCTAGTGTGTTACTGAAGTGTGTCGGTAGTGAGTGTTATTAGTGCATGTTTATGTGTGTGTGTTGATAGTGTGATACTGATGTTTGTCGCTAGTGTGCGTTACTAGTTTGTTGCTGGTGTTAGTGATGTGTGTTGCTACAGTGTGTCACTAGTGTATGTTACTGATATGTTACTAGTGTGTTACTAGCACATGTTTTCTGATGTGTTAGTAGTGTATGTTGCAAGTGTTTGTTTGTTGTTTAACGCTTCACTCAGCAATATTCCAGCTATATGACGGCGGTCTGTAAAAAATCGAGTCTGGACAACACAATCCAGTGATTGACGTTTACGAGCATCGATCCACGCAACTGGGATACGATGACATGCATCAACCAACTCAGCGAGCCTGACCACCCGATCCCGTTAGTCGCCTGTTACGACAAGCATGTGGTTTTTATTTGTTCCCCGACCAGTGGATCCGTTTGCATTCCAGTTATCATTCTCAACTCCCTGGGAAGTATACAAGCTGCCCAGAGGCGCTAGAAGGTTTTTACACCCACCTCACATATCGGGTACCCATTCCCTGCTGGGTGAACAGAGGCACATTTGAACTGAGTCACTTGCCCAGGGTGTTTACACGTGTTTACACTTGTGTTTCGGATGTATGTACGTCGTCGTGTTTCCACCATCTGGTCATCTACCATCGGACGAGTGGGTTCTTTTGAGTGCACAGGGTGAATGTACTATACACTAGAGGTAGTGACAACACTTTATGGACCTGTAGACATTGTTGGTCCCAAGGCTGAATAACAACCCGGTCACTAGCGGAATACGACCTCAGCACCTGGCGCTTTTGACCGCTTGCCCACTCCGCCTAGTCGCTTTTTACGGCAATCATGGGTTGCTGAAGACCTATTCTACGCCGGATCTTCACGGGTCCTGATGCTAGTGTGTTACTGACGTGTGCCTCTAGTGTGTGTTATTTGTGTGTTACAGGATGGGGTAGATACACTTTAAGAACTATTTTTAAAAACGAAAATTTAATCAAGGTTATGGAAAAGTTATCAATACATTTGTTCTCCCATAGGTCTTCCAGGGCATTAAGTGTCCTTGCGCCGACTTATGAGGATGTGATTGTGATCTGTGGCCTTGCTGATTTGTGTGACATTGACACCGACGTCGCCGCGCATCACCACGTTGTCAGCCACTGCACCTGACCCTGACCCTACTTTAGATCAATGTAATAGCCCAACTATCGCATGACTTACTAAAACCTTCGTGACAGTTAAATAACACGTAATTATCCAAATGCGATATATGTGTGTCTTCACTCCGGGGCCCTTCGTGCGTACATGCAAACGCAAGATGCTAAAGCCATGTTATGTAAGTGTCCTTCTTTGAACTTGAATAAGCCTATTACAGTCGAGGGTAAAAAAAACTTACTCAATGATTGACATACTGGGACGGACGCGACACTGATCAATATTCCAGCTAGATGATATCTGGACCTAACAATCCAATGATGGACATTTTGAGCATCGATCTAGCATCATCTAAGTCAGCGATCCTGACTACCCTATCGCGTTATTCGCCTCTTACGACATCCATGGGCTGCTGAAGGCCAATTTCAGTCTCATTGTTGCAATACTTACCTTCAGTGCCAACTTGGATGACCAATTCTTGGATGAGGATATCTTGTCGAGCTTGTGTGCTGTCGTACCCGATGACATGGACTCGCGGTCAACAGGACATGTTGTGTTTTGTCGACCTTCGTGATATGCTTGTTTGTTTGTTTGTTGTTTGACGCCGCACTCAGCAGTATTCCAGCTTTATGACGGCGGTCTGTAAATAATCGAGTCTGGGCCAGACAATCCAGTAATTAACATCTAGAGCATCGATCCACACAACTGGGAAACGATGACATGCATCAACCAAGTCAGGGAGCCTGACAACCTGATCTAAAGCGATCTGTAAATAATCTAGTCTTGACCAGACAATCTAGTGATTGACATCATAAGCATTGATTTACGCAATAAAATGACCCGTTAGTCGCCTCTTAAAACAAGCATAGTCGCATTTTACGACAAGCATAGGTTGCTGAAGACCTATTCTAACCAGATCTTCACGGGTCCCTTCGTGAAATGACAGATGTACGGAGCACGTCAGCATTCAAAACTCCAGATATGCCACGGCGTTGCGTAAAATACGCTAAATAAATCCCCAAAACCCAAGTTACTCTGGGCTGCTTGCGTACAAGTACACATGAAAGAAATCAAAATCCCAATCATGAATAGTGTAACACATTGCGTAATGGTACCAAAGGTACCTGAATGGCTTTATACAATGCAGGCATCATAAACTATAAACTCCACTGCAGTGAATTATGCATAGGTGCTACGTCTCGCTTATTGCAAGTGACACATGTACCGCAGTTGTGAGCGACACCGGTAAGGCCTGGGACAGAACATAAACAGTGAGTGAGTGAGTTGGGTTTGACGCCGCTTTTAACATTATTCCAGTTATATCACGGCGTGTCAGATAAACGTGGGAGGAAAGCCCGAAGTGATGCAGGTCTCAGACGTTTACCAATGGTATGGTGCTGACAAACCTAGAAACATAATCGGGGCGAACCGGGATTCGAACCAACAATCATAGGTTTCTGTCGCGAATCGCGGCGCCTTAGACGACTGGGCCACCCGTGCCCACTAGAACATAAACAGAAGAAAATAAGACGTCAAGCAGAATTCTTTTTTTTTTAAAAGAAAAAAGATACACCCAATTGACTGGGTCATCACCATGATGTTACGATTCCAATACTGAAACAATACTTGTAATAACATCGGAAGACAAACATGTGCACAACAAACATTATGACGGGAAGTGAATTGCATCAGCCTAAATTCGTCACGTGTCACGTGTCCCCGGCTAATCTGATATCTATTACGAACACAAGCACACAGATATATGTAGAATATTTGTTTGTAATATAATCCACTCGCAACGTACACACGACTTCACAATACACGTAATGATAGCGTGACATCCCAAAATATGTATCTCCTGTCAGAGAGACATGGCCCGATTTGCTGTCGCCTATGAAGCCGTTATTAACGCACTGATGCTTTAGAAAAACCCGCAGTACAGAAATATAGGCATCCGGTTTGGATTTATCAATTTCCCCCACTTAGATTTTCAAATGAGGTATTAGTTGAACATATTAACCATGTGATCTACATGTATATACAATTTCTTTCAAATGTGCATCTGCTTAAATAATAGTTATGACATAACGAGTTACTCTGATGTACGTATGTTTTATTAAAACAATTTCATTTTAGGATACAAATTAAATGATTTATAAAATATTTACAGCACAAATGTTATGGTGAACATATTTACTCCCACACATGGACGTTGCTATATAAGGGCAATAATCTCGAACACAACGTTAAACCCCATTTAACCTCACCTCACCCACAGATATGCGACACAAATCTTCATATATGTGTGTACATTGCTTTCCAGTGTGCAAATCCGTTTATTCAGTGCACATGTAACGACCTGATATGTATTCTTGCTTGTTGCGATAGATATTGTGATTGATTGAGATGTTGATGAAGGCAAGAGCGAATAAATCTGACTTCAGTGGTTATAGTCAACGACTCGTAGAGACAAACGAGTGGTTGATATTATGAACAACGTTCAACGCCGTAGGTCAACGATGACAGGTACTTAACCCAATAGACAGACAACACGTCAAAACTCTTGTATATGGGGCGAAATGGAACGTTTGTTAATATTTTGTGTATTATACACCTCCTTTCTTACACGTGTTTTACATGTCATATAAATTTCCTTAAACAAGAGCCTTTGTGTTTATTACCAGCATCACTTTAATTTTAACAGTCGGGACGTGGATCCAGCGTGTGGCAAAATATACACCTCTACCAACAGATGATGGACCATATCAGCGAAATATTATGGTCGGTAGATGCTATAACTCGATATAGTGGCCACGAGAACGTCTGAGATGTGTGCATCATTGGTCCGCGACAGATAACATGGTTGGTAGGGGATAATTCCCAGTCAAAACAACGTTTCCTGAAGGTCATAGCGTTCTCGCGTTCTCTGCTTGTCAAGGAATTTTCATTACGGAGATATTTGAAACAGATACGGCCAGGTAATTCTCCTCATGTGAGTCCCGAAGCCACAGTGTGGTCGGTGATTAGATAGCATGTGCCTTGGTTACAAATCCGGAATGGCGTAATTCACGTTGTAAACAGAGACAGACTTACAGTCAGGGTGGATAGTGGGGTGCCGGAGATAACACCAGGAGTAGAGTGGAGTGGAGTGGAGTGGAGTGGAGTGGAGTGGAGTGGAGTGGAGTGGAGTGGTTTGTTGTTTAACGCCGCACTCAGCAACATTCCAGCTATATGAAGGCGGGCTGTAAATAATCGAGTCAGGACCAGACAATCCAGTGATAAATATCATGAGCATCGATCCACGCAATTGGGATCGATGACATGCATCAACCAAGTCAGCGAGCCTGACCATCCGATCCCGTTAGTCACCTCTTACGACGAGCACAGTCGCCCTTTACGGCAAACATGGGTTGCTGAAGACCTATTCTACCCCGGATCTTCACGGGTTGCAGTGGAGTTGAGAGGAGAGGAGAGGAGAGGAGAGGAGAGGAGTAGTGCGGAGTGGGATTTGTATTTATGGCATAGATTATGTATTGCGGTAATTATACATTGTATTACCATGACGTCACAGTCAAATGACGTCAATATTCTCTCTAGTTACTAAAAAAGTTGAAAACATTATTTTGGATGATAAATATGACAGTGTCTTTTGAGATCAAACAAGGAAACGGAAAGAACATACTGAGACTAAAAGTTTTGACCGATCACCGCGAAGGTCATATCCGCATTACCTTGACCAGTCCAGATTCTTGAATGAACTATATACGGGGCGTTTTTCCTTGACCGCTACACGGAAACAACCCCAACACGGACATAAACTGCCCCCGTGACTTCTGCATACAAATATGAGAATAGTTTTCCTGCTCGTCAGCATGGCACGGCAGAAATTGAGAGACATAACGATGTATATAGTTCATGTACATCATTTCGAGAGGTCGCTGTATACACGGTGTCAATAGAATGAGTATATGCATGGTTGTAGGTGGTTGGTTGGTTGGTTTGTTGTTTAACGCCGCACTCAGCAATATTCCAGCTATATGAAGGCGGTCTGTAAATAATCGAGTCTGGACCAAACAATCCAGTGATTAATATCATGAGCATCGATCCACGCAGTTGGGATCGATGACATCCATCAACCAAGTCCGCGAGCCTGACCACCCGATCCCGTGAGTCGCCTATTACGACAAGCGTTGTCGCCTTTTACGGCAAGCATGGGCTGCTGAAGACCTATTCTACCCCGGATCTTCACGGGTCTGCATGGTTGTAGGTGGGTACCAAGTAGGATGCTAAGAGGCGGTTGTTTAATCATACTTGAAAGATAAGCAGATTTATATCACATGCATCACGCCCTCGGGGGTACCCGGGGCACACAGTGTCCCCAGCACCCCACTGCGTGTCATACGAGCAGGCTCCATTGGGGACTCGTGAGGTTTCTGTGTGACAAGTTGTCTCTGGTAATTAACCGACTTAATGAATTGGATGGACAGACACGATGGTTTGGTTGATGGTCTGTAAACGCATCCCAACGGTGTGGGTCGTTGTTCAAGTTATCAATCACTTGGTTGTCTGGACCAGGCAATAGGTGGAATATTGCAAAGGGCAGCGTTCCACACAGTTCCACACTGCCTTGTAATATTCAAGTCATATAATAGTTTGACACAATGATTCATCATGCGCATGGCCACGTGATAGAGAATAAAAACATATCACATGGCAAAAAGGTGACGTCTTTTCTCCGTCGATTTTTATTAATATCCAGATATTTTCAATCCAAAATATGTCAGTCAAGTACGAACATATCCGATGGCCGGTACACAACGTCCACTTGTGGTGGCAATATACCGGAAGAAAATATCGACTTGCTAGCGCGCCGTCTAGAAGGTCACACAGTGTATGCTTTTAAGAAAAGAAAAAGGACAAATTATGAAATGTCGCCACAATACCCTGTCGGCTGTCGCTCAGATTAGAAATTGAGGTCAATTGTAGAGCGTATAATCCATTTACATCGCAATATACGTGCAAGATTGCTGATGCGGTGTTAGGGATATATTCTCACTACATTTGAAATGACGGATCATTCAGATAAAAAAGAGAACCATTTCCATAATTATTTGGAATATCCATTGTCCACTGTACGATCCCGACTATACCACACGCATGTATTTACCAGATGTTAGCGAAAACGTGAGCTTATCCTGTCCTACCGGTGGTACCCGACACAAACACATGCAAAAGCAAGTCAATTATTCACCTTAAAACACGGTAACATATGTTACAAGTAGTTTAATAGCAGTTTCAAATTTTGTAGTGTTCATCTTTGACGTTTAATTGGAAATTCCAGAAACAATTCACCTAGCGTAGTCCGGGCCTCTTAAATCCAGATACTTACCCAGCTTTTCTGGCTATTCCTTTTCGGAACTTTTTGATCAAATTACACTGTTACGTAACAATGACCTGCGTTAAGACGAACCAGTGATAATTCGAACACCTTTACTGGACATGTAGTTCCAAAAGATGTAACTTGATAGCAGAACCTTTATTGACACAGTGATCAAATACCCGACACTGGGTGTCTTAAACTACTATCTCTATATATTTTGTGGTCCCGAGGCTTTCGAGTTTACACCGTTTCAGTATCATTAATTTGAGTCCATTTAACCATTTCTGCTTGGATTGGTTTTGATGTTTGTTTTAAAAATGTTCGGTATGCTGAATACATGCATACATTTTTTGAAAAAACAATTATTCGGCGACTTCCACAGAAAACATGCGTATTTTGAAGCAATGCCAGAAAAAAAATTCCAGCAGAAATCATAACACCTCCCAGTCCCTCTTACTCTGAGATTACGAACTGGTGTGTCCTTCATATAATATAATTTATGACACGTACATGTATCTCCAGATTTTCAGGTACTTTAACTTATATTTCGAATTGCGAGGATGGATAAGATCTGTTATCATAAGAATGTTATGCCATAATATATAACCTGTCTCTGAAAAGAATGATACCTTCCGCAGCCTTCCATCGTAATATCCTGCTTCGGACAGCGTGAACCCAACGCACCGATCCGAGGTCAGTGTGTATGTACATAGCGTGCTACAGATGTAATGTACAACCCAACACGAGTAATGCAGCACGACCCGCTCACGGAGTGCGAATGCGTTTGGCCTTGAACCACGCGGGTAGTAATGAAATTAACACAGTTCTATAGCAATGCACGTGAAATGTACAACAGTGCGTGTGAAGCAGTGCGCATATGCAGATCATTTGTGGATGTGTATTTTTAGAAAGAATGTTCGTGTCGTAAATTGAGCTTGATAGAAGGAAATGCTATGGATTTCTGCTCAGGGTTCTGATCAATGTAAAGGCTCCTCATAGATGTTGATTTTGAGAATTTTTTATTGAATACAGTACATGATACAACATGATTACTGTAAAAGTGAAATGGATTTCAGAAAACTATCGATGAATATATTTTAAATAAATTATAGTATACGTGATAGGTGGTATAAGTGGTTGATTGTGATTACGCTATTGGGTCACTGTGACACAGAACCAGTCGGGTCAAACATCGTGACCACCCTAGGTAGTCGGGTCAAACATCGTGACCACCCCAGGTAGTCGGGTCAAACATCGTGACCACCCCAGGTAGTCGGGTCAAACATCGTGACCACCCCAGGTAGTCGGGTCTAACGAAGAGCATGAGGTGCAAGAGGTTAAACCCGGAAACTCAGGATTGCCATCACGACATTGAAGCCAACATCAGCACAGAAATTTTCGCCACAACCGGATATTCAACATAGAGAAATATTTAATGAACACAATAACTGCTGTTGATTTTGTCACATGTATTTCGATTTTGTTTCACGTGGTCCTGTAGCCTGGCAACCACCTGTAAGACTAACCATGTTTGTAACGTACCAACAAACACCGGTTTGATTGCTTGATTTCTGACGTCTTTTCCTTGTAGAAATGAGATATGTGTTAATAAAATCTATCGGTGGTTGGTGTCAAACTCAAAACTTAACTAGGCCATGCTAGCCTACTCCTGAATCTGGGGCAATGCTGCCCTACATATGACCCTGGGCCCTTGCTGTCCTATATCTGAACCACGGGTCATGCTGTCCTACATCTGACTCTGGGGCCATGCTGCCCTTTATATGACCCTGGGGCCTTGCTGTCCTATATCTGACTCTGGGGCCATGCTGCCCTTTATATGACCCCGGGGCATTGCTGTCCTACATCTGACTCTGGGGCCATGCTGCCCTTTATATGACCCCGGGGCATTGCTGTCCTATATCTGACTCTGGGGCCATGCTGCCCTTTATATGACCCCGGGGCATTGCTGTTCTATATCTGACTCTGGGGCCATGCTGCCCTTTATATGACCCTGGGGCATTGCTGTCCTACATCTGACTCTGGGGCCATGCTGCCCTTTATATGACCCTGGGGCCTTGCTGTCCTATATCTGAACCTGGGCCATGTTGTCCTACATCTGAATCGGGGGTTATTCTGTACAATATCTGAACCACGGGTCATGCTGTCCTATATCTGAATCTGGGATCATACTGTGCTGCATCTTAACCTGGGATCATGCCGTATAATATCTGAATCTGGGGCTATGCTGCCCATCATCTGAACCTAGGGACATACTGTAAAATATCTGAACCTGGGGTCATACTGTACTGCATCTTAACCTGGAGTCATGCTGTACAATATCTGAACCTGGGGTCATGCTGTACAATATCCGAACCTGGGGTCATGCTGCACAACATCCGAAACTGGGGCCATGCTGTCCTACATCTGAACCTGGGCCATGCTATACTACATCTGAATCTGGTGTCATACTGTACTGCATCTTAACCTGGAGTCATGCTGTCCTATATCTGAACCTGGGCCATGCTATACTACATCTGAATCTGGGGTCATGCTGCACTACATCCGAACCTGGGGCCATGCTGTCCTACATGTGAACCTGGGCCATGCTATACTACATCTGAATCTGGAGTCATACTGTACTGCATCTTAACCTGGGGTCACGCTGTCCTACATCTGAACCTGGGCCACGCTGTACAAAATCTGAACCTGGGGTCATGCTGTACAATATCTGAACCTTGGGTCATGCTGTACAATATCTGAACCTTGGGTCATGCTGTACAAAATCCGAACCTGGGGTAATTCTGTCCTACATCCGAACCTGGGGTCATGCTGTACAATATCCGAACCTTGGGTCATGCTGTACAATATCTGAACCTTGGGTCATGCTGTACAATATCTGAACCTTGGGCCACGCTGTACAATATCCGAACCTTGGGTCATGCTGTACAATATCTGAACCTTGGGTCATGCTGTACAAAATCCGAACCTGGGGTAATTCTGTCCTACATCCGAACCTGGGGTCATGCTGTACAATATCCGAACCTTGGGTCATGCTGTACAATATCTGAACCTTGGGTCATGCTGTACAATATCCGAACCTGGGGTCATGCTGTACAATATCTGAACCTGGGGTCATGCTGTACAATATCCGAACCTTGGGTCATGCTGTACAATATCTGAACCTTGGGTCATGCTGTACAATATCCGAACCTGGGGTCATGCTGTTCTATATCTGAACCCGGGGTCATGCTGTCCTACACCTGAACCTGGGGCCATGCGGTCGTAAATCTGAATCTTGGGCCATGCTGCCTTGCATCTGAACCTGGGGCCATGCGGTACAATATCTGAACCTGGGGTCATGCTGTCCTATATCTGAACCTGGGGCCATGCGGTACAGTATCTGAACCTAGGGTCATTCTGTCCTATATCTGAACCTGGGGTCATATGTGTGTGCGTGTGTGTGTGCGTGTGTGTCTGAACCTGGGGGTAATTCTGTCTTGCGTCTGCAACTGATGTCGCTGACGGCTTGGTCACGTGTATGTTACCTGCAGATGACATGTAGGTCACGTGTTATGACAAATGCGTACACGTGCACAGACGTCCCACATGAATGTTAACTAGTGAACTAGTCACAATAAACACATCGTAAACAACAACAATGACAACTAAACTAACTACAAGGTGTACATCAACCTGAACTACGACAACATGTATATCAGCTAAAGGTAAAGTGAATAACTTCAAAGTTAACAACAACGTAAACAGCAACAACAACGTAAACAGCAACAACAACGTGAACAACTGCAAAATGGACTAGCGACAACGAAATAATACACACACACACACACACACACACACACACACACACACACACACACACACACACACACACACACACACACACACACACACACACACACACACGTGACGGCGGTCTGTAAATAATCCAATCTGAACCAGACAATCCAGTGATTGATATCATGAGCATCGATTATTAACCAAGTCAGCGAGCCTGACCACCTGATCCCGTTACGACAAGCATAGTCGCCTTTTACGGCAAGCATGGGGTGCTGAAGACCTATTCTACCCCGGATCTTCACGGGTCCACCATGACATGAACATCCACGGCCACAGTTGGAGCAGCAAAGTATGGAGAAGGAAAAGAGTCAGTGGGTCGAGATGTACTAACCGTCTGACACACCGAACAGATAAAACAATTATTGGGGTTTCGTTGTAGGTGTGGTTATCTATACAAGATACGGAGTAGGACCAGGCGTGTGTGATAGCCGTAGGCTAGGGGCAAGGGTGGGGGTCGGGGGTCGGGGTCGTGGAGTGGAAATGGGAACAATTAAGTAGTGCGTCATGGACAGGGAGAGGGATTTGATGGAGTGAGGTGGGGTGTGGCGATCGATAGTGTGGTTATACCAACCTGCCATCTGTACCGTACTATCACCACCCCCACCCTGCCATCTGTACCGTACTACCACCACCACCCCCACCCTGTCATCTGTACCGTACTACCACCACCACCCCCACCCTGCCATCTGTACAGTACTACCACCACCCCTACCCTGCGATCTGTACCGTACTACCACCACCACCCCCACCCTGCCATCTGTACCGTACTATCACCACCCCCACCCTGCCATCTGTACCGTACTACCACCACCGCCCCCACCCTGTCATCTGTACCGTAATACCACCACCACCACCCTGCCATCTGTACCGTACTACCACCCCCACCCTGCCATCTGTACCGTACTACCACCACCACCCTGCCATCTGTACCGTAATACCACCACCACCACCCTGCCATCTGTACCGTACTACCACCCCCACCCTGCCATCTGTACCGTACTACCACCACCACCCTGCCATCTGTACCGTAATACCACCACCACCACCCTGCCATCTGTACCGTACTACCGCCCCCACCCTGCCATCTGTACCGTACTACCACCACCACCACCCTGCCATCTGTACCGTACTACCACCACCCCCACCCTGCCATCTGTACCGTAGTACCACCACCACCCCCACCCTGCCATCTGTACCGTACTGGTAGTACGGTACAGATGGCAGGGTGGTGGTGGTGGTATTACGGTACAGATGGCAGGGTGGTGGTAGTACGGTACAGATGGCAGGGTGGGGGTGGTAGTACGGTACAGATGGCAGGGTGGGGGTGGTGGTGGTAGTACGGTACAGATGGCAGGGTGGTGGTGGTAGTACGGTACCGATGGCAGGGTGGGGGTGGTAGTACGGTACAGATGGCAGGGTGGGGGTGGTGGTGGTAGTACGATACAGATGGCAGGGTGGTGGTGGTAGTACGGTACCGATGGCAGGGTGGGGGTGGTAGTACGGTACAGATGGCAGGGTGGGGGTGGTGGTGGTAGTACGGTACAGATGGCAGGGTGGGGGTGGTAGTACGGTACAGATGGCAGGGTGGGGGTGGTGGTGGTAGTACGGTACAGATGGCAGGGTGGTGGTGGTAGTACGGTACCGATGGCAGGGTGGGGGTGGTAGTACGGTACAGATGGCAGGGTGGGGGTGGTGGTGGTAGTACGGTACAGATGGCAGGGTGGTGGTGGTAGTACGGTACAGATGGCAGGATGGGGGTGGTGGTGGTAGTACGGTACAGATGGCAGGGTGGTGGTGGTGGTGGTAGTACGGTACAGATGGCAGGGTGGGCTGTGGGGGATTGGTAGTGCGGCACAGATGGTAGGGTGGGGTGCGTGGGTGGTTGAGAGTACGATACAGATGGTAGGGTGGGGTGTGGGGGATTGGTAGTACGGTACAGATGGCAGGGTAGGGGGGATTGGTAGTACGGGGCAGATTGCTGGGGTGGTTGGGGGGGGGGGGGGGGTTAGTAGTACGAAACAGATGGACGGGTTGGGTGCGGAGGGGGTTGGTAGTACGATAGTACGGTAGTACGTGGGAGACCAGGGTCAGCGGATAGACGCGAGTCGGGGACGACAGTGCAGTTTGGCGTCAAGATAGTTCAGGCTGCATTGAATTGTGTTTATTTATTGTGTTAAAAAAATGTCAAATTACACAAACGACAACTTTTCCGCGTTCCGATGCCCAGACATCTAGTTGGCAGCAATTGGTGACAGCATAGCAAAAAAAAGTTGTGTACAAGCACTTGTATGTGGTAATGTAATGTTATGCATATTTGTTGTCATGTTTACACACTGGCGTCGCTGCTCAAAGGTCAACACGGAAATTAGTTGCTACGGCTTCATCTACCCTCCTGGGTGAGTGAATATTGTTTTATGCCACAGGCAGCATTAGCCAAACATGGTAGTCGCCACCTGACACTCATTTGTCGGCTCCACAATGAAAAGCAGGTGGTACTATGGACTTATATTCTTGTCATGAATCATAAACAGTTCCCTGAACACGTAGACCGCCTCCGTGGTCTAGTGGTAGAGCGTCCGCCTGGAGAGCGGAAGTTCCGGGGTTCGATCCCCGGCCGCGTCCAACCAAAAGACTTTAAAAAGATGGTACTTGTTGTTACCCTGTCTGGCGCTCGGCGTTATGGGACTGGTCGGCTCGGAGTCAGTATACTGTGTCTGAGTGGGTATTCGTGTTAAACTGCGGCATGGTATCCGAGTGTGCTAGCACTATAAAGCGGCGTCCAGAGCAGCCACACACACACACATGTGCAGGCACGTCGCTATATAAGTGTTTTTATCTTGGACGCGACGTTAAACCCCATTTCACCTCAACCAACCTCATCCTGAACACATATGTTCGCCTACATGTATATTTAAGCAGATCAGGCCTCAAGGATAAATACACGCTGTCTATATGGCCTTACATAATTGTTGAATTGGGTTATACTACTATCTCATCGATGCATACATGTATGCGACATATTTTGAGCGTGGTTGTCACAAGTGCCTATCCTGCAAATATCCTCTGACCCTTAGCCAGACCACGTGCCCCACTTTGCTCACCATATTGTCATGCGAATAGTTCTGGCAGCAATATTCTCCCTACACCACGGCAACCAGTGGTCGATAGAATGAACACGAGAAATGATCCACGCTGTTGGGGTATGATGACTCTCTATTATTCCTTGTCAACACCCGATCCCCTAGAGTCGGGTGTAACGGGCATGGATTGTTTGTTGTTTAATATCAGCAATATTCCACCCACACGAGGGCAGTCGAGCCTGGACCAGATAAACCAGACAAACCAGTGATTGATATTATGAGCAACAATCCACACCCTCGTGGTACGATAACACTCTATCATCCAAGTCACCGACCAGACCACCATTAAGTCGTCTCGGTTGCTGGGGTCTCTTCTAACGCGGTGTCCCCACGGAGTGACGAGTATGGTCACCGAGAGTCTATCTCCAATCCCGAATCCTGACGGTTAAGAAATTTCAACAAAGATTTATTAAATCGTTACATAAGAAGTGTCACCCCCGAGAAATGGAACTCCACTGAACCCGATCCACAGTCACGCCCACAAGCAACCCTGCTATTACACCACGATATTAACACAGATCTTTATCCGAATCGCCACCCAATGTAATACACTTAAACCCTTCAAATCAGTTCCCTGGAATAGCGCAATCCTTGATACAATCTACAAACATTGCTTAAAACATTTGTTTTCATTTGGGCCAATATTTATTCAATCATCCACGCTATCACGAAAATCCGCAGTAATAATGGTTTACAAAACACGGAGATTTAAACAACTTTCAATCTACGTCACAACGCAGATTTCGCAAGACAGTTTTGACGCACGCGGGCTACTAATGGCAGCGAGTTACCGCACAACTCCATAACCACGAGGTTCACGTGGTGCTGTACTGTGTCTGTTTGCAACACACTATTCAAAGCACAACATTACTGTTTATACATATGGTCGGCTAAATGATAGCAGTACGTAGTACGAGCGAAGGTTACTCAGCGCAATGGCGCGCTTTCGCTTGTCACTTGTATTTATAGATCGGTTATTGATCAATGTTTATATGTATGGCTTTACGATCAGTGACAATGCCCGGAGACAAGATAGCAGCAAATAGGAAATAAAAAGGACTACTGACATGAAAATATTGCCTCATCACTTGGAACATTCAAAGGAGGCATAATGCAGACATATCAGAGTCATTTATCATCCAAAACTAGCTTCCACGGGAGATATTGCTTTGGTATCACTGCATCACAATGCTTTGCAGACCATTATGATGTCATCGAATACCATGATGTCACAATAAGATGCCATCTCTACTACAAGGGCTAGTTAGCGGTACTTTTTTACAAGACACTGATTGGTACTGTTTACAAACTGAAAACGTTGGGAGAGTGATTTTGTATGATAAATATATTTTCGACCTCGAGTCTTTCAAATATAATCAACCCTATTCGATAAAAGCAAGCCTCGGAGTTTTAAACTTATTATCAACCCGTGTTGATATATTTGATATCAAAAAAAAGTTGGGTGAGATTCTCTCCTTATTGTCCATGTCATTTATTTTTAATTAGTGAAGTGGCAGTGAGGTTCGATTCCCCATATGGGTGCAATGCATGAAGCCGATTTCTGGTGTTCCCCAAACCGCCTCCGTGGTCTAGAGGTAGAGCGTCCGCCCGGAGAGAGGAAGGTCAGGGGTTCGATCCCCGGACGCGTCATACCAAAAGACGTTAAAAGATGGTACTTGTTGTTACCCTGTCTGGCGCTCGGCATTAAGGTGCTAAAACAAGGACTGGTCGACTCGGAGTCAGTATAATGTGTGTGAGTGGGGTATTCATGTTAAGCTGCGGCATGGTATCTCAGTGGGCTAGCACTATCAATCGGCATCAGTCCGGACTAGCACAAGCAGCCACACACACACGTGCATGCACGTCGCTATATAAGTGCAATAAACTTGGACGCGACGTTAAACCCAATTTCACCTCATGATCACCTCTGGTGTCCCCCGCAGTGATATTGCTGGAATATTGCTAAAATCGGCATAAAACCATTCTCACTCACTCCCCCACATTGATTGGTGAAACAAACACACTTTGGCGTTATGGTTCAAGTCAGTCAGTTTAACGTTTTAACAAGATCCCATTTTCGTAAGAAACATCAAAGACAGGTCTATAACGCTATCCATCATTGTCCGCAGGGTTGATTCGCGCGTCTTCATCTTCTAGCAAGTTGTAGATTTCACGATGAAATGTATAAGCGTGTATAAACACGCCTGACTGGCGGCCATCTGGGCGCGATATATCTTGTATATTTCACAAGGTTACAGGGTTCACTGGGACTACTTTACTTACGTTTTGTTGAGATAACCCTAAGATGATCTTCACATCATTTATTTCGTGTGTCGTGTTGTTGTTGTTTGTAGGTACGAAACTTGCATACTTTGCACAAGCCGCTCTCGTGAAACGAGTGAGTGAGTGAGTATGGTTTTACGCCGCTTTTAGCAATATTCCAACAATATCACGGCGGGGGACACCAGAAATGGGCTTTACACATTGTACCCATGTCGGGAATCGAACCCGGCGTTACGGGCTAACGCTTTAACCACTAGGCTACCCCACCGCCCCTTCTCGTGAAACGAAACAACATTGAACAGTGAACATCAGTGATTGACTGGCATACGGTTTATCTGATGTCTTTGACTAAATCAGATATAAAATTGTATTATTATTATTATTATCTTAAGTATACGTTCTGGTGTAAAGGTTTTATGAAAGCCACATAAGGTTAGATGTGGGGTTTATTTGTGTTGTGGTTAAGTGAATGAGTATGTTTTTACGCCGGTTTCAACAGGGCAGACAATGTATGGCTTCAGATGAGGCTCATGTTTGGGATAGAACCCGGGACGTCGGTGTCACAAGCGAAGTCTTTAACTACTAGGCCCACCACACAATCGCTTCTTTGAGTGAGTGAGTGAGTTGGGTTTAACGCCGCTTTTAACAGTATTCCAGTTATATCACGACGTGTCAGCTTAATGTGGGAAGAAAGCCCGAAGTGATGCAGGTCCCAGACGTTTACCACTTCGGTGAAACCCACGAGCACGGGTATGGTGCTGACAAACCTAGAAATATAATCGGGGCGAACCGGCGAATAAGGACTGGTCGGCTCGGAGTCAGTATACTGTGTCTGAGTGGGGTATTCATGTTAAACTGCGGCATGGTATCTCAGTGGGCTAGCACTATAAATCGGCATCAGTCCGGACTAGTACAATTGCCTAGTACAAGCAGCCACACACACACACACACACACACACACGTGCATGCACGTCGCTATATAAATGCAATAATCTTGGACGCGACGTTAAACCCAATTTCACCTCACCTCACAAAAATATCGGCCACTGGACATACTTGACGTTCTGAAAATATTGTGTTGTGTGTCCTCAATCCTTTCTCACCCATTCTCAAAATATGCCTTGAAGAAAATATTACGTTGCGGGCCTCAATCTTTTATTATCTCCGTCATATAGCTTGTACATTGCTGAGTGCGGCGTTAAACATCAAACAACAATTTTATTATCTTCTCCTTTCAGAAGAAACACTGCCTGAATCATATCCCAAACACACTAGGGTCTCCACAAACACTCCTCAATCTCAGAATGAAATGCTCGACCACTTAGCTTCTTGATCCACGAGATGAATCAAATCCCTACGTATAGTGTAGTTTTAAACTTAGCAATAAATATAAACGTCAATTTATCACCCTATATCGTGTATTTAAGTTGCAAATATGACCGAGGCATTCCAAGGTGTAAAGTACATGTATACCCCATATCCTGCCATGCCTGACCGTAGACTGACCTGTCACCTGTTTAACCAAATGACCCCTGCCCTGCCCTGTTTGAGAACGGGGTTCCTCACAAAGAACCACCAGATAGACATCGGACCTTAACAGGTGGAAATACACACAATTAACGCCGTAACGCATATATAATTACGATCCATAGAAGGTCCCGATACAATCACAGGGTCATGACCCGAGGTGTTCAGAAGACACGTGACCTGTTGCGAGGTCAGTCTGATATGACAACCAAAGTGTTAACATAATTGAATTCGTGATTTGGGGAATTGGTGTTAATTTATCGGACAGATCCTGATAAAATCAAACTAATATCCACGACACATGTAATGACCACTATTACAACGTGTCAAGATTACAATCATGACAAGGGTATATTACATAATTACATCAGCATTTCGTTTGAGGAGAAGTCCCTGAAAAAGGGTGCACCATGGGACAATTACACCCAAAACATACTCGAGGTAATATAAAGATTATTCATAATAAAAGATCAAGGAAGAAAAAAGTAATTACCACTGCTTTCTAAAAGTATATTCCCGTCAAGAATTAAACTGTTTCAATATTTTCAGCAACGTAGAATTGGTCCCTTTGAGTCATTCGAATCCAATTGTTTTGAAACTCGATGCTTCATTAATGTCGGTTAACAAAAGGCGATATATAGAGGTGCTTACATATGCATGCTTACATATACCCTCTTACATATGCATGCTTACATCTACCTGCTTACATATGCATGCTTACATCTACCTGCTTACATATGCATGCTTACATATACCCGCTTATATATGCATGCTTACATATACCCGCTTACATATGCATGCTTAGATATACCCGCTTACATATGCATGCTTACATGTACCTGCTTACATATGCATGCTTACATGTCCCTGCTTATATATGCATGCTTACATATACCTGCTTACATATGCATGAGTACATGTACCTACCTATATATGCATGCTTACATGTAGCTACTTATATATGCATGCTTACATATACTTGCTTACATATGCATGTGTACATGTCCCTGCTTACATGTGCATGCTTACATGTACCTACTTATGTATGCATGCTTACATATACTTGCTTACATATGCATGCTTACATGTCCCTGTTTATATACGCATGCTTACATATACTTGCTTACATATGCATGCTTACATGTACCTACCTATATATGCATGCTTACATATTCCCGCTTACGTATGATGATCTATATGAAGGCATGGCAGCTTCTTCAGCAAAGTCAGAAGTGACTGATGTTGTTCGTTTGTTTGTTGTTTAACGCCGCACTCATCTATATTCCAGTATTAAGACGGCAATCTGTAAATAATCGTGTCTGGACAAGACAACCCAGTGATTGATGGCATGAGCATCGATCCACGCAATTGGGATGGCATGACATGAATCAACCAAGTCAGCAAGCTTGACCACCCGATCCCGTTACGACAAGCATAGTCACCTCTGACGACAGACCAATTCTCAACCGGATCTTCACGGGTCGCAAATCATTCAAAAAGGCCCCAGGAGACCATCCTCCATACTCCATACTCCATACATATAAAACGTCGCTAAACGCAATGAATCAGAAGTTGTTATCCATACATTTGCATGTTTTCTTACTTACTTACTAACTTCTAGAATGCTAATCAAGCAGGTATGCATGATTGGGACTTAATGAAATAATATTTCAAGCTTAGTGGCTGAACATTGATAAAATCTTATAGATTGTCTGAAGTCGCAATTATAAGTATCGATTAATTTGGACATTTAATCAAATTATAATTTCAAGAAAATTAATGCTTTAGGATAATAAAACATATTTCAAGTATGAGAAAAAAACTGATGGCTTGCTTCCTTTAATACAAAATTATAATAAAACAAACAAGCAAATGGAATAAAACCACTGACAGGGAAGCAAATTGTTGCAAATTCAATACGTATAATATTTTGTGATTTCTTTCTTATTTCACGATCTTTGGTGTAGTGGATAGAGCTTCTGCCTGGAGAGCGGAAGGTCGGTGTTTCGAATCCTGGCGGCGGGACCCAAAATACGTTAGAAGATGGCACTTGCTTTACTCTGCCTGGCGCTCGGCATTAAGGGGATAAAACAAGTACTTGTTGGCTAAACAGTTTATATACTGAGACAGTTTATGAATTACTTTCAAATAGTAATGATACCAGGTGTCCGCGAAAAGGTGAGCGTATCCTGACCCACCGGTGGCACCCATCACAAACACATGCAAAGGCAAGTCAATTGTCCACCTGAAAAAACAACAATAGGAAACGTATGGTACAAGTCAAAATAGGGAATTGCATCGGACGTCATTTTTGTCACTGATGCGTCAAATTTGGAAATGATCTCCACATGTCTACCATACAACTTTACTGAGGCTTTACTGAGGCTTTACTGAGGCTTTCAATGTTATAACCTTGATCAAACAACTTCTGAGCAAGAGTCGTACGCACTTCAAGTCTTGGTAGAAAGAGCATGCTCGATTGCATCTCAAAACGTAAACACCAAAGGCTGGAGCTGCTGGAATATTGCTCGACATGAAGGGAAGGTTGACTATTGGAAAGTTGAAGTCATCCCTCTTGTCATACAGTCTTGTGGAGACTCTTTTGTCATACTGAATCTTTATGCACACATCTAAATATGAAACAGATGAGGCGGTCTCTCTGGTCTCCTTTACTTCTGGTTCAGGTGTACTCAATGGACAGGCGACCCGTGAAGATTCCGGGTTAGAATAGGTCTTCAGCAACCCATACTTGCCGTAAAAGGCGACTATGCTTGTCGTAAAAGGCGACTAACGGGTTTGGGTGGTCAGGCTCGCTGACTTGGTTGATACATGTAATCGATCCCAATTGCGCGGATCGATGCTCATGATGTTAATCAGTGGATTGTCTGGTCCAGACTCGATTATTTACAGACCGCCGTCATATAGCTGGAATATTGCTGAGTGCGGCGTTAAACAACAAACAAACAAACAATGGACAAGCATTATATAGTCGCATGGTTGATATATTTTCATTGTGTCTGCTTTGTCATCCATCAAATTCTAATAAATGGCTGTAAAACAGTTTTCTGATGTGAATTATTAAAGCACGAGTCACCATTAATGTATATATCAAGCCTCCTTGTTGAAATTAATTTAGGCGAGAATATGTAGTTATATGACTAACAATTTAAGCTAATCGTGTTACATCTTTCGACATGTATGACATTTCAAAACAACAAATAGCCAACGCACAATAGAGAAACATACATTCACAAACACCCCCGTTTGGAGATAGAAGGATAAAACGTGAAATGTGCTGAAATCACCCCTGTTGATCAGCTGACGAAGCGCACGTCAGCACGTGCCCCGAGGGACAGCAGAATGCCTCGAGAAACACGTGACATGTCAACACGTTTATTAATACTCCCTCGAGTGGCGGAGTGCTATTCGCCAACGACAATGGCTTAACAAAAGTCAATTATTTTGAAAGTCAAAGCTCGAAAGTAATCATGCTATATTTAGCACGTGGCCACAGACGCATGACCTGTTCAACTCGAGACCTGTAGTTTCAGGTCAAGTGACCTTTACGTAACTGGAATGACTCAGAATATCTAGATGTACATTCTAGTCCCCAAATAGCTTGTGAAATAGGTTGACAGCGAGTTCTGACTTTACGCGGTTTTAATGGCACGTTCAGTATCGTTGGGGACGTCAAAGTGTTGTTCATTTGAGCACCAGGAAGAGATGTTTCAAGTAGATAACACATTTTAATCTTTAATACATTAAATATATATCCCTGGCAGCCGGGGCGAACTACCATTGTAGCAGAAAAAACAATTGCTTACACCTAAGAAAAAACCCACACTTTTTTACACTAAAAAAACACAGTTTTGTTTCATAAGTAAACCTCAATTTACCAACTATACAGTAATTTAATAATTCAAACTCTACACGGTTGAACAAGATATTTATTGTCTGACATGAAAATCGGAATTTTAAAGATTCGTTTGAATGTTTAAATTTCAGAGACGTTTCTTGAATATATATATATATATATATATATATATATATATATATATATATATTACCAATATTTGTTACAAATAAACGCTGTCGAAACATCGCTTTTGCTTACACTTAAAATTAGCCTGTGAAACAGTTTTAATTCAAACTTATTCATCTCGGAATATCGAGTAATACGAAGTAAACGAAAAACCAAGACAGAATCAATATAATTTTGTTTGTTTGTTTGTTTTTAACGCCGCATTCAGCAATAATCCAGCTTTATAGTGGCTATATCATTGAGTCTGGACCACACAATCCAGCAATTGATACCATGAGCACCGATCTTCGCAGTGAATGGGTACCCGGTAGGATGAGATGAGAAATATTATCCCATCGATCCCAAATATGGTGGCTAAACTTTAGTTGCTGGCGATCTATAGCCCGTTTTTATGTTGACGGACCAGATAATCTAGTGATTGGCATCATAAGCATTGATTTACGCAATTGGGATAAAATGACCCCTTAGTCGCTTCTTACGACAAGCAGAGTCGACTTTTACGGCAAGCATGGGTTGCTGAAGACCTATTCTACTCCGGATCTTCACGCGTCATTAGTTGCAATGGTTGAAGTGTAAAGTGATGGTGATAGTGGTAGTGGTAGTGGTAGCAGTTGTAGAAGTAGTCGTAGAAGCAGTGTGGATCACCAACAATAATTTCATACGAGGTGTACAGGTATCGCGAAAGGTCACAAGAATGTGTGCTGCACGTGCTACACTGCTTCGGGCGTTCGCCTCCACCACCGAGACACGTGATTAAGCTGTGGAGCACATTCACTGATATTCCGGTCGGGATTCCAGGTCAGAATAGGTCCAAAGGTCCCCGTGATTGTCACATGGGCAGACAGGTGTCAACATGACCAGACTGTCATCTTCAAGTTATTGTGGAAGAGCTGGAGAAGATGACAACAGTCACTCACACATCAGCAGAGACTCGTGGTCGATAGTATACTATGTCCTTATATGGTATTGTTAGATAGTTCCGGCGTAAACCCCAGTATGCATATCTTCGTGGAAACAAGCGTTGTCATTCGGCTGTTTCCGCTTTTCAACGAATGACAGCCATCGCGTTTCAGCTGCTTGATATAATCTCATCGTTAATCCACCAGTGTGTGTATGTATGTATGTATGTATGTACATACATACATACATACATACATACATACATACATACATACATACATACATACATACACACACGCATATATATATATATATATACATATACATATACATATATACATATATATATAGGGGCGGTCGGGTAGCCTAGTGGTTAAAGCGTTCGCTCGTCACGCCGAAGACCCGGGTTCGATTCCCGACATGGGTACAATGTGTGAAGCCCATTTCTGGTGTCCCCCGCCGTGATATTGCTGGAATATTGCTAAAAGCGGCGTAAAACCATATTCACTCACTCACTCACATATATATATATATATATATATATATATATATATATATATATATATATATATATATATATATATATAAATACAGTCTCGCGTACTTTATTCAACTTCGATTGGGGTCTGTTTCATAATGTGTGTTGGGGGCGGTGGGATAGCCTAGTGGTTTAAGCGATTCAAGAGATAATAGAGTGGTTTGATGCACAAACGACCATCCTGGTATGTTTTTGGAACCGACGCTCATAAACGCATCACATGTGACGCCACAGATCCATGACTCGAGATGCACCTTTTGTCTTGTGCAGGATTAGCGTGTAAAGTTTGGAAATTACGTGCAGCTTATCGTGATAAGAATAAATCACCGTGATTACACTGATAATTAGTTTTGTCATTAAGTGGTACACATTGGAAACATCTCTTCTTAACGTACATACTTCTCTATATGTTTATATGGTTCCCGTTTCTTTTGTAATTATATGTAATATAAACACATGTATACAATGTTTGTCTTATTATAATTATGACATAACACAAGAACATAAACAGAATATATCCCCAGAAATGAATCCCAGTTGTGTGGGGGCACGGGTGGCCCAGTCGTCTAAGACACCGCGATTCGCTGTGCTGAGTTGAGTCCTTTGGGCAATCCAGAAACCTATGATTGTGGGTTCGAATCCCGGTTCGCCCGATTATGTTTCTAGGTTTGTCAGCACCATACCCGTGCTCGTGGGTTTCACCAAAGTGGTAAACATCTGAGACCTGCATCACTTCAAGCTTTCCTCCCGCATTTAGCTGACACGCCGTGATATGACTGGAATACTGTTAAAAGCGGCGTTAAACCCGACTCACTCACTCACCCCAGTTGTGACCTTCGACTAAAACGGAGTCGGGTGGTTGGGAGGAGTGATTTCTAGTTTCCGAGTGTGCGCATGCCAGCGCGCGAGAAAGTCACAGTTTATGCGCGTGACTCTCCTTTCAACAGATGCCATAACATATTGAATCGAAGCACAAATACCTCTCCAGGACGCTCTTGTTGGAGGAATGTATATCATCCATATTAACCCCATTTATTTTAATTCCTCGTCAAGAACGCCGACATACCGCGCATTGTTTCAATTTGCGTTGGTATATGGTTGTCAGTGTCAAGCCTCTACAAGTGTATGTTAATAAGCATGTTAACAGTAATTTAACATCATGGCTTTCGATTATTAAATTAACCGAATTAATTATCAACTGTCTACCTCCCAGCCGACTCGTCTTCACGTATACGATATGAATGTCTTCATTGTTTGCGAGTATAAACAAGAAAACAATATCAACAAACCGTGGGAAATATGCAAAACGTGTTTTCAACAATAACAGAAACCACTGCCAAATTGCCCTGACCTTAGAACTATGTCCGCGTTGACCTTTGATATGAGTCTCCTCAAACTGCGCATCTTCAAAATCGTCTCCACTCGCGGTTGTCAGGGCTGCAAGATTTTGTCACTTTGCCAAAAGCACGAACTGCACGTGGAAACCATCTGCGCGATGTACACACGGCGTGGAAAATGAGAAATGAGAAAAAGATAAACAACACCTTAGACGTTGGGTCTGTTTCATATCAATGTGAGATACGTATTACTATAATTTTTAAGTTGGCTTAAATGTGTTCAGATCCGCTCGAGGCGTTCTTTAAGGTTTGTTTGTTTGTTTGTTTGTTGTGTAACGCCGCACTCAGCAATATTCCAGCCATATGAAGGCGGTCTGTAAATAATCGAGTGTGGACCATACAATCCAGTGATCGATATCATGAGCATCGATCCACGCAATTGGGATCGATGACATGCATTAACAAAGTCAGCGAGCCTGACCACCCGATCCCGTTAGTCGCCTCTTACGACAAGCATAGTCGCCTTTTACGGCAAGCATGGGTTGCTGAAGACCTATTCTAACCCGGATCTTCACGGGTCACAATATCTTTGTATTACGCATATAACTCTGCACATACTTGTTGTTTTAAAATTATTTTTTTATCTTATTCCGGTTCATCCCCATTTCCATTAAATATCAGGTTAAGATCAGTTGGTGTATTTTCGAGAATACTACTTATATTTCTATGTATAATGTCTACTTCTTTTAACAAGTTACAATCAAAGAAAAAAGAATTATATGCATTTTCACATTTACTGCCACACGAAAATTCTGCTTTGTCTTTATTTCCTATTGTACATAAATCATAATTTAACTGATTAACCTCAGTCTTAGCTTATTCTCCTTTCTTTGTCAGCAACTGATGGGTTAACATTAGATTTAGAAATAACGATCGATGTCATAGCTTAATTACCGTTCAGTTAACAACACTGCAGGACCACAAGGTGGAGCTTTGCATTTCACCCCACACGCCAATTAACCCATAATCATCAAAGCTGCAGAACCATCCTCACCGGATACATACACATTGCTTTTTTTTTACCCAGTTTTGTTTGAGAAATGATCTTGTCTTTCTAACTATAGTTATATCAGCATGAGGTATGTTACTTTTCTTGGGAAACGGCCTTACCACGAACGAAAACGACTCGGTTTTTACGTCGGACTTAATCGGACACTTGGCCGCACACTCTTCATGGAACGTGGATTCTGTTTTAGACGACGATTGAGATTGATGAAGACAGCAGCACTTTGTCGGCCACAGAATAAGGCAAAAGAACGACACACATTCCAAAATTAACATTGAACCGTTTTGTTATGGTAATTGCATTTTCGATTCGATTGACTAAGATTATATTTATTTCGTTTTCAGGAAATTTCGTACATCTAAACTGTTCAGGTGGGTCATGTTTCAGTTTGAGAGTATACCAGAAAAATACTAGGTACGCTGTGTGAAAACAAGAGTTTACTGTAAAAAAATGTTGTTTGCACACCTGTCAGAAATGACGTAACGGTACATATTGCACGAGTACCTGTTAGTAAGGGGTTGGATCAGATCAATGGTTGACAGCATGAGCAACATTCAATGCCGTAACCAGCCCATCTCCATTTTAATCCGCATCACGACAAAGATGTCGTCCTGGGGACCTACATCACCCTGTTGTGTTTTATGCAAGTTCTAAAGCTTATATATATATATGGTCAAGGTAAGCCATGACTCAACGACTCGCCTGGTCAGCCAAGGGTCATGGAAGTCACGGAATGATTGGTCTGTCGGCCCTCACGCCGAATTGTCTCCATCAGCATTCAGTTACTGGTCCCTACTCTCATTGATCAACACAACACAAGGGTTATAGTCACATCTATCTTTTGAAGGGACACGGGTGGCCCAGTCGTCTAAGGCGCCGCGATTTGCTGTGAAGAGCTACGTCCCTTCGGCACGCCAGAAACCTATGACTGTTGGTTCGAATCCCGGTTCGCCCCAATTATGTTTCTAGGTTTGTCAGCACCATACCCGTGCTCGTTGGTTTCATCGAAGTGGTAAACGCCTGAGACCTGCTTCTCTTCGGGCTTTCCTCCAACATTAAGCTGACACGCCGCGATATAACTGTATTACTGTTAAAAGCGGCGTTAAACCCTATCACTCACTCACTATCTTTTTAATAACGCTTATATCCAATACAACTTCTAAACAAGACGACCTGTGAAGATCTGGGGTAGAATAGGTCTTTAGCAATCCATTCTTGCCGTAAAAGGCGACTAACGGGATCGGGTGTTCAAATGCGTGGATCGATGCTCATGGTATCAATCATTGGATTGTCTGGTCTAGACTCGATTATTTACAGACCTCCGTCGTTGAGCAGGAATATTGCTGAGTGCGGCGTAAAACAACAAACAAATTACACCAATCTGAACAAGACAGGTTAGACTTGCCACATAGTGGGAAAACGGGGTAGTATCGATTTGCTTCAGTTGCTGATAAAGCCCGCTTCACTCAGTTACGTCTTCCCGAGGAAAGGGCGTTAACTGACTGTAAAAAGACAGTTCCCACCCTTGCCGAACTACGCTGGAATTTCCAGGCTCGATCGTAGCGCAACGATTGGCTATTACGAGTTATTTCCCCTCTATGTCTCTCGTATTTAACAATCAGATTCCATCACTCATATCACTTGCATTTGCTTCAAACGAAATGGCAGCGACCTGTCAAGACGATCTGATCTATAATTAAGATCTATATTGTAAAACAACTGGTCTTACTCCACGAAGTGCATCAAATCACTTGTGCACCTTGATTAAAAACCTGAAAAGATTTGCAAAATATCTGACGACGCCCAGTTGGCGGTACACATGCTTTGCAAATCCTGCAGTCGACCGAAATCTGCATGTTGAAATCCATGTTGTTTACGAACATCATGTCTAGTTCGTTACGCGATTTTGATTGGACTATGTAAGACTCGTTAGTCCAGCCAAAATGTAACTCCGGAATTCCAGCCTAGTTCGGCAAGGCTGGAAACTGGACTTTTACAATCAGTTAACTCCCTTGCCTCGGGAAAATGCTCAGTTAGTGCTAAACGTATTTTTAAGGTAATCGAGCCTTGACCTTCCTTTGTCACATGTAATAATACCTCAATGTAATTCGTTAATTCTGACCATGAAATCGTGTGTCGTAATCTGAATAAATACCGGAGCTTACGTGACCAATTGAGCATCTCTATTGATTTTCTGACTCACTCAGGATTCGACAGATGAAAAAGTGTTATACCTCTCTGCTGACTCAATGATCAATCGACGACAATGTGGAAACATTACGATGATAAATATGAAAGGTCCTTTCTCTATCGATTCCCTTATAAACCCAAAGTTTCTTGTCACGAACTTTATGTACAATACAACTATATCCTTGAAGCCATCCAAGGTTTAATTTGTCACAATTATCTTATGTCTTTGAGGAGTGTTCCCGCTGGCTTTTGCAACTGCCAGTCCTTATGGACTGGCAACTCTAAAAATAGCTAATGCCCCCTATTTTTTGCCAGTCCCAACTGTCAACAAATGCAAAAACGTATCAAAATTATTTGGTTTTAATTCTATAATTCTATACGTCATTCATACAAACTTCAGTCACAATTGTCTCTTCTTTTTTTCAATATTTCGAGACGAAGTCGCAACAAATTGATATTTAACCAAGAAATAGCCTAGAAATAGACGAGGGGAATCCCTGATGGTAATAGTTAAACTGACTTTGTTCGAAAAATGTACTTATATGAATATCACTGATGTTTTGTTCAACACCAAAGATTTATAAGGTACTTTATTTGCCGGTCCACAGGGACTGGCAGTCACATGTTTTTTTCCGGTCCAAGTGTAGTTTTACCAGTAAACAACTGGTAAACGGGAACGTTTGAGATGCATTTTTACCTTATAACAAACTCCGTGAATAGTCCTGTTCTTGTACATTCGCATCTGACCGACTCTGTGGTCTAGTGGACAAGCGTCCGTCTGAAGAAATTCGGTGTTTCGATCCCCTAGCCACGTCATACCAAAATGACTTTAAAAGAAGGTACTTGTTGTTACGCTGCTGGCGCTTGGCATTAAAGAGATAAATCAAGGATTTGTCGGCTCGGAGTCAGTTTACTGTTTCTGGGTGGGGTATCCATGTTAATCTGTGGCATGGTATCCCGGTTTGCTAGCACTATTCGACCGGCACCAGGCCCAGTCGTCAACGGGTGTCCCAGTCGTCTGAGGCGCCGCGATTCGCTGTGCAGAGTTGCAGAGTGCCTTGGGCGCGCCAGAAACCTATGGTCGTGAATCCCGGTTTGCCCCGATCATGTTTCTAGGTTTGTCTGCACCATACCCGTACTCGTGGGTTTCACCGAAGTGGTAAACATCTGAGGCCTGCATCACTTCGGGCTTTCCTCCCACATTAAGCTGACACGCCGTGATATAACTGGAATAAGGTTAAAAGCGCAGTTAAACACAACTCACTCACTCTAACCAGTAGGCTACTTCACATCCCTGCATGGATCACGTGTACATATAACGTGTACGTACTGAATATGCATGGACCATATGTGGATGATTCGTGGATATTTCTTGCTTTCTGTTTAAAAATCGAAATTCCAGTCAGAAAGACCTGCGGTTTAACACTTGACACAAATGGCGTAACCCGGATGTGGCAAACATGATGTCACATTATGCCCGGTGCAAACCCTGTCAGTAACGGTGAAATTAAACCGGAATGGGCCTGAGGAGCAATATGTTCCTTGTAAATGTAAGTGAGCCCTTTGGGTCTTTGGATCACTTGCACGTGCCAGACATGTGCTTGATATTTCCGCGTATAGATTTCAGATATATCAGGCATGTATACGTTTCATAGAGTGCTATTTCATAATGGCAAGTGGAAACAGAGAAAAGAGAGGCAGGGGTTATCTGGGGTTACACGCTAACACCCTCTCTTTCGTCGGGATGCGGGGGCGGTCGGGTAGCCAAGTGGTTAAAGCGTTCGCGCGTCACGCCGAAGACCCGGGTTCGATTCCCGACATGGGTATAATATGAGAAGCCGACTTCTGGTGTCCCCCGCCGTGATATTGCAGGAATATTGCTAAAAGTGGCGTAAAACCATACTCCCTCACTCATCGGGGTGCGCCAAAAATACGTCTGTTCTAACTAATCTTTCAGCTCTGACTTACTAATGCATATATAAATTGCATTTACCTGAATGAGAAGGTAAACGAGCGTTGTTTTGCACTGGGCTCAGTAATATTCTATAGTCCTATCATAGCATGGAATAGCCAGGTGGGAAAACAAACCAGTGTCTTCAAAATAAAGCGAACTCGGGTAATCTAATGATAAATAACAAAGCGGTCCCGTATCTTTTTAATGATAATCCGAATCCGGAAGTAAGGTGAAAAAGGGTTAAACTTTGCGTTATAAAATTATTGCACTTATATAGCGACGTGCATGCACGTCTGTGTGTCCGGGCTGATGCCGATGTTTCAGTGCCAGATTCCATGCCGCAGTTTAACACGAATACCCCACTCAAACACAGTATACTGACTCCGAGCCGACCAGTCCTTGTTTTAGCCCCTTAAGGCCGATCGCCAGGTAGCTAACAATAAGTACCAATTTTTAACGTCTTTTGGTATGACGCGGCCGGGAATCGAACCTCGAACCTTGCGCTCTTCGGGCGGACGCTCCACCATTTGGCCACGGAGGCGGTCTACCAATCCGAATGTATCAAACCACCCGCCTGACCACCCGATCCCGTTAGTCGTCTCTTACGACAAGCATAGTCGCTTCTTACGGAAAGCATGGGTTGCTGAAGACCTATTCTCATCTTCACGGGTCACAATATCTTTGTATTACGCATATAACTCTGCACATACTTGTTGTTTTAATTTTTTTTTTATCTTATTCCGGTTAATCCCTTTTTCCATTAAATATCAGGTTAAGATCAGTTGGTGTATTTTCTAGAATACTACTTATATTTAATACTCCGGATCTTCAAGGGTCTCGTCTTAATGAGTGGTCATATCTACTGTTTTTTATCTTGAAGTGGACAAAGACCTCACCTGGCAAACAGTTAATAGTTTAGTGGTACAAAGTGAATGTACACGTTGAATATGCTCAATTTAAATACTTTCACAAAGAACCTGCTTGTGTATTGCAAAATTCGTTTCAAAGTATGTTAGCTGTCACCTTTTCTAAAACAATAATTTAACTACTGTTTTATTGAATCAAATTGAGCACCTGTTTAAGTTGGAAAACATAACTGAGCTCTTAAACATTAAATAAAGATCCTCAAACAAAAAATCCACATAGTCTGGGAAGAATGATGGTTGTGCGAAGCTTTGTATAAATCTGAAAATAAACAATTACGTGGGGTCACTTGAAAGAGAATGGCTTTGTTTACCAGAAATTGCTTCAAACATTGTACTCATTTAGGAAATCGAACCTGGGCCTTTGAGTGACGAGAGAACGCTTCAAACGCTTGGCCCTCCCGCATTTTAAGATACTGTAAGATATCATGACACAGACTAGAAACCTCTTCATCTCTATCTCGGGGGGCACAGGTGGCCTACTCGTCTAAAGGCGCCGCGATTCGCTGTGCAGAGTTACGTCCCTTGGGCACGCCAGAAACCTATGATTGTGGGTTCGAATCCCTGTTCGCCCCGATTACGTTTCTAGGTTTGTCAGCACCATACCCGTGCTCGTGGGTTTCACCGAAGTAGTAAACGTCAGAGACCTGCATCACTTTGGGCTTTCCTCCCACATTAAGCCGACCCGCCGCGATATAACTGGAATAATGTTAAAAGTGGCGTTAAACCCAACTCACTCACTCATCTCTACCTCGACTACTCCATAAATGCTAAATATACTCCAGCATGTCTATACATGCACACAGCAAAGCCGGTACATTCGCTACATACACACATACAACTCATGAGGCAGGTAATGAATCAACGAGTCTCCCTAATGAGCTTCAGGTATATCTATCTCCCACACGCAGCGTTTGGGTAATACCACACATATCCGTCATATGTTCCTGTCACTCCATCCATGTACATTTCAAATCGTAACACACATTGATATACATGTGCTCGTGAGATTAATTATGTGATTATTCCAATTTCGTTTAAGTAAAAGTACAAGTCTGTTATTACCATTAGTTATTTTGCAAGATGGAATTAACATTTTGATTTTAATGAGCCCAATTTAGATATTATCGAGATGGAGAAACATGCCATTTCGGAAACAGGTATCAATCCGCTTCCTGCTCCCCCCTCCGAGAAAAAAGGCTACATATTTGTACTTTTGGGAAGATATAGGTTATTATGCCGGTTTTATAATATTCCATGTAGACACAGTATACTGACGCCATACCGATCAGGGTACCGTTGTACAAAGCGATCTTAGCGCTAAGGTGATCGTAACTCCCATAGCTTAAAGTTGTTTTGTACAACGGCCCCCAGCACCCCAGGACTTAGTATCTTCTATGTAGGACTTACTATCTCCTACGTAGGACTTACTATCTCCTACGTAGGACTTACTATCTCCTACGTAGGACTTAGTATGGCCTAGAATCACTATCTCCTACGTAAGACTTACTATCTCCTACGTAGGACTTACTATCTCCAACGTAGGACTTATTATCTCCTACGTAGGACTTACTATCTCCTACGTAGGACTTAGTATGGCCTAGAATTACTATCTCCTACATACGACTTAGTATCGCCTACGTGGGAGATAGTAAGTCCAACGTAGAAGATACTAAGTCCTACGTAGGAGATAATAAGTCCTACGTAGGAGATACTTGGACAAAAAAAATCACCGTGGCCCTAATACGCTTCCGTAGTATGAGAGACCAACATAAGGGTATTAAATAACCTAACATCTTACCATACATAATTAAACATTACACATCATCGAATCCCCAACAATCATTGTTGCTTTGGCATATATAATATATGTAGCAATATCTTTATAGTTGAAAATTGATTTTACGCTTGCGAAATTATACGCATTACAAACTGTCAATTTCACATGTATTAGTTATCACGATATCTAGAATATAGTTTTAGCAGTTTTAAATCTCGCAGTTTCAATCAATATTGTTCACGGAAGATAATAAACCAGCACACGTTGCGCTTTAAGTCACATCATCGTGAAAATCAACCCAATATATATTTTGTAGACCAAACTTTTTCGGTTTCTTTCCAAATATATTCGAACCTTATAAAGATTATGTTCTGTCAATTAATACAAACCCAAATACATTAGCCTTTATTCATTCCTATTCTGCGCAGGCGGTTTATTTTAAAATTACGTTTTGTTTTCAGGTTCTTAATCCCGCGGACCCTTGTTAAATGTGAGCGTATTTCCTTTAGAATAATTGCACCGGTATCATCCTTTGATATTTCCCTCAGCATTTGCTCAAACGCCTTTCACTTTCCCCCCAAACATAACAAATTAATCCAATATCTCAATAATTCGGAATCAAAAGCATGTCTGGCCTCACTTCCTGCGGCGCCATATTGGATATGTAAACAGCACTTCCGTGTTTCCAGCCGCTTGCGAGTTTGAGAAATATGTCGGTTTTTCCAGCTATTCAATGAGGCGCGAAAATCCAACAGCGAAACAGAAGAAACTCCCCTTTTGAAAGAGGACTTGTCAATTTATTGCCGAAATACAACATTTTCATATGAGGTTGAAATTCTGGTGGAAGAAGATACAATCACGAGGAATGGCGTTTTTTTCACGTCAGCTGGGTTGTCTGTATTGAGTCCTGGTCACTTGCACTTAACGATCACATGATACTGTCTGGGTCACGATAAAAGAGGAATTTTATTGTTTATTTTCAAAATAAAATATTTTGTTGTTCAGGTTTTATAATTTAAAAACAATTCTTTTCCGAATTTCTTACCGATCTGGCTGATATTTGTTTAGAAAGGTCTTTTATAAAAACAACTATCTTTTGAAAAGAGAATATGGTCACTTATCTTTTAAGTTTAAACAGCGCTAATGGGACACAAGAGCTAGATGAGATGATTTAATTAATATGTAAGAGACATACCGGATGTTGAACGGCATGAAAGATTAATCAGTTTTCTGAAATATTATACTGGAAATATTTCAACCAAAGTTATAAAAAGACATCTCTGTGTTAACATTTATTTATACTCAAACGATCATAAATCCATCCAAACATTCCCCGAGACCAGTGCATTTAACGTTACCCGGAAATGTCATGTTTCCAGTCAATCTGAAACTGACACGGCCTTGTACATATCTAAAGGAAATACATGCCACTAGCTGGTCGGGCTTGGCTAGGCTCCATAGTGCAACAACATGGGAAATACCTTTAATTGTCTGTGCTTCAGAGGCCTGTTAGTAACTGATAGTAATATATGAACCGTAATCTCTCAAATAATGGTCTTTTGTGATATATTTCTCTTGGCATTACACAGTTTTACATTCAATATTTATTTACTGAAAAAATAGCGGAGTTAACCGCGTGTGTATAAATTGAACCAACAGAATTTAAGATAAGATTTTATTGTAAAATAATTTTGACAGGTTTTTAAACAAAAGTCAATTTATCGCTTCACATGCTGGATTTCCATGGAGGAAAATAGATTCTTCGGCTCCCCGTTTCAGTGAGTGAGTGAGTGAGTGAGTTTGGTTTAACGCCGCTTTTAACAGTGTTCCAGTTATATCACGGCATGTCAGCTTAATGTAGGAGTAAAGCTCGAAGTGATGCAGGTCTTAGACGTTTACCACTTCGGTGAAACCCACGAGCACGGGTATGGTGCTGACAAACCTAGAAACATAATCGGGGCGAACCGGGATTCGAACCCACAATCATAGGTTTCTGGCGTGCCCAAGGGACGCAATTCTGCACAGCGAATTGCGGCGCCTTAGACGACTGGGCCACCCGTGCCCCCTCCCCGTTTCAGAGAATAAAGTGTAAAGTCTTTGAGCAGTGAACAACTGCCTGTGAATCATCCTCCTAACAATAAGGC
Source organism: Haliotis rufescens (assembly GCF_023055435.1). Classification (NCBI taxonomy): domain Eukaryota; kingdom Metazoa; phylum Mollusca; class Gastropoda; order Lepetellida; family Haliotidae; genus Haliotis; species Haliotis rufescens. The sequence goes on from NW_025964361.1 coordinate 26,349,166, forward strand.
CAGTTGAATATAGTCCTGCCTTATTAATAACGTGGTCTGGACGTCCTTTTACACAGCAATCTTAGGGCTACGACGACTAGGTCGACGATAAAGTAGGGTGACTTCAGTCGAGGAACGCTTTCTGGAACGTGGCCTTGTTCTGACAAAATTCCCACTCTGATTATATCGAGTTGACTCTTAGAAAAAGTGTTTTCAACCCGTTTAGTTTGTTCACACATTGACACTAAGGCATTTATTAAATTTGAAATTATTTGATAATTTACGGTCGATATACAAATGCAAGACTCAACTGTTATTCCAAGTGTAAACATTAGGACATGGCGTCATCGCAAGGAAATAGGAGCGCGAGTCATTCACAGACAAAGTCTGTAATCACGAGGAGGGGGAGTTTTTATATGGGTGAACTATTTACCTACACACGAAAAAAGACATTAACGATATCTTTTTAATTTTGTTTTTAAATAGTGTAAATAGGGGTTATTTAACTAATAACAACAGAAGGATAATCTTGTAATAACATGGTGGACAGAGAACACACGATGGGGAAGCTAATTAAACAGGAAGCCAATTAAACCGGATTATATTATCCGGTGGAATGATTGGAGAAACTATGGGAGGGAATGAAGTAACCTTGATCTCTGTTGATGGAGGGCTTGTGCGGCGAATCTGGACTGCTTCTGCTAATTTTCATTTAGGGAAGTCGTGGTGGTTGTTGGGGAGGATGTAATGTTGTGATAAGGGCAGTTCCTAATATGGTCCACAGGGTTAGAATAGGTCTTCAGCATCCCAAACTTGCCGCAAAAGCAACTATGCTTGTCGTAAGAGACGACTAATGGGATCGGGTGGTCAGGCTCGCTGACGTGGTTGATGAATGATATCGTATCCTAATTGCGTGGATCGATGCTCATGATGTCAATCACTGGATTGTCTAGTCCAGACTTGATTTTTTTACAGACCGCTAGCTCTAGCTAGGATATTGCTGAGTGCGGCGTTAAACAACAAAGAAACAAACAATTTCAGGAAAACTATCGTATCCCAATTGTGTGGATGGATGCTCATTATGTCAATCACTGGATTGTCTGGTCCACACGGATTATTTACAGACCGCCGTCATATAGCTTGAATATTGCTGAGTGCGACGTTAAACAACAAACAAACAAACAGACATGGTCCGAGATGGCTGATTTACTGTCTGATGTGATGGCTGAAGTTTTTTACCCTTTGATTCTGGTGTTGATGAGGCAGAGTGTTTCATCTACATGGGATTGTGCGCAGTTACAATACGTCGCTTTTACAGTAGAATAAAATTACAGTAGAATAAAGAAGTTGTTATCCATATTGTTTAGTCTACTTTCGCATACATCAACGTCTAAGAAATTCCCATCAAACAATACAGTTGTACTTGATGATGATGATGATAATGGTTGATGATGATGATGATGATGATAGTGATGGCCATCTTGTACATGCTCCACTTTATGACTGTATCTGTCACCATCACGTAGTCACGTGCAGCATCGATCCACTTAAATCTCGGAGTGGCACGGTTCTAAAATTCCACTGTGCCCTCATTACATTCACGCCGACACAAATTGTTGACCAAGGGTCTGTTATCCTTGTGACCTGGGGTCAAGAGCAGTACATAGTATCTGCCATGTCATACGTCGTTATTAGTCAGTCTGTGTTACAACACAAGATGGCCTGTTGTCACACACGACCTAACAGCTGGCAGTCAACTGGTCAGAGAGGGCAAGGACCACTGGTCTGACCTGTACATTGGGACAAAGCAACACAACGAGAGGTCAGCAGGCTGAGGGATCTAACTTAACATGGCATAACCTTGTTTGCATTTCTGGCCACAGACTCTGGAATACAAATATTGATCATACATAAATATACTTAAGTTACATGGGAGCTGGACGGATACTGTACAATACAGTGCATATATTATATACCAGGACTTATATTTTTGTATTGGTGTTGAACAAAACTTTGATACAGCTTTAACACACTTATTTTACTATTAAACATGCTGATGAATATTAACACATGTGGCTGATTGTGATAACCTCTGTTAGTATGATTAATGGATGCATTTCCAATTGGGGGTACAGTTTCAATACCAATAGGAGAGGTGCAGTGCAAAGTTTGATTTCGATAAGTGGATTTTCAGATAAAAAATGGCCCTTTTCATGCTTTTAGCTGTAGTTGAAGTCGGGGTTATTAGTGAGTCCTGGCTACCTTTTGCCTTGTTTTTGGTCGTTTAACGACACACTCAGCAATCGTCCAGCTATATGACGGCTGCCAGTGAAAAATTTAATCTGGACCAGACAAACCAGTGATTGACATTTCGAGGACGATTCATGCCGTCGGTTGTTTGTTGTTTTACGCCGCACACAGCAATATTCCAGCTACATGTCGGCGGTCTGTAAATAATCGAGTCTGGACCAGACAATCCAGTGATTGATTTCATGATCATCGATTCACGCAAATGGGATCGATGACATGCTTCAACCAAGTCAGCGAGCCTGACTACCCGATCCCGTTAGTCGACTTTTACGAAAAGCATTGTCGCCTTATACGGCAAGCATGGGTTGCTGAAGACCTATTCTACCCCGGATCTTCATGGGTCTCCATGCCGTCGAGGTAAGATGACACGATATCAAGCAGGTCACCGAGATTGACCACCAGATCCACCACGTTGCCACGACGACAAGCACAGGAATCCACACAGGACCTGAGAATTATCAATATTAAAGCCTGTGTGGTTTCAACGTACATTTTCTGTTCGGGTTGTCCGATAATTGTGTGACGAAAAGTAAATACTGTTCATATTTAGAAATACATGGAAGCTATTTAATTCAGATTTCACCCTGATATTAATGGTGACGTCACCCTGATAGGGATGTAAGTGAAACTGTTAACATCCTCGTTCCAGGGGAATTGCTCAACTGAATGTTCTCTGGGAAACTCCTTAATGCGATGCCGATGAAAACAAAACTACAAGTCAAATTCCCAATTAATGCAAAATAGCATTGTTCCCCTTTCATATATGTATCCGGAATGTGTTTAAACACACGCCAGTGATGGTATGTTCCCCCGGCAGTGTTTTATTGTACGATAAACAACTCCAAATCGTCTTTATTTCTGAAATAAAATATGTAACAGTATTTCATTCATTAATATGACTAAGTTGAACTTATTATATATATACCATCTTATTTTGTATGTTTTTACCATGTCTCATAATTCTTATTGTGGTTGGGCGTTAGTATTATATGTGACCAACCTATCGTTATATTAACCAACAGTAACGCGTGACACGTGGATTCTCTCTCCCTCTCTCTCTCTCTCTCTCTCTCTCTCTCTCTCTCTCTCTCTCACTCTTTGTGTTTTGTTTCACATCAGTAAATCCATTTAGCAGCTCAAAAACAGAATGAGTACACAGATTTGGGAATAAACACACGCAGCCATTGCAATAGAAATAAATGCAACCAAAACAAGAAAACCATTAACAAAAACTGAATAGATATTTTAAATGCAAATAGTGTTTCTATTTTCATCTTCAAAATGTTACTTAATGGATTTCAATTGTTTTTTAACCAAGGGTTTTCCTTTTTGTCTTTTGTAAGTACGCAACTGTGCATTTCAAAGTCACCCACTTCCGTGTTTATGACTCGTTATAAAAAAGCCCACACTGAAATGATCACCACAAGGAAGTGCGCTATTTACGATAGGAGTTTTGTCTTCAACAGGCGACAACATTTTAAGGGATAAAGAAATTTTCCTTTTCAGAGTACAAGTCTTGTATTTTTGTATTTATGTGCAGACAATGTACAACCGCCGCCCTGTCGGTAGTAAACAGGGGAAACTATCATATGTTGCTTCTTTCTTCCTTGTTGTGACTTCAATTGATTGGCGTGAGTTGTTGATGTTGACAAGCTGTTTAAGAGGGGATCGAGTAGCGACAGGCGCCAGACACGTATGTCGAAGTCACAGAATAGAACGCTGTATTTGCATTCGCTTATCAAGCTTGACATGTTTCCAGATTTAACCTGAAACATTTTCTGAATTTATCAATCCCTTTAAGCGATGGTTTCATCAAATGGTTTGACACGTCAAAGGCAACAGACCCGTTGCACTGTTTTAAAAGGATGGGAGTTGCCCCATGTTTTCGGCGACACGTTCCACTCAACTCCCATAAAATAAAGATATTTTACTTGAAAAGAAGAACATAGCGAAGATAATCTTTGAAAAAAGTTTTTTTAACACGTCTTCTGCACATGAACATTTTCTCTCGGCGTTGTGAGTAAATATTGAATTTAAGAATATTTTTGTTGTATTTTCTTCAAAAGAGCTCCGCTTTTGGGCAGCACTTTATGCTTACACGCTATACATGAAAGAAATATTAAAAAACAACTTTGAGAAATAAACTTTTACCCTAACTCAAAAGAAAGATACACACGTATTCGGGTTTGTTTGTGATTAGTATCGTATGGATTTAGATAAAACAAAAATTTTTTCAGTTGTTTATACTAATCAAAGGTAATCACAAGTTAAAAAAGACTGTTAGTAATGTTTAGGAGGGTTTCTGCTCTTTATGTTTGATGCTTATCCGCAAAATATTGAAGTGCGTTGAGGACGCAATGTGTAGAAGATGCGCTTTTATTATTATTATTATTATTATTATTATTATCATTGCTCACCATCAGCTCAGGGTCCTTGTCCCCTCTACACGCAGCCCAGACAGTAGATTGGACTTCTCCCAGGAAGCGCTGCCTAGTCGAACCCACCCAGAACTTTTCGACTCCTCAACACTGCAGACGCCTGCATTACTAAGAAGGGCTGTATTCCTGACAGCAAAACCGGGTGCTCTCCCAATGCCAGTCAGCAGATTGGGAGGTACCAAACCTAAGGCACCGAGAACAATGGGCTGCCTAACGACTTCGTTCTCTGGAGGCATCATAACATTTCGTAAGTGAGTACAATGTGTGAAGCCCATTTCTGGTGTCCTCCGCAGTGATAGTGCTTAAATATTGCTAAAAGCGGCGTAAAACCATACTCAGTCAAAAGATTAGGAGGTACCAAACATAAGGCACCGAGAACAATGGGGAGTTGGACAACTTGTTACTTGGGTTGCAAGCTTACATTTTGTAAGCGAGGTCCACATATTTACTTTCAAACTGTTTTCCCCGAATCTTGTCAACCACATATGTGTCAAAACAGACAGAAAATTCGATGATATAATCATTCATCGGAGCTATCAAAAAGGACAAGATCAGTTTTGTTGGCCTGGATACGTCTGAGGCTGTATACATGCCTAGTCCAAAGAATTTTATGTTTATCATTTTCCATGACGCCCTCAACATATTCTGGTTCGTTGCATGGATGGACCTCTGTGTCAAAACCACAAGCATGGCGAAGACGGTAATAAAATGATCGAACCACTCCATCATGTCGCTTAAGATACTGTTTTTTGTGCCAACGCTAGACATCCACTGACACTGTGTTCGACATTCTCATTCAACTCATTGCATGATCTACATTTTATATTTATATTTTGATGCAAAATCACACATTGACGGTTTCGATTGGGAAGTGACTGGTCCTAAGCAGCAAACAGAAAGCCTTCTGAAGGACTCTGCTTGGTTGCTGATCCTCTCAGCACACTGCATATAAACTCTATGCAGTGGTCGTTCAGATAGCCTCTCCTTGAGTGTGGGCCGATTTGATATGGCACTTTGTTTGACTGACAGTCATTTCTGTACCGTCCAGCAGTACAGAACCATCAACAAAATCAACATTGACATTGAGATTATGTCCCACATCCTTGGCTCGTTTAAGAAAACTGTGGAATGCCTTGTTTTTATCATGAGACTTAAAATGCTTCACAAGAGGATCATAAGACAAATAGATGTGTGCAAAACTGCACAAAACAATCAAACCGTTAATCAAACCACGCCCTTCCAATATTATTATGACTATTATTGTTATAAAATTGCATACTGCACTTCTTGAATTATCAACAATGCCACATCTAATTTCTCAGCTGCAACAATTTTCGTTAACAAAGCGAACAGATACCATATGCAGCTAATAATTAACCATTATAAAATTACATTTGTAGGAACTTTGGAAGTTCACAAATATATATAACTGATACAACGATGCACTTGTGATTAATAATTTACGATGACGCATACTTATGACTCAGTACCTAAAAAAGTGAACAATATAAACAAGGCCTCCCAAAATATAAATATAGCAAAGCACATGAACTGCGCAGCAAGGAAAGAATACACTTGGAAATTGGATTTGGCCCTATAAATTACAAAGTTATCAAAACGTTACTAGGCTTAAAACAGTCGCTGAAACACTAAAACCTTAAGGTCCAAGACATAACTATGATACCAGTGTCAAATACATCACCATCGAAGAACTATTTCTTGTTTGTTTCATTTTTAGCCACCATCAAACATGGGTGTATACTTTCTTTTGCCCGGCAGTTTATAACTCATTCCTCGTGACGACGTGACAACACCGTCACGACGTGACAAGAGAGCCTCTTTGTACCACGCCTATGTACTCCAACCCAGGGACCAGGCCATATGAGTGGCACTGACTTGCCAATGACTTGTCAATCAAACATAACACACATACATAGCAACTTCCTACACACATCAGCAAACTTGCCTCACTGCTTGGAGATAAGCTGTGTGGATTAACAGGGAGGTGGAGAGGGGGATTTGCAGAGGCGGATCGACGGCTCTGCTGCTCGGGTGTGACGGTGTTGTCGAACGTAAACATCGCAGTGAAGATGAGGGCGCATCTCTTGACGATAAGTGCATTCACGGAGGAGCTACGTCAGAACTACGTGTGAACCAAATCTATTTTTACCTTCCTTCGTTTACACTGAAGTTAAAAATATATATTTCGTGTTTAGGAATACCCAATTTAAGGAACTGATGATTAGCAATTAAGATGGCAGGAGAATTGAGTGCATATTAGAAATCTTTGTAAGTTATGCATAAAAAAATATTTCTTATTTTAAAGCACACGTGTGCACGTTCAGTGTGATCTCATTTATGCGAACGTACCGCTAAAACTGTCTGGATTAACCTCACGAAACACTTTCCTGACAATAATCTTACGATGTTTGAATGGGTAAAACAATGTCATTCAAAGTAGTTTCTGATTCCTACGTTTCTGATCGAAGAATATGTGTTATTTAAATGTGAGGCTAAATGTCACTAATCGCTAACACCTGTTGGGACTATGTCAATCCTGCTGGGGTCCATAGTGGTAGCAAAGGTGCTGTTACTCCCCATGATGCCTAGCATGGTGATCTACCTTCAGTTGCTGGCGATCTATTGCCCGTTATATTTAATACATTGTTATGTTTAATTATATCTTTTTATAGTTACAAGTTTTAAGTTAATTCTATGATAGTTTTGTTATTTTTACTGTCCTTTGTTGACAGGCTTTTAAGAAGTTTATATGTATTTATTATTTTTGCATAACTTTTAATAATCACGACATGGCTGGAATACTGCAAACTTTAAAATTTAACTCACTCACCCACTCACTTACTCTGTTTGCCTACAATATTTAATTTTTAAATGTACATTGAGACACCTAGTATACAGAGCGTCATTATTGTAGGGTCGCCTTGGTGTTAAGGGGGTCTAGCTTGAACAGATGCGAACAATATGTCACACTGACTTGATTTATTTTGAAACTGGAAAATTGAACAACGACTTTTAAAAGCAATGGAAATTGCAAGATTGAGAGTGAGGGAATAAACAAATAAAAAAACACGCCTGGACACAACGGTTGGTTTAGCCCATGCACGTGCAATACATGGCAAGTAACAGTCAATGTGGGTAGAAAATGGTTCATTCCAGATGCAACTGAACCGCACTCATGGATGTTGAAAATATTATCATCTGCGTGGCACCTCATTTGTCAGATTCAGATCCTATCAGAACTTCGAAAACAGCTCCACGTCAGGGCAAATCTAGTCAAGTTGTCTCCGACATTTAATATTTCACCTGTCTAAAACTGTTGCTGAATCTATTTATCTAAAATTCAGTTCTAGTATTCTGATCCCATGAAATCCGACAAATTTAATAACATGCCTCATACGTATATGATGTATAGAGTATTTTATGTCTGTGTAAGGGATCAGACCGTTTCGTCTTTTTGTCGATCGATACTTCAGGTATGAATGCTCGCAACGTGGGAGTGATATTTATGGAGCGATGTTTTGAAATACATTATAGATAACAGCGTAATTGTAGGTTAAACTTCTTGGCATCATCTTATCAACTTGGCAACACAGCATCGTCCCTCTCGTTCATCCTTCAAGCCTATATATCTTCATTTCCATATTGTGTGAGTGAGTGAACCACTGTGGTGAAGCTACGTTGCTAGTACATCAGGACGAAGGACAAGGAAGAACATGGTATTGGAACCCACGACCGTAGGATCTTGACTCGCCTAAGGGGCACAACTCTGCACAGCAAAAATGTTCCGTTTTCGATTTACATCGGAAGGAGGGGCCGTGATATGTACATGATGGTAGTGATATGAGTTGCCCAATGTATGGTCTCGAGGTCTTCTCGACGGCCCTTGTTGCAGTGGTGCAACGATTGCAGGTCAGGACAGATACCAAAGGGTACGAGTGATCGAGTGGTCAATGGCGCTGAGAAGAAGGAGCCCATGGTCCTGGGTTCAAGTCCCAGACCCCCCCCCCCCCCCCCCCCCCCCCCCCCCCTCCCTGTTAAAACAGCAACATATGCATCCTGGGTTTCAATGTAATGGTAAAACAGCTGAAATATTTGGACAACATGATGAAATACTGACCCACTCACTCTGAGCAACGAACTAAAGAACATCATAGTTGAGGTGCGTGAGAGATCAGTGTTGCTGTTATAGTCTACAGTGGTTGCCCGACACTGTGGTTGTTGCTGATATTAGGGTGGAGTGGGGGGGTAGGAGTCCACCCAAAAGCCTACCCCGAACATCACAAACACGATATGTTCACTTAAACAACCAACTGTATCGCGGAAGCAGTAGTTCAAATTGCTTAACTGTAACATCTTGTGTTGTTTGGTAGCTAATAGATCTCATTGATATCATCCGATGAGAAATGTCTGTTAGGAATATCCTCACTATCATCACTAGCTTTGTGACAGTGACAGTGAGTCGTGACACATTTACCTAAAGCTAGTGACATCAAGGTGACCTACGATGCGAGCATGTCGTTGGGGACGTTTTCCGCAAATGTCAATGAACCTGTTGCGATAATAAGTGTTGGTCATCATTGATCAAATGGCCGATGATTCAAAAGTGATTATAAGATATGTCGAAGTAAATGAGATTGCTGTATAATGATGTTCATTGTCTATGACAGTCTATGATCGGAAGGAGTTGATAGATTGGGTGTGTGCATTTCTACGTTTACTCGAGTGGGTTGTAGAGAGGATATTCGATCACGGGCCTATGTCAAACACTCTGAATGTTTCCAGCGTATGCAACAACGCTGAGTCGGAATGGTTAGAAACAACATTTCCGTATTTGTAAATTAGAATTAGAAAGTATACTACATGTGTTTTGGGAACGTAGAAAAATTCGTCCACTTTGAACATACTTGGAAAGTTGGATTCTTGTGAAAACAAATTAGAAAATCGTAGAAAACAAGGAGAATAAACTTCTTGGTTTCCCGCATAGAAATAATGACCCTTTAAATATAATAGTTATAGTTATTTACTGTCAGAATACTATATCGTGACAAATTGTGCAGCTGCTATGGCGAACAATATTGATAAAGTTTACAAGTTCTGGTCAACATGTCATACGCTTTTCATGTGAAAATTTTAACCATGGGCTCTGATCTTCCCAGTGTTATAAGTGTAATGTTACCCATGTGCTATGATCTTCCCAGTGTTAAAGGTGTAGTGTTAACTATGGGCTCTGATCTTCCTAGTGTTATATGTGTAATGTTAACTATGGGCTCTGATCTTCCCAGTGTTATAAGTGTAATGCAGACAATGTGCTCTGATCTTCCCAGTGTTATATGTGTAATGTTAACCATGGGCTCTGATCTTCCCAGTGTTATATGTGCAATGCTGACAATAGGCTCTTATCTTCCCAGTGTTATAAGTGTAATGTTAACTATGTGCTCTGATCTTCCCAGTGTTATACGTGTAATGCTAGCCATGGTCTCTGATCTTCCCAATCTGATATGTGTAATACTGACGATGTGCACTTATCTTCCCAGTGTTATAAGTGTAATGCAGACAATGTGCTCTGATCTTCCCAGTGTTATATGTGTAATGTTAACCATGGGCTCTGATCTTCCCAGTGTTATATGTGCAATGCTGACAATAGGCTCTTATCTTCCCAGTGTTATAAGTGTAATGTTAACTATGTGCTCTGATCTTCCCAGTGTTATACGTGTAATGCTAGCCATGGTCTCTGATCTTCCCAATCTGATATGTGTAATACTGACGATGTGCACTTATCTTCCCAGTGTTATAAGTGTAATGCAGACAATGTGCTCTGATCTTCCCAGTGTTATATGTGTAATGTTAACCATGGGCTCTGATCTTCCCAGTGTTATATGTGCAATGCTGACAATAGGCTCTTATCTTCCCAGTGTTATAAGTGTAATGTTAACTATGTGCTCTGATCTTCCCAGTGTTATACGTGTAATGCTAGCCATGGTCTCTGATCTTCCCAATCTGATATGTGTAATACTGACGATGTGCACTTATCTTCCCAGTGTTATAAGTGTAATGCAGACAATGTGCTCTGATCTTCCCAGTGTTATATGTGTAATGTTAACCATGGGCTCTGATCTTCCAAATGTTACATGTGCAATGCTGACAATAGGCTCTTATCTTCCCAGTGTTATAAGTGTAATGTTAACTATGTGCTCTGATCTTCCCAGTGTTATACGTGTAATGCTAGCCATGGTCTCTGATCTTCCCAATCTGATATGTGTAATACTGACGATGTGCACTTATCTTCCCAGTGTTATAAGTGTAATGCAGACAATGTGCTCTGATCTTCCCAGTGTTATACGTGTAATGCTAACCATGGGCTCTGATCTCCCCAGTGTTAAAGGTGTAGTGTTAACTATGGGTTCTGTTCTTCCCAGTGTTATATGTGTAATGTTAACTATGGGCTCTTATCATCCCAGTGTTATATGTGTAATGTTAACCATGGGCTCTTATCTTCCCAGTGTTATAAGTGTAATGTTAACTATGTGCTCTGATCTTCCCAGTGTTATATGTGTAATGCTAGCCATGGTCTCTGATCTTCCCAATCTGATATGTGTAATACTGACAATGTGCACTTATCTTCCCAGTGTTATATGTGTAATGTAGACAATGTGCTCTGATCTCCCCAGTGTTATATGTGTAATGTAGACAATGTGCTCTGATCTTCCCAGTGTTATATGTGTAATGTAGACAATGTGCTCTGATCTTCCCAGTGTTATAAGTGTAATGCTGAAAAGTTGAAATAAGTCTGAAATGATATAACTGGGTAAACTAACCTCAAAGTTGTGTTCTTTATATTTCTCTTTGTTACCTTCGACTCAATGTTTTAACACACTCCGAGTTTTTATTTGCCCACTCTCCACTTCAGCAGAGACTCCGTGTAGCTATGGAAACGGTTTTGTCCCTTATAGATTATCTCCATCTCACACACAAGATTCTCAGTCCCCCAGTGTCTCTCTGTCTACACCCTCCCACGTCTACACTCGAACTGATACTCTCATCCCACCCCCACACACTTCCTGGTGTGTGAATTAGGACAGGGGTTACAGGAAGCACGATCTTCACCGCACATCCATGATACATGTGTCCCATTAATGTACACCTGTATGACTGATTTACGAACATGGAGAATTAATTATGATTACATTTGTGATTACCTGCCTATTCCCTGACCTGTGCCTACTCCGCGTGAGTCCGGCAACGTCAGCGCCTACGCAACTTCGATGGAGCACTTATCGTGGACCGGCCGTCAATCAACTGACAACTGAATGTCATCTCCAACCGCCAGAGGTCGCTTGTTTTGGTGGGTCTTTTGTCGCGTGTGAAAAAGTACTGTATTGAGAAACCGGCAGGTATTTTGTTTGGAGGTTCGACATTTTTGTTCCAGCTGCAACTGCAAATTTTTTTGAAATTCAAACCATAAGCCGAAATATTTTTAACACCTTCAATTGTCAAAAGGCAATTTGGGTAGCAGACAATTCTTTTCAACAGTATGAAGCATATCTTAAACCAGAAATGTTGCGTCTGTTCATACTACTCCTTAATTTTGGGGCGGTAAAGCGCATTCTTTTTCGAAAATTTTCAAAAGATATTAAAAGTACGGTTTGTCGGAAGGTGTCAGAGAGGAAAGGTAAAGCCCAAACCCATATTGCCAACAGAATCTTCACGACGTAGATAAAATAAGGAGTTATCATTATATTTAACGGTTCGAGATAAGCGCCGTAGGCCCTGGCAGGTAGAGCAGGTGGCAGTACGTCAAATGTGTATGGGCCCATATAGCCCGCAGTAAATTTACTTGTCAATTTATTTGTCACAATAAGCTGCAGGGTTTTAAATGAGGGCCCGAAGAGTTTAGTCAGGGCTGCTGCTTCCTATGTCAGTGGGCCTGGCAATTATGTTTTTTCAAAAACTCAGTTACATGTTGTATTAAAACATCATACAGGAGTGATAAACAATGACATTTCGATCATACTCTCAATCAGCACGTATGATGTGTTACCAATAAACATTCAGCGTTAACTTTCATGGTTTTTGATGTACACATTCACATGAATTGTTTCATGAACTGAGTGAGTGAGTTGTTTTTTTACGTCGCTTTTAGAAAAAGTCCAGTAACATCAGGGCGGTGGTCATCAGGAATCAGCTTCGCACATTTCACACATGTATGTGGGGAATCAAACTCGGGTCGTCGGCGTGACGTGAGAACGCTTTAACCACCAGGCTACCCCACCGCCCGTGTTTCATGAAGAGATAGATACTCTAATCTCTCATCTCCTTGTCATGGAGAACCGCACAGGTGTAAGAAATCGCTATAATCTCGAGGTTTTGTATTCGCACAGCCTGACGCGGTGAGACCTATGTCAATGTTTTGATTCCAAGGTTGGAGATAGAAATCTTCTCGTTCACAACATATCTGTAGCACGCAGGCAGAGTCAAGAGGGTTTATTTGCACAACCTTTTATTGTCGGTTGTTGTGCGAGGAGAACTCTGGCGTTTCCGACTAACAAAGCTATAAACTGCTAGCCCTAATCGTGACGTCATGCATACAGATGTCATGGCACAAAGCGATGCCATGTGCACAAAATACATCCGTGCTTATCGTGAAGCAGGTGTTACTTTATTGCTTTTGTTAGAGAAATTTGAAGGAAAACAACAAAGGCATCTTTATTTGTCTCGGTGTTTATTTATTTGTTGCTGTTTATCTCAACACTCACCAGTATTCCAGTCCTACGACGACGGCCTGTAATTAATCCAATCTGGACCAGAAAAAAACAGTGATTGATAATGTGAGCATCGACCCCCTCCATCGGAAGAACGATGACACGCAATATAATCACCAAATATGACCACGCGGTGCCTCCATTAAGTGGCCTTTTATGACAAGTATAGGTTGCTGGTAAAACCGTTCCTACCCGAAATCCCCATAGCGCTGTGTTCGACTTGACTAGATACTGTCTGATCCGTAGAACTGACAGTACATTATAAGGTTATAGCAAGCAAAGGGTTGGTCATCACAGGGTTGGCAGTGCGTGATTAATAAAGCCATAATCACACAGTTTTAATGGGAACGTTTTAATTTGGCCATATTTAGTTTGATAGTTCACGAAATTCAAGCTATAGTGAGTGATCGAGTGAGTATGGTTTTACGCCCCTTTTAGCAATATTCCAGCAATATCACGGCGGGGGACACCAGAAATGGGCTTCACACATTGTACCCATGTCGGGAATCGAACCCGGGTCTTCGGCGTAACGAGCTTACGCTTTAACCACTAGGTTACCCGACCGCCCTTTCAAGCTAAAGAATATCGTTAATACACCGGGGTAGAATAGGTCTTCAGCAACCTATGCTTGCCGTGAATGGCGACTATGTAGGATCGGGTGGTCAGGCTCGCTGACTTGGTTGATGCACGCATCGTATCCCAATTGCGTGGATTGATGCTCATGATGTCAATCATTGGATTGTCTGGTCAAGACTCGATTATTTACAGACCGCCGTTATATAGCTGAAATATTGCGGCGTTAAAAACAAACAAACAAACAAACGAAACGGAACACCAATAAAATGCAGTTGAGCGAACTTTACTGTATTTGTACATATAAGGAAAATGTAGTTTCAAAATATCTTTCAGTAGTATGATACAGATACACAACATTAACTCATTTTAATAGAAATATATGTCATTGTCAAAGCTACAAATAACCTATAATCACAGCAGTGGTGTCGGGTGAAATTCCCATGGTGACGTGACAGCGGCTGAATGAAATCACATTTAGACGCTGTTTATTATAAATAGATTATTAATAAGCTGCCTGGCATACACGTTCTACCGCATTTGCTTCCCGATGTGAACTGATTAATTTTGCACGTTGTCTTAACCCATGTGGATATGAATGATGAAAATAGATATCAAGTCAGAGCATTGGAAACAACGTGTTCCATCCACGCCGGCAATCTGGACATTGGCCACACGCAGCAACCACGTGGTAATACACCAACGTGTGATGCACGGTTAATCTCGTCCGATCAATTACATTTGTGAACACAAACACATGAATTTGTCTCAGTTAGCACATTAATTCTACTTGACATTCACGCCGATGAGCAAGGAATCGATCACCTCGAAACATTTTATCCTTACTACCGATATCTATAATGATCGTACAGCAGGGGAGCCTCCTCGCGTACATCAATGTTTAAGTCTGCGTGGCTGCCAACGTGCTCGATGCTGCAGCCTTACTTCTATCAGCATGTATATAAGGCCGGCACGTTGTACGGCCACATACACGTTGTCTGATGTACACGGTCTACTGTAGGTGCACGTCATAAGTCTCGTTTAGACCACGAGGCACACTCTTTCACGCGTTGTTCAATAAGGAAATTGCTTTGTTTTCATCATTTCGATTTACGTTGGTTATAAATAGTATGACCTGCCTCATTTTACAGTAACTTGAACTATGTATAATGAGAAGAGATAGAAAAGGAGTGAGTGAATTAGTGAGTGAGTATGGTTTGATGTCGCTTTTAGCAATATTCCAGCAATATCACGGCGGGGGACACCAGAAATGGGCTTCACACATTGTGCCCATGAGGGGGAATCGAACCCGGGTCTTCAGCGTGACGAGCGAACGCTTTAACAACTAGGCTACTCCACCGCCCCAGATATAAAAGGAGCCGAAGGTCCAAAAAAATGATAACATGAAAGTTAAAATTGTAGCAAACGTATTTGACTAAGCTTTAACTGATTTAAACCAAATATGAATTTAGATAATGAGTTTCATGTTACCCGTTGTTCGCCTTCATGTACGGTGGGCCATAAGGGACATGGAGTCTGCTTTTCAATATTTTGATATTTCACTTACTTTTATCGTAACCTTTTGCAAATTAACACAATTTGTCATACAAATATGTGATAAATCATGTAAAAAACAACCGAAAACATGGAAAATGTACTTTCTATTGAATCGTCAAAAACTAAAATGGAAATGTCCAAAACAAAAACGAAAAGGTCAATAACTAAAATGAAAATGTCAAAAACAAGAGCGAAAATGTCAAAACACCGCGGTGATAATATTTCCAATTGACATTTTCATTTTATTTTTTAACATTTTCGCTTCTCTTTTCAGCGATTCAAAATCTTCTTTATACATGATTTATCACATGTTTGTATGACAAATCGTGTTAATTTGCAAAAGGTTACGATAACAGTAAGTGAAATATCAAAAAAATGAAAAACAGACTACATGTCCCTTATGGGCCATCGTATTTATGAAATGGTTGTGTAAAATTGTTTATTCCCACAGACAACTTGTCAGATAGAATATCTCTCAGATAGTCAATAAACAGGGCAAAAACGTATTACCTAATTCAGTCAATCGTCATTCGTGACGTATTAGCTTCTGACAAGTGGGTCTTCTTACGAGACACGTGTGAGTGAGTTAATAGTTTACGTTGCATCTGCAATCTGTCATCTATATAGATCCACATAGTTATGACAACATGCTAATCAGTACATAAAACCTGTCAATATTTTGTTTTGTGTTTAACGTTGCACTCGGCAATATGCGAGCTATATGACCGCGGCCCAGACAAACCCGTGATTGATATTTTGAGTATCCTGACCATATAGGTTGCTTGGGACAATTTCAAACCCGGAACGACGCGGAATCTACCATCGGCCACCTCATTCCTTCACCTCCATCACACACCAGCCCATAACCTACCATCACTCCATCACCAACAATCACTTCATCACCCACCATCACTGCATCACCTACCATCACTCTTTAACCTATCATCACTCTATAACCTTCCATCACCCCATAACCTACCATCACCCGATAACCGACCATCACTCCATAAACTACCATCATTCCATAACCTACCATCACTCCATCACATACCATCACTTCATCACATACCATCACTCCATAACCTACCATCACTCCATCACCTACCATCACTTCATCACATACCATCACTCCATCACCTACCATCACTTCATCACATACCATCACTCCATCACCTACCATCACTTCATCAACTACCATCACTCCATCACCTACCATCACTTCATCACATACCATCACTCCATCGCCCACCATCACCCGATAACCCACCATCACTCCATAAACTACCATCACTCAATCACCTACCATCACTCCATCACCTACCATCACTCCATCACCTACCATCACTCCATCACCTACCATCACTCTATAACCTACCATCATCCCATCACCTACCATCACTCCATCACTTACCATCACTCTATAACCTACCATCACCCCATCACCTACCATCACTCCATCACCTACCATCACTCTATAACCTACCATCACTCCATCACCTACCATCACTCTATAACCTACCATCACCCCATCACCTACCATCACTCCATCACCTACCATCACTCTATAACCTACCATCACCCCATCACCTACCATCACTCCATCACCTACCATCACTCTATAACCTACCATCACCCCATCACCTACCATCACTCCATCACCTACCATCACTCCATCACCTACCATCACTCCATCACCTACCATCACCCCATCACCTACCATCACTCCATCACCTACCATCACTCTATAGCCTACCATCACCCCATCATCTACCATCACTCCATCACCTACCATCACTCCATCACCTACCATCACTCCATCACCTACCATCACTCTATAACCTACCATCACCCCATCACCTACCATCACTCCATCACCTACCATCACTCAATCACCTACCATCACTCCATCACCTACCATCACTCTATAACCTACCATCACTCCATCACCTACCATCACTCCATCACCTACCATCACTCCATCACCTACCATTACCCCGTCACCTACCACTTCACGCTATGTTACATCAGCCTGGATGATGAGTACGAGTATGAGTACGCGATGGCCATATCGTAAACCACGACAACTGTTTCCTGTCCGTAGTTTATTACAAGATGCGATTTTTATAAATAATTACTGTATGCCGGGCTGCAGCCGACCCCATTATCATCACCAGAGTGAGTGAGTGAGTGAGTGTGTGAGAGTGAGTGGGTGCGGTGAGTTGGTGCGATTATATACTCGTGCTCGTAGGTTTCACCAAAATGGCAAATGTCTGAGACCTGCATCACTTCAAGCTTTCCTCCGACAATAATCTGACACGCCATGATATAACTGGAATACTGTTCAAAGCGGCGTTAAATCTTATTCACACATTCACTACTACTACTACTACTACTGCTGCTGCTGCTGCTACTACTACTACTACTACTACTACTACTACTAATCGCCTCCGTGGTCTAATGGTAGAGCGCCCGCCCAAAGAGCGGAAGGTCCGGGGTTTGATCCCCAGCCGCGTCATACCAAAAGACGTTGAAAAGAAACTTGTTGTTACCCTGTCTGGAGCTCGGCATTAAGGGGCTAAAACAAGGCCTGGTCGGCTCGGATTCAGAATATTGTGTCTGAGTGGGGTATCCATGTTAAACTACGGCATGGTATCTCAGTGAGCTAGCACTATAAATCGGCATCAGTCCGGACTAGTACAAGCAGCCACACACACATACACGTGCATGCATGTCGCTATATAAGTGCAATAATCTTAGACGCGACGTTAAACCCCATTTCACCTCACCTCACCACTACTACTACTACTACCACATTAACGATTTTATAAATGGGGAGGGTATTCACGAACTCAATGTGCGCGCGTGTGGATGTGTAGGTTCACGTTATTTAAAAAGGGGGAGGTTTAACCCAATGAATAACCTCTGGATCGGCTTCGAATTCTGCATCCCAGCTGATGTCGTGGTGTCCATGTACATGTATCTGGAGTTTCAGTACAAACTTCATATGTAGCCTACATTTCGCATTGTCCTGAAAATAAATTCCCTAAGGACCCATGTTTCACCCAGGAAAAAATGCATTAGATGCATTTAAATTAGAATCGCAAATAAGACTTTTTTCTTTGGTGATAAGATGAAGAATGCTGCTTGAGATGCAGTGATTGATCGATCCTTCTACGAACAATACCGTTATTTGTATAGATTGTCTAATTGTCTTCTACTTCGGTTGACTCTTGACAACAAGTATCCCATTAGCTTGATATATCTCCACTGAAATAACTTGCTAAAAGCACAAAAAGGAGAGTAATGTCTTGAACCGATGTGACACTGTGAGATATCTCTTTAACACACCAGGTTTAACTACGGTTTTATTTGTACTAAGACACTCGCCATTAAATATTCTTGAGATTCTTGTGTCGAGTAGTGGTCGTTGGGAAAGGTTGGTTGTGGGAAAGGTTGGTGTTGGAAAGGGTTGGTTTTGGGGAAGGTTTGGTTGCGGGGAAGGGTTGGTGGTGGGGAAGGTTGGTGGTGGGGGAGGGTTGGTGGTGGTTAAGGTTGGTGGTGGGGAAGGGTTGATGGTGGGGAAGTATTGTTGGTGGGAAAGGGTTGGTGGTGGGGAAGGTTGGTGGTGGGGAAGTATTGTTGGTGGGAAAGGGTTGGTGGTGGAAGGTTGGTGATGGGGAAGGGTTGGTGGTGGGGAAGGGTTGGTGGTGAGGTGGGTTGGTGGTGGGGAAGGGTTGGTTGTGGGGAAAGTTGGTTCTAGTGAAGGGTTTGTGGTGGAGAAGTTTGGTGGCGGAAGATTGGTGGTGGGGAAGGGTTGGTGGTGGGGAAGGGTTGTCGGTGGTGGGAAAGGGTTGGTGGTGGGGAAGGGTTGTCGGTGGTGGGGAAGGGTTGGTTGTTTGGGAAGGGTGGGTGGTGGGGAACGGTTGGTGGTGGGGAAAGGTTGATGGTGGGGAAGGGTTAGTGGTGGGGAGGGGTTGGTGATGGGGAAGGGTTGGTGGTGAAAGGCTGGTGATGGGGAGGGTTGGTGGTTGGAACGGGTTTGTGTGGGGAAGGGTTGGTGGTGGAGGTTTGGTGGTGGGAGGGTTGGTTGCGGAAAGTTGGTGACGGGGAGGGTTAGTGGTGGGGAAAGGGTTGGTGGTGGGGAAGAGTTGGTGGTAGGGAAGGTTGGTGGTGGGGAAGGGTGGGTGGTGGGGAACGGTTGGTGGTGGGGAAAGGTTGATGGTGGGGAAGGGTTGGTGGTGGGGAGGGGTTGGTGATGGGGAAGGGTTGGTTATGAAAGGCTGGTGATGGGGAGGGTTGGTGGTGGGAACGGGTTTGTGTGGGGAAGGGTTGGTGGTGGAGGTTTGGTGGTGGGGAGGGTTGGTTGCGGAAGGTTGGTGACGGGGAGGGTTAGTGGTGGGGAAAGGGTTGTTGGTGGGGAAGAGTTGGTGGTAGAGAAGGTTGGTTTTGGGGAAGGGTTGGTGTTGGGGAAGGGTTGGTGGCTGGGAAGGGTTGGTGGTGGGGAGGGTTGGTTGCGGAAGGTTGGTGGTGGGGAGGGTTGGTGGTGGGGAAGGTTGGTGGTGGGGAAGAGTTGGTGGTGGGGAAGAGTTGGTGGTGGGGAAGAGTTGGTGGTGGAGAAGGGTTGGTGGTGGGGAGGGTTGGTGGTTGGGAAGGTTGGTGGTGGGGAAGAGTTGGTGGTGGGGAAGAGTTGGTGGTGGGGAAGAGTTGGTGGTGGGGAAGGTTGGTGGTGGGGAAGGGTTGGTGGTGGGGAAGGGTTGGTGGTTGAGAAGGGTTGGTGGTGGGGAAGGGTTGGTGGTGGGGAGGGTTGGTGGTTGGGAAGGTTGGTGGTGGGGAAGAGTTGGTGGTGGGGAAGAGTTGGTGGTGGGGAAGAGTTGGTGGTGGGGAAGGTTGGTGGTGGGGAAGAGTTGGTGGTGGGGAAGGGTTGGTGGTGGGGAAGAGTTGGTGGTGGAGAAGGGTTGGTGGTGGGGAGGGTTGGTGGTTGGGAAGGTTGGTGGTGGGGAAGAGTTGGTGGTGGGGAAGAGTTGGTGGTGGGGAAGAGTTGGTGGTGGGGAAGGTTGGTGGTGGGGAAGGGTTGGTGGTGGGGAAGGGTTGGTGGTTGAGAAGGGTGGGTGGTGGGGAAGGTTGGTGGAGGGGAAGGGTTGGTTTTGGGGAAGGTTGGTGGTGGAGAAGGGTTGGTGGTGGGAAAGGGTTGGTGGTGGGGAAGGGTTGTTGGTGGGGAAGGGTTGGTGGTGGGGAAGAGTTGGTGATGGGGAAGGTTGGTGGTGGGAAAGGGTTGGTGGTGGGGAAGGGTTGTTGGTGGGGAAGGGTTGGTGGTGGGGAAGAGTTGGTTTTTGGGAAGGTTGGTGGTGGAGAAGGGTTGGTGGTGGTGAAGGTTGATGGTGGGGAAGGGTTGTTGGTGGAGAAGGGTTGTTGGTTGGGAAGGGTTGGTGGTGGGAAGGGTTGGTGGCGGTGAAGGTTGGTGGTGGGGAAGGGTTGTTGGTGGAGAAGGGTTGTTGGTTGGGAAGGGTTGGTGGTGGGAAGGGTTGGTGGCGGTGAAGGTTGGTGGTGGGGAAGGGTTGTTGGTGGAGAAGGGTTGTTGGTGGGGAAGGGTTGGTGGTGGGAAGGGTTGGTGGTGGTGAAGGTTGGTGGTGGGGAAGGGTTGTTGGTGGAGAAGGGTTGGTGGTGGGGAGGGTTGGTGGTTGTGAAGGTTGGTGGTGGGGAAGGGTTGTTGGTGGAGAAGGGTTGTTGGTGGGGGAGGGTTGGTGGCGGAGGTTGGTGGTGGGGAGGGTTGGTGGTGGGGAAGGGTTGGTGGTGGTAAAGGTTGGTGGTGGGGAAGGGTTGTTGGTGGAGAAGGGTTGTTGGTGAGCAAGGTCGGTGTAGGGAAGGTTGGTGGTGAGGAAGGGCTAGTGGTGGGGACGGGTTGTGGCTTGTGAAGGGTTAGTGCCATTTTTATCAAAAGTCAGAAGCTTTGGAACCCAAACAGCTTAATTGCCAACGTTTATGTGATAATGGAAGGTACTCACTCCTTGGAGACCGCCTCCGTAGTCTAGTGGTAGAGCGTCCGCCCGGAGAGCGGAAGGTCCAGGGTTCGATCCCCGACCGCGTCATACCAACAGACGTTAAAAGATGGTACTTGTTGTTACCCTGTCTGGCGCTTTGCATTAAGGGGCTAAACAAGGACTGGTCTGCTCGGAGTCAGTATACTGTGTCTGAGTGGGGTATTCATGTTAAACTGCGGCATTGTATCTCAGTGAACTAGCACTATAAATCGGCATCGGTCCGGACTAGTACAAGCAGCCACACAAACACACACACGTACATGCACGTCGCTATATAAGTGCAATAATCTTGGACGCGACGTTAAACCCCATTTCACCTCACCTCACCTCTCCTGGGAAATGCCTACTGAGCTAGCAATAGGACACTCACTCATTCGCCAGTCGTCATCTCCATGTCGTGGATTCTTTGGATCATTTCTTACGTTGCCGATGCACAGGCCTTCCAGGATGGGGTCGTCTTCAAGGTTCTCACTGTCACGATTAGACTCATACCTGTTTACAGTGGTATAGGAAGAGGCATCCTTCCCTAGTGTTGTGCTGGTATCATCATGGATGGCTTTTAATGTTGAGCCCTTGCAATTGTTGTCGATTGTCCAAAGGTCACATTACCCTTCTTATTTTACTGACTTCTTGCCTTGATTGTTGCTCAGTTAACTCAAGCTTTTGTGGATATAGCTCTGTGACGAGGTTTCGATTGAGGGACCACCCTCTTTTATTTTAATGGCTCTTGTATGTTAAAGGTTTAATTTCCTTGGGTTTTTAGTCACCTTTCAGGCGGTAACTAAATAACCACTTGGACCTTTATTGTGTAAAAAATATGTTCTAAAAGTGCAATGCTGTTCACATTACGGTAGAATTACATGACAAAAAATATAACGCCACGCGTTTTGTTTCTTTTGAGTTTTCCGTAGAGTGGCGGAAACTGTCGAGAGCTGATCAAAGGCGTTGCCATGACTGTATCAGACATGGCGACATCGACTGATCACGTGCCTGGCTGTAACGCCATCACTAGATTATGTGTGTTACTGCATGTGTACCGATGAGATAAACATTGAAAACAGGAAATAACACTTATTACCACATCTAAATGTGAACACCAGATTCCAGACTGCATTTCAGGAAACACTCCTTGAGCGAGCATGGTCGTGCTGCCCTTGTGGTAAACTCAGTCAAGATGGACATTGAAGGCTCTGCCGAACCCCGCTTTCCTATAACATGACTAGGTCCCCATGTGTCCCCAATATCCCATGGATGTCGCAGTGAGTTAGTGGGGTTTAATAACTTTCAAACAATAATCAATAATTATTCCAGTTATATCATGGCGTGTTAGTTTATTGTGGGAGGAAAGCCCGAAATGATGCAGATCTCAGACATATACCACCTTGGTGAAGCCCACTATCTAGAAACATAATTGGGTCGAAACGGCATTCGAACCCACAAACATAGGTTCCTGGCGTGCCCAAGGGACGCAACTCTGCACAAAGCCTAGGCCACCCGTGCTACAAAAACATTTAAACATTTAAAATTAAAACTATGAGCCAAAATATTTTGGCACATTGTAACAATGTCATTTTTGTGCCAGACAATTTCTTTAACCCCCCAACAATATAAAGCATCATTATTTTTTTCAAGAATTTTCAGGGACAATATATTTGAGAAAAATAAATCCCAAGCCCTCACCTCAGATTATCAAAGGGTCGCCATCTTATGCTTGTCGTAAAAAAAGACTAAAAAGACTTTAAGGCTGATTGCGTGATATCGTGCCTGATGGCGGGAATTGCTCATGTTTTAATTGACATTGACATTGTTTTTTTCATAAATAACCACTCCCAGTGGTACATGGACATAAATGCAAGAGGGTCATTTGAACAGCAGAGACATTCGCATGCGTATGAGAGTATACATTAGAACTTTTTTAAGTATACGGGAGACAGATCTGCTGAGGTTTCTTTCGGAGTAAAAATAGTTGATGTAGTTTATGGTAATCAAGCTTGACACAATAAGTTTAAAGAAAGCGCTGACGATCAGTTTCCTGTGGTGTGTACACTCAAGCAAGTCTTGAAACCGTCACCGACAGAAGTATTACAAAGTGGACATCCCATCAACATGGGGTAGATCTAGCCATCGACCTCTCTCAACAGGAAGTGAGTGATTCCTAGTTTTAAACCTAGTTGATGGCAATAAGTTAATGTTATTTTTTTTATAAATATAGGGTTTAAATATATACCATTAAAAAAGTTCCCTTCATATGTGCGATGTGTAGAGCTGTGTCACTTCATTTCAGAAACCTACCCGTGAAGATCCGGGATCGGATGGTCAGGCTCGCTGACTTGGTTGATGCATGTCATCGTATCCCAATTGCGTGGATCGAAGCTCATGGTGTCAATCACTGGATTGTCTGATCCAAACTTGAGTATTTATAGACCGCCGTCATATAGCTGGAATATTGCTGAGTGCGACGTTAAACAACAAACAAACAAACATTCCAGAAACCTATAGTCGTATGTTCGAATCCCCGTTTCTTGGTTTGTCAGTACCAAACCTGTGCTCGTGGATTCACCAAACTGGTTAACGTCTAAAATGTGTGCTACTTTGGGTTTTCCTCCCACACCAAGCTGACACGCCGTGATATAAGTGAAATACTGTTCAAAGTGGCGATGAACCACACTCACTCACTCACTCACGTGTGTTCGCATATAGTGTCCTCGGGATATCGTGGTTCATTATGCTTCCCACTTTAGTAACGTCATGAATTTGTATATGTGGGAATCCAGTCTTAAGTGTACAGGGTCAAGTTGAAGAGTCACGCAAGATACAGAACCATAGAGACAGGGAACAAAGCCTCGGAGAAAGAGCACAGCCACAGGGAACAGAGCCCCGAAGAAAGAGCATAGCCACAGAAAACAGAATCCCGAAGAAAGAGCATAGCCACAGGGAACAGAACCCCGGAGAAAGAGCATAGCCACAGGACACAGAACCCCAGAAGAGCATAGCCACAGGACACAGAACCCCGGAGAAAGAGCATAGCCACAGGGAACAGAACCCCGAAGCAAAAGCATAGCTACAGGGAACAGAACCCCGGAGAAAGAGCATAGCCACAGGACACCGAACCCCGAAGCAAAAGCATAGCCACAGGGAACAAAGCCCCGGAGAAAGAGCATAGCCACAGGACACAGAACCCCAGGAGAGCATAGCCACATGGAACGGAACCCCGGAGAAAGAGCATAGCCACAGGACACAGAACCCCAGGAGAGCATAGCCACATGGAACAGAACCCCGGAGAAAGAGCATAGCCACAGGGAACAGAACCCCGAAGAAAGAGCATAGCCACATGGAACAGAACCCCGGAGAAAGTGCATAGCCACAGGACACAGAACCCCGGAGAAAGAGCATAGCCACAGGGAACAGGATCCCAGGGAAAGAGCATAGCCACGGGGGAACAGAATCCCAGGGAAAGAGCATAGCCGCAGGGAACAAAGCCCCGAAGCAAGAGCATCAGGGAACAGAATCCCAGAGAAAGAGAAGAGCATAGCCACAGGGAACAGAATCCCAGAGAAAGAGTATAGCCACGGGGAACAGAGCCCCGATGAAAGAGCATAGCCACAGGGAACAGAATTCCAGAGAAAGAGCATAGCCACAGGGAACAGAGCCCCGAAGAAAGAGCATAGCCACAGGACAAAGAACCCCAGAAGAGCATAGCAACATGGAACAGAACCCCGGAGAAAGAGCATAGCTAAAGGACACAGAACCCCGGAGAAAGAGCATAGCCACAGGGAACAGAACCCCGGAGAAGGAGCATAGCCACAGGACACAGAACCCCGGAGAAAGAGCATAGCCACAGGGAACAGAACCCCGGAGAAGGAGCATAGCCACAGGACACAGAACCCCGGAGAAAGAGCATAGCCACAGGGAACAGAACCCCGGAGAAGGAGCATAGCCACAGGACACAGAACCCCGGAGAAAGAGCATAGCTACAGGGAACAGAACCCCGAATCAAGAGCATAGCCACAAGGAACAGGATCCCAGGGAAAGAGCATAACCACAGGGAACAGAGCCCCGAAGCAAGAGCATAGCCACAGGGAACAGAATCCCAGGAAAAGAGCATAGCCACAGGGCCCCGATGAAAGAGCATAGCCTCAGGGAACAGAATTCCAGAGAAAGAGCATAGCCACAGGGAACAGAGCCCCGAAGAAAGAGCATAGCCACAGGACAAAGAACCCCAGAAGAGCATAGCCACAGGACACAGAACCCCGGAGAAAGAGCATAGCTAAAGGACACAGAACCCCAGAGAAAGAGCATAGCCACAGGGAACAGAGCCCCGAAGCAAGAGCATAGCCACAGGGAACAGAATCCCAGAGAAAGGGCATAGCTACAGGGAACAGAAGACCAGAAGGGCATATCCACAGGACACAGAACCCCGAAGCAAGAGCATAGCCACAGGGAACAGAACCCCGAAGCAAGAGCATAGCCACAGGGAAAAGAATCCCGGAGAAAGAGCATAGCCACAGCGAACAGAACCCCGAAGCAAGAGCATAGCCACAGGGAACTGAACCCCGAAGCAAGAGCATAGCCACAGGGAACAGAACCCCGAAGCAAGAGCATAGCCACAGGGAACAGAATCCCAGGGAAAGAGCATAGCCACAAGGAACAGAGCCCCGAAGCAAGAGCATAGCCACAGGGAACAGAATCCCAGAGAAAGAGCATAGCCACAGGGAACAGAACCCCGAAGCAAGAGCATAGCCACAGGGAACTGAACCCCGAAGCAAGAGCATAGCCACAGGGAACAGAACCCCGAAGCAAGAGCATAGCCACAGGGAACAGAATCCCAGGGAAAGAGCATAGCCACAGGGAACAGAGCCCCGAAGCAAGAGCATAGCCACAGGGAACAGAATCCCAGGGAAAGAGCATAGCCACAGGGAACAGAATCCCAGGGAAAGAGCATAGCCACAGGGAACAGAGCCCCGGAGAAGGAGCATAGCCACAGGGAACAGAGCCGCGAAGCACGAGCATAAAAAAATTATTCACAGGGAACTGAACCCCGAAGCCATAAGGGGGAAAGCCCAGAGGCAAAAGAAGTCACCACTGAATTCCTTGCAAATACGGCCAAATCGATTTCAAATTAAAACTTATGTCTGTTTTTTGACAAAACAAACACCTGTCTTTCCCACATTCTTTTCCTTAATGAGTGATAGGGAACACGAGTGTCCACTTGACCGACCTACAGTGTACGGGGGTCCAGTCTCTGGGCTCCCATTGCTGTTAAACAGTCTTCATCTTCACATTGTTGCAATCAGTTTTAATGTCGTTGTGCACTTTAATATCATGTTCACTTTACGGGTAAAGGGAGATAACCACGTAAAATAATTGGGTATAACCCATGTTTCTGGCTGGCCTGTCTGTTCAGGTTACAAACACTTACATCAAAACAACCAGATTTACAAATGTCACTTAAATTCGGGCACGATATACGTTTTTCATGTTTAAATCTAATTATTTACTCTAACATAATTAGGTTTCCCCGGGCAAGGGCAGATTGTGTTTGTACAGATATTCAGTTGAACAGGTGTCTCGTGTCTAACTCTGAATGAAAATATATTTTGATAAGCATTATCTCACTTTAATTAGCTCACTCTAACATTATGAATGGCATTTGCGTAAACAGCCTGGGGAGGAATTCGGTCGCTAAAACACATCAAGGGCGAAAATGCGCGAACCAATGCTAAGTCGTTTTTAAGGGAAATCTGTTCGACTTCTACGCCTGAAACTTACAGCCTCAGCATCTGAATTGGGTGTTACATCATATTAGAGTGAGTGAGTGAGCTGGGTTTAACGCCGCTTTTAACAGTATTCCAGTTTTATCACGGCGTGTCAGCTTAATGTGGGAGGAAAGCCTGAAGTGATGCAGGTCTCAGACGTTTACCACTTCGGTGAAACCAACGAGCACGGGTATGGTGCTGACAAACCTAGAAACATAATCGGGGTGAAACGGGATTTGAACCTACAATCATAGATTTCTGGCGTGCCCAAGGGACGCAACTCTGCACAGCGAATCGCGGCGCCTTAGACGACTGGGCCACCCGTGTCCCCTTTCTGATCAGTAGAACTGGCAGTACATTATAAGGTAATAGCAAGCGAAGGGTTGGTCATCACATAATAATGCTTGGCAGTGCGTGATTGATTAAGCCACAATCACAGGTTTCTGGAGTGCCCAGCGAATTGCGGCGCCTGAGACGGCTGGGCCACCCGTGCCCCCCACAGTGTTAGAGTGAATGTGTTGTTTCATGCAGCAGCCAACAATATTCCAGCTACATCAAGCCGACCGGTTAATACTGAGTAACAGAAAACCTGTGGGTGATAGCATGAACATCGATCAATGTCGGCAGCATTGTTTTGACGGCGGTCTCACGATGTGATAGTCATCTGCAATTCGTGAGAGTCAAAAGTGCTTGTTCAGTGTTAGAGTTAATCTCCAGCCATATATGCCGGTTGTAAGAGCGATCTAATGGATCGGGTGGTCAGGCTCGCCGACGGTTAGAGACGTTGCTCATAATATCAATCAATGGTTTGTCTGACCCAGATTAGAATATGACAGGTCGTCGTCAACTAGAAGTGAAATAGGTGAATGTTTTATACACCTGAGTCAGCACTATCCCAGCGTCACCACATACCTGTAAAAATCTAATCGAGTGGTTGATAACATGAGCAAAGATGGTCATGATAACAATATAACAACTCGATCCTCAGTAAGTCTCTCCTCGGCTTTTTCAACATAATCACTGGTTACAGGAGATAAGAAATGTTTGAACATTTGCGAATGTAGTGTGTGAGAAGATGGCGATTAGAGTGAGTGAGTGCGTATGGTTTTACGCCGCTTTTAGCAATATTCCAGCAATATCACGGCGGGGGTCACCAGAAATGGGCTTCACATATTGTACCCATGTCGGGCGATTAGAGATATCAGGAAAAAAACAAACACCTCATATTTATGCTTTATCGGCAGCTAAGATTCTTGCTATGCATAGACAAACAATGACAAACCTATTCCAACCAAACTACAATCATAAGGCCTCAGGGGGGATTCCGGGATAGAACTGGGCACGTTAAAGGTAGGCTGGTTGTAAGAGGCGACCAAATGAATCGGTGGTCAGGCTCGGCTACGTGGTTGAGTGCGTGTCATCGTACCCCGACGACGTAGACCGTTGCTCATGATATCAATCACTGATTTATCTGTTCCGGACTCAATTATTTACATGACTTCGTCATAGAGCTGGAATATTGCCGAGTGTGTCGTTAAACATCAAAGAAACAAATCAGGACCATATCATCAGTACTTGAAACTAGACAAAGGATTTTATATACGCTTCGTTACCTTTGCAATGTTATTGGCGCCTCGTGGGCAAAGGGAGGCTACTCCAAGACCCACTAAGCTCAGGAGTGAAAACCAAGAAAAATCACTCATAAGCTTACACTTTTATTAGTAAAGCCTGCTTATAGCAGGGGGATCCCGCCTCGTTCTGGTTCTACAGCGCCTATGGAGAATGTAATTTGATACCAGGTTGAAACACCACTGATCAACAAGAAAGTGGTGTCATTAGAAATATCTTATTTACTTAGAAGTTAAAATAAAAGAAGCCCTTACTTTTTCACATATGAATTCATCATAGGTCCACCTCCAATTATAAGTAATTATCATGATATAATGATACAGCCTGGCTCCAGTAAACGGTCCAAAAGTAATATGTTCACACTTCCGGTTGTACAGTTTTTCCCTGTAGTTCAACTTCAATATCAGGATCTTTTTATCTCAAGCCATATAAAGCATTATTCTACATTTTGTATTGGTTGTTGGTGTATTTGGAAAAGAGTCAATCACAGAAAAAGGTGGAGCTTTAGTATAGTGTAGCAATCTGGTTGGTTAAAGAGCATCACCCTTTCTGAAACATTTCATTCAGAAATAGCTGGTTCTGGAATTCACTTTGTGTCAACAGTTTACACTTTATCGCTGATATCTGTGATCGTGGTGAAAGACCTGTCACCCGAGGTCAAATATATCGTCTTTGTTTTGTGTAAATATAATGATATCATCTATTCAAATGGACAGTTCTTCATTAGGGGTAAACGATGTGACTGGAGGGTCACATACTTCTTGTCCAGGATCTTTCTATCCCACAAGTGCTAAAAACAAACTGTCATTACTACAGTCTTGTGGGATAATTAAGTAAACAATTTATTAAATTGTATTGGCACTTGTATCCTGTGCAAATGAAGAAAAAAATTCAGAAGCCACTAGTTGATTCTGCCCCCATAATGACGTGTTTAGGTCACGTGACCAAACCAAGACGCCGGATTGGTTGGAAATGGAAAACTGTCGTCTGCTCCAAATTGCCATACATTTTTAGACTTTTATTGCAAGGTAATGCCAGGGAGATACTTCTTTTTATTGTTTCTTGATTGGATTAAGAAAGTGATATATTTGTAAACATACAGATATGAAATAATCATCTGTATATACAGTTTGCATTGTACTCCCTGTCTTCCAAATGTGGCATAATATCTATACATGTGCAGATACAGAAAGTATAGTTTCAAAAGGTACTGACACGACATTAGACTATGAATGGAATGATTTTAACACATATTTTGATGGAGACTACTTAAATATTCCTAATGAAGAGTACCAACTATTGTCCAGCGATAGTGGAGAGGAATTTTGATAACAATGATGGAAATTTTGCCCTGGTGGATGTTCGTGCATGGTTGGACTATCTTGCTGACACAACTAAATATATAACATGTATTCTTTTAACAGATACACATGACTTAAATTAAATATGGGGCTCAACACTATCATGATTTTTTAATCATGATATGGCAAACTCATCAACATGATCATGATCCTCAGTTAATAACCTATATTTCCCCTTTAATCACATAATTCATGCCTGTTGAAATTAATGGAACTGTAACGTAATAACATCTTTGTAAATGCATGAAAACAATATCTGTGATGTTGACAGTTTGTAAAAGTTGTATCATATTGTTGTTAATACATAGTATCCTTGTGTATTTTTGAGCATAATTAACAAACGTAACATAAACATTATGATTTTCCTGGCAATCAGTCACTTACATAACAGTTTGATTCTATCTGTGATAATAACATTTAAAAGATACTGAAGTATATTGTTTTGTGTTATTCTTTGACGAATGTACTAACACAAATATTACTGCAGACATAGCAGGACACCATGTTTGTGTGTTACTCTCTGCCTTCCTGGGGCGGTTGAACTAGACGTCATCGAAGAGAGTGCTCATCTCTCTTAGGGGCCAGTTTTAGATATCACATTTCGCATTCTCAAAGCGAGGCCATTAAAACGCGGGAAAATGAAGAAAATGGGGAATACCCTGCTGAAAGTGTTAACGCAATCAGTCAGGAGCGCAGTCATTCGCACTGCAACGATCACGTCACTTTGTAAACAAACCCTCCAACTCAGGCCGAGTTTGATCGATCTGTTTTCGATTAATGGGTCAGTACGGGAGCTCGGTGAAGAGAAATGCTGTGATTCCGCCACGTCTTCTACATGTAACTTCAAGCACGGTTCAGGATGGGACCTCTGCCACACTCTGGAAGTGCAACAACGCTGCTCTCTGCCGCGATAATGTTGCTGCTATTTTGTCAAATGCAGGTGAGTTGATTCATCTTGCGTTATATTTGTTGATTGTTTATATCTGGTCGACAGTCAAAGACATTTCAATTTACATGCATTCTGTATTTTTCATTTGGGTTTCAATGTTTTATTTTTTAAAATAAAAAAACAACACCAATACCGTTTTTGTCCATTTTCTTAAATAATGCAATCTATGAAATAATATATGCTCATCTTTGTCGTACACGTGATTTCTATTATCGAATTCAAATACTCATTTATTCTCACATATCAGGTATTTTGGAATGTTGTGTAAAAAATGACCTAAAAGCATTAGTTTTAGTGCAATGATTTGTTTGTTTTGTTCTTTTGCTGTTTAACGCCGTACCCGTAATGTATCAGCTGTGTGTGGTTTTTCCGGAGAGCTAATTTTAGATTGAGTATACTTGTTGCACGTTCATTGGATGACCTTTGAAATTGAGATACGTGTCACGTACATTGCATAAACATCTCGGTGTGTTGTGCAATTCCAAAGGGACATAACTCTAATCATGTATGTGCTGTATTCAATAGCCGTTAAAGCTCTCATAATATATATGTGTCAATTGAATTAAATTTCATAACAGTACACACCCTTTAAACACAGTTGCCCGCTGGTATTCAAACACCAGCTAAGGCTATCTACATGTCGTATATATCTGTCTGTCTATCTATCCAACAAGTTGACGCCAATCTATCCTTACTGTATATCCAACAAGTTGGCGCCCTATCAAGTCATTCGTTTGTTTTATTCCTTACACTTGTCACTGCAATGACACTAACAGAGTATCCAGATCATTTGAATGACCTCTTCACATATTTTACTTATGTCTAAGGGTTATGTATAATTAGGAACGATAAAGTGCGATGGAAAATCCTCTCATATGCCTCTCATATATGTGTACATCTTGATAGGATTTAGACGATGAAAAGAAAGTCTGATACTGAATTATGATTCAAATTTTTATGATGATGATTTTATTTATATCAGATTATCTTTGAAATTTCTGTATTTACTATATACTCTATTTCTGTAACTACAAATTACTGGACCCGTGAAGATTCCGGGGTAGAATAGGCCTCAGCAACCCATGCTTGCCGTAAAAGGTGACTATGCTTGTCGTAGAAGGCGACTAACGGGATCGGGTGGTCAGGCTCGCTGACTTGGTTGATGCATGTCATCGATCCCAAATGCGTGGGTCGATGCTCATGATATTAATCACTGGATTGTCTGGCCCAGACTCAATTATTTACAGACCGCCGTCATACAGCTGGAATATTGCTGAGTGCGGCGTTAAACAACAAACCAACCAAACCAATTACAAATTACTGTAAATAATTTCATATGATTTTTTTCTTTAAAATCGATGGCTTGAATTTTCCAAACTCTCTTTTTGTTCCAGATACCGACAGTAACCGCCATTTCTGAACAAAACCAAACGAAAATACCGACTGATCTTCAGCCAGCAGATGCACACCGCTCTGACAACTCTTCAAGTCCAACGTCCTCTGCAGACAAACCTTCACGAGACTGCCCCCATGAAGAGTTTTTACGAGACGGAAGCACGTGCAGCCCGTGCGCTAGGATATGCCCACCCTCCATGTACATTTCAACACCGTGCTCGGCCGAAATGGACACCCAGTGTGCCTTCTGCCCGTCTTCAAATGTCACACGCCTGAGTCTTTATCCTGGTTGTCAAGAACGTCATGGAGCAGGTTATTATTATAATAATAATAATAATAATAATAATAATAATAATAATAATAATACACCCGATTTGTATAATGAAAAAATGGCACGGGGTTGAAACAATAGATTGCAAAATAACAATGTGATTAATGCCTGCCTCAATTCGTGCTTTCCTTCCAAATAAAACTGACAAATGTGTTTCGACAGTGTATTTTGTTGAGGGAAATACGGTGAACACACGGTGTTCGACAAGACTAGATTGCAAAGTACATTTTCAATCGAGGGCACGTGTGGCCGTCCCACACGTTCCAAATGCCACATTTGCCATGCCTAAGTGACTGAGTGAGTTGGGTTTAAAGCCGCTTTTAACAGTATTAAGTAATATCGTGGCGCGTCAGCTTAATCCGGGAGGAACGCCCGAAGTGATGCAGGTCTCAGACGTTTACCACTTCAGGTGAAACCCACAAGCACGGGTATGGTGCTGACAAACCTAGAACCATAATCGTGGCGAACCGGGATTCGAACACACTCATAGGTTTCTGGCGTACCCAAGGGACGCAACTCTGCACAGCGAATCGCGGCGCCTTAGACGACTGGGCCACCCGTGCCCCCGCCATGCCTACGACGTACGTGGAGATCATGTGATTGTTGGTTGGAATGCCAAATTCGGTCTGATTATAAATATTTCTTTTGTGCTAGTGGGTTTAACCAAAGTGTAAAAGTCAAAGGACCGCACCACGCTGTAACGGAAACAGTGTTTAAAGCGGCGATAAACTGGAAACATGTAGGAGTGTACATTGTGTCGCAAATATAATTTCTCTTTGTTTTCAGATAACACTTCGCCTGGTTTGATAAACGGACTGAAGGAAATGCTGACTTCATACAAGGACAACTTCTATATTCTTGCTTCTTGTTTTGTCTTGTTCACTGTTATCATTTTGTTTTGTTATTTGCGGGGGAAGTGCCGCACGTGCACTTACCTCTGCCAGTCATGTAAAACTAACGCGACAGTTCCACCAGAAGCTCATATCATGGTTGAGTATATAAACCCCGCTTTGTCATCGTTAAGAGAATGGCTAGGAGACCGCTTGGGTGAACCGGGTTTGACAAACGCTGCTGCAGACAGGATCCTCTCAGTAGAAGACGCTATCTCTGGAGCCATTGAAGTAAAAGCTGTTGAAGATGCAAGTGGCCAGGCAATACAACCTGATACAGTTATCGCAGATGTCACCAAACGTCAGCTGCCGTCTGTATCTGACCAGTATGTACAGAAAGTCGGTGAATCGGATGTGTCGTTTGTGAAAGCATACCATCCACCAACTTCCTCTGCTCCAAGACAGTCGGACACCTCCAATGGTCAGTCGACCAACCGTCAGTCTGCACACGTGGCTTTCAACGATCGGCCACAAGCCACCTCTGGTGACACGTACCAGAATATGACGTCTTACACCACTCCGAAGTCAAGGTCATCAGGTCAGAGGTCATGGAATAGAGGTCAGTCAAGGTCAAGGTCTCACGTCATATTCAATGACATTTCATGTTCCAATACCGAAAGCGAGGGTGGTACGAGACTCAAGTCTAAAACTTCAGGATTGACACTTGATGACGGGATCGCAGGAAAAGGGCTTCATCCCGATCTGCCTCGTCCCTGTGAAGCGTCAGAAGAATTGTCTCCACAACAGAGAGATTTACCGATTTTACATAAATTCGACACTGGCGATGTGTTTCACTATTACTTATCAGACTCATCCGCTGCTAGTTCAACAAGAAGCAGCATTATCGGTGACCCCAGACTGAATATAAAAAAGGATGTCGACCAGAGGTTGGTTCAATGTATCGATGATTTCGTAGAGGGGACCTTCAACCGATAGTGAAGCTATGTACGTATGTAGACGGTGCCGAGTAGGTACAGATCATCTGACAAAAGAAGCTATATTCAAGCAATGTAGGTGTGTGGACGGTGCCGAGTAGGTACAGATCATCTGACAAAAGAAGCTATATTCAAGCAATGTAGGTGTGTGGACGGTGCCGAGTAGGTACAGATCATCTGACAAAAGAAGCTATATTCAAGCAATGAAGGTGTGTGGACGGTGCCGAGTAGGTACAGATCATCTGACAAAAGAAGCTATATTCAAGCAATGTAGGTGTGTGGACGGTGCCGAGTAGGTACAGATCATCTGACAAAAGAAGATCTATTCAAGCAATGTAGGTGTGTGGACGGTGCCGAGTAGGTACAGATCATCTGACAAAAGAAGCTATATTCAAGCAATGTAGGTGTGTGGACGGTGCCGAGTAGGTACAGATCATCTGACAAAAGAAGCTCTATTCAAGCAATGTAGGTGTGTGGACGGTGCCGAGTAGGTACAGATCATCTGACAAAAGAAGCTATATTCAAGCATTGTAGGTGTGTGGACGGTGCCGAGTAGGTACAGATCATCTGACAAAAGAAGCTATATTCAAGCAATGTAGGTGTGTGGACGGTGCCGAGTAGGTACAGATCATCTGACAAAAGAAGCTATATTCAAGCAATGAAGGTTTGTGGACGGTGCCGAGTAGGTACAGATCATCTGACAAAAGAAGCTATATTCAAGCAATGTAGGTGTGTAGACGGTGCCGAGTAGGTACAGATCATCTGACAAAAGAAGTTATATTTAAGCAAAGTAGGTGTGTGGACGGTGCCGAGTAGGTACAGATCATCTGACAAAAGAAGCTATATTCAAGCATTGAAGGTGTGTGGACGGTGCCGAGTAGGTACAGTTCATCTGACAAAAGAAGCTCTATTCAAGCAATGTAGGTGTGTGGACGGTGCCGAGTAGGTACAGATCATCTGACAAAAGAAGCTATATTCAAGCAATGTAGGTGTGTGGACGGTGCCGAGTAGGTACAGATCATCTGACAAAAGAAGCTATATTCAAGCAATGTAGGTGTGTGGACGGTGCCGAGTAGGTACAGATCATCTGACAAAAGAAGCTATGTTCAAGCATTGTAGGTGTGTGGACGGTGCCGAGTAGGTACAGATCATCTGATATTCTAGTTGTGCCTGAGATGCTGGTTCAAAACAAATCTGTGAAAAGAATAGCCTTATTCCAAGATGGCGGACTGGATACTATAGAAAAATGATCCTGGGTACCCGGATTAGCAACAGGCAGTGTTACTCCAATTTATGATGAAACGGTTCAAAGACACGGCGGCAGTTAATAGGACTAGTTAGGAATATACAAAGGACTTTAAAAGATGGTACATGTTCTTTAGGGGATGAAACCAGGACTATCAGCTCGGAGTCAGTTTACTGTGTCTGAGTGGGGTATCCATGTTAAACTGCGGCATGGTATCTCAGTGGGCTAGCACTATTAAATCGGCATTAGTCCGGTCTAGTACAAGCAGCCACATACACACGCACGCACATACACACGTGCATGCACGTCACCATATAAGTGCAATAATCTTGAAAGCGACGTCAAACCCCATTTCACCTCACCCACCCCTCCCCACCTCCTTGCGCTACCATTGCTTATAAAACGCGTCCACAGCAGTAGTGAGTTGTTTTTTTATCTCCTTTTCTGTGTTAATGTTTTTTCCTGTTGTTTTAAAATAAATACAAACAAATAATTCATATATATATATTTTTCACTTATAAATCTTCATGAAATCACAGCGGAATAGTGAAAAATTCAGCTTTTGAGGAAGTGATACATGTCACGTCAAATATACATGCACATATTACCTAGCCGCAATCACTGGACCAGAAAATCCAGTGATTGACATCACTAACATCTATATACACAATTGGGATACAATGACGTGCATCAACCAAGTCAGCGAGCCTGACCACGCGACGTGTCCGGAGGTGTCCGCAAAGGATCCGTAAAACGGAAAGTGCATTTTTTTCGGCTGTGAAGCATGAGTTGCTGAAGATAAGTTCTAATCCGCATCTTCACGGGTAGCTCCGCTTCCAGCAGTATTTCAGTTATTATACCAGCTGAATGATGAGGGAGTAAAGCCCGACGTGATGCGGGTCTTCTAGTCGTCATCACGATGATGAAACCCACACACATGGAAATGGTGCTGACAAACCTATTGACATAACCAGAGCGAATCTGGGACTCGAACCCACGACCGTAGATTCCTTGCACATCCAAGGGAAGGAACTCTGCACACAGAGAATTGCGGCGCCTAGGACGACTGGACCATCCCTTGTAAGTTATATGTGAGTAATACCCAGTATACACGGCACTACCAGCATGCCCAGTGAACAATTTGTTGTTTGTAAAACACGAGAACAGTTCCTCCCCCCACCCCCACCCCCCATCTCATTTCTACGGAAGCCTTTTAGGGCCGTTTGTTTTTTTGTTTTTTTTCTCTCGAAATTTCAAGATACTAAGTTGAAGTTTTATATCTTGAAATTTCAACAGAGTATATTGAACTTTCAACATAACATCTTGAAATTTCAAGTAAGTATAAAATAAATGGCCCCAAAAGGCTTCCGTTCATATGCATCTGTTTGCAAATCAGTTTTGTTTGGAGCCCGAGTAAAATGTTCCATAGGTCCAAACTAAGTGTAACACAAAACTTTAAACACAATATTCATTCTGTCAAAACACAATGGTAAATAAAATGTACGGCTGTGTATAACATATGACCGAAAGGGGTTGCACATATCGACTGGCGATACATTGTCAATACAAGTAGGTACTTCTGGAACTGGAGCACAGGTACAGATGGCCAAGGCGTCTTTGGTGTCGGAATCCGCTATGCGGAGCTGCGTACCTTAGGGATGCGGGCAACCCATGATCGTAGTTCGAATCCAATATTCGCCTGATCTTAATTCTTGGTGTGTAAAGCGGAACCAAGAAGCACGGGTATGGTGCTATGTGGGAGAGATATAAAAACTGCATCACATCATGCTGAAACATCATGATGCCACTGAATAAACTTACCAAAGCTTACATAACTTATATGTTAAGTGTCAGTTAACAAAGTACTTATATATTCATGATGTATTGTGAATACGTTTGTTTTATTGTGTTTAAAACAAATATGTATATTTTTTAAATGTGAAGTTTACACCATATACGAGTTCGGTCACATGGCAGCGAAATTGATGTTCATAAGTACTGTATATGAACGACACGTTGTGACGTGCATAAGTACTGTACAGTAAACTACGTTTATAACGAACACGGTTATAACGAACTAACGGGTATAACGAACTGACTTTTTAGTCCCGAATATATGCTGTAGTTATGCTGTATATATGCTTATAACGAATTACGGTTATAACGAACTAAAGTCCCTTTGAGTTCGTTATAACCGTAGTTTACTGTATATGAACGACACAATAAACGGTTGGAAAAAGCAGACTGTTGTTGTTTTAGAGATACAGAGCAAATGTTCTTTACCATACGTCTTCGAATACAATTTACCACATACGTTTCAGCTATAAACCAGCAGACTGAAACACTTCATTGAATACCTTGACTTTATAGAGTCTAATATGCACATCGTGTATCGTTGAAGAACGAGTTGTGCAAAGTTGTTTAAACGTTGACTCCATGTATCAAGTTGCTGTGACTCAAAAGCATCACAAATATGGGAACACAAGCGAACACAATATCCAGCGCCATAAACAAATTACAAAGCGCCATTGATGTGATCCATATGTGAAAGTGAAGAAGTAGCAAACTTTAAGTCCCTCCCAAACAATCTCGTTTCTGGTCTCCCCTGCGTTTTTTCTCAACGGCATTTTCAAGACTTAAACCAAGGGCAGGTAACTCTAACTGGCCTACGCGGAAACTTTTATTATAATAGTATTGATTTGCAATACAATCTGCACGTAGCCTTGTATTGCGTTCTGATGAGCCTTTTAGCTATTTAAGCCACCATTGACAAAACTTGCGTGGCCGCATCAGTTTAGGGCAAACCAAAATACCAGAAACGTAGACTTTTGTGGGGTCTTACGACAAATGCGCCATGACAATAGTGCAATTAGAGGCTACCAGTATCGTCAGAGCTTCACGGGTCATGTCAAACGTGAATCCAATGGCCGGTATGCGGCCTAATAGTGGCGCGTGTCTGTTTTTCAGCCAGTTAAGGTAATGAGTCTTTAACTCACGAACGTCAAATGAAACCTGAACCGTGCTTGACGTTTGTACCAATACTTCACATGTAGAAATGCTGCGGCACGTGTTGCACGAGAGATACGTCCAGTGTCATGTGAGCACTCGTCTTTGCCTCGCTGCACTCACTCACTTAAGATTAGCGACGACACCGATAAGCAGCTGAATGTATTCAAAGCAGGTGAGCTATCATAGTATATGTGAATACAGTGGGCGATATGGGGTGTAATCGTGGCGGGTGTCTGTTTTTTTTTACAGATAATGAACCTGTGTATAATAAGCCTATGTATAACTCACGGAAGTCAAATGAGCCGTGCGTGAAGTTTGTGCGAACTCGACCCTTGTCGGAAACTGAGCAATGGCTGACCCGTAATGGGATGTAATGGGTGCTGCGGCACATGGTTCACGAGAAGTACTGCCCATGTCATCAGAACCTGCAGGTTTCCCCATCGCTGGAATCGTTTCATAAGAATAGCAAAGCAATCGCACGTATTCAAACACGGGGATTACTGACGATGGATGATGACCAGGTGAGCTTTCATAGCTGGTATCTACACATTAGGTATGGCCATCTTGTTATACAAGTCTTCCTCAGGCCTGGCCCGTCGTTCCGCCAACACCCGCCTCGTCGTGTCATACTGGTCTGGGTCCGGGCACTCATTCATCCTGCTTGTCATCACCAGATGACTGTACACGCCTTGGGTCTCCGCCACCTTAAACCGCATTGGATTCCACTTCCACAACACGTCATAATCACCTTCATTAACTTCGTCACCATGCTGGGGTTGTTTGACATTTGTTTGACGATCTCTATTTACAAATTCGACGTCAGCAGTTGAATAATCGTTCTTGGTGCCCTCGGGCTTCGGGGGCATTGGGCGATATATGGCAACCCTTTCTTTCGGTGAAGCTCTCTTTGCTTTCTTCTTTTTGAAACTGAAAATAAACACAATTAAACCAATTGCTTGTATTGAAATCAAAGTGTGTTTTTAAATTTAAAGATGATCAACAATAAGAAAATATATTATATAAATTATGTATCGATTGTCATTTAAGATATTTTCTTGAAGGTTCTGCACAACGGAGACGCAGGGACTATGAAGAAGACTTTTCGATCCTTTGTTTTAAACTGGAAAAGGGAACACTGCTCGATTCTGACTTAAATTAGATGAATTTCCGTCTCAGAGTAGCGGCAGTAATCGTTGAATCCAGTTGAATGAATCGACGTCATCTGAGTCGTTGAATTGGGTTGAATGAAATTGACCTTCATATCTTTGTACTAATTAACACAGTCTGGTAAACTGTTACTTAAACGGATATGGATAAGCTTAGATGGCTATTCTTCCAGATATATCTCAACTTAATGCCGAATAGGAATCTTTGGTTTGTTTGTTTGTTGTTTAACGCCGCACTCAGCACTATTCCAGCTATATGACGCCTTCTGTGAATAATCGAGTCTGGACCAGACAATCCAGTGACTGACATCATGAGTATCGATCTGCGCAATTGGGATCGATGACATGCGTCAACCAAGTCAGCAAACCTGACCACCCGATCCCTTTAGTCGCCTCTTACGACGAGCATAGTCGCCTTTTACGGCCAGCATGGGTTGCTGAAGAAAATAGATAGATTGTTACTGATCACTAAAGGTGGACCTGTGGTGTGGTCTTTGGAGAGTTACTGGTCAAATGAATGGAAATAAACTTAAAAGATAAGAGTGTTTTGAACTTACATTTGTTTAGATGTTTCAGCATATGTACGGTACCATCGCAGTGTTCTAGCAAAACTTATAACAACTTAACAACTTAAAACAATGAACAATAATCAAAGCCGTCGGGCCTCAATGACGCACAATAAGCAAGGTGTGGCACAATGGGGCACAATAAGCGAGATGGGGCACAATGACGCACAATAAGCGAGGTGGAGCACAATAATGCACAATAAGCGAGGTATGGCACAATAAGCGAGGTGGCGCCCACTGACGTACAATAAACGGGGTGGGGCACATAATGCGTGTTGGGGAACAATGATGCACATAAAGCAAGGTGTAGAACAATGATGCACAATAAGCGAGGTGGGGCACAATAAGTGTGTTGGGGCAAATTGGTGCACATAAAGCGAGGTGTGGAACAATGATGCACAATAAGCGAGGTGGGACACAATGATGCACAATAAGCGAGGTGTGGCACAATAAGCGAGGTGGCGCCCACTGACGTACAAAAAACGAGGTGGGGCACAATAAGCGTGTTGGGGAACAATGGTGCACATAAAGCAAGGTGTCGAACAATGGTGCACAATAAGCGAGGTGGGGCACAATGGTGCACATAAAGCGATGTGGGACACAATGATGCACAATAAGCTAGGTGGGGCACAATGGCGAACAATAAGCGAGGTGGGGCACAAAAAGCGAGGTTGGGTACAATGGCGCACAATAAGCGAGTTCTGGAACAATGATGCACAATAAGCGAGGTGGGGCACAATGGCGCACAATAAGTGAGGTGGGGCACAATGATGCACAATAAGCGAGGTGGGGCACAATGATGCACAATAAGCGAGTTGTGGAACAATGACGCACAATAAGCGAGGAGGGGCACAATGGCGCACAATAAGTGAGGTGGGGCATAATGAGGCACAATAAGCGAGGTTGGGCGCAATAACGCACAATAAGCGAGGTTGGTTAGATTCAATTTTGAACAAAAAAGCGAAGTGGGGCACAATTGGGCACAATAAGAGAGGATGGGCACAGTTACGCACAATAAGCGAGGTGTGGCACAATGACGCACAATAAGTGAGGTGGCGCACAATGACGCACAATAAGCGAGGTGGGGCACAATGACGCACAATAAGCGAGGTGGCGCCCACTGACGTACAATAAACGAGGTGGGGCACAATGGGGCACATAAAGCAAGGTGTGGAACAATGGTGCACATAAAGCAAGTTGAGGAACAATATGCACAATAAGCGAGTTTGGGCACAATGATGCACAATAAGCGAGGTATGGCACAATAAGCGAGGTGGCGCCCACTGACGTACAATAAACGAGGTCGGGCACAATGTTGCACATAAAGCAAGGTGTGGACAATGATGCATAATAAGATAGGTGTGGCACAATGATGCACATTAAGATAGGTGAGGCACAATGATGCACAATAAGCGAGGTGGGGCACAATGATGCTCAATAAGATAGGTGAGGCACAATGATGCACAATAAGATAGGTGAGGCACAATGATGCACAATAAGATAGGTGAGGCACAATGATTCACAATAAGCGAGGTGGGGCACAATGATGCACAATAAGCGAGGTGGGGCACAATGATGCACAATAAGATAGGTGAGGCACAATGATGCACAATAAGATGGGTGAGGCACAATGATGCACAATAAGCGAGGTGGGGCACAATGATGCACAATAAGCGAGGTGGGGCACAATGATGCACAATAATATAGGTGAGGCACAATGATGCACAATAATATAGGTGAGGCACAATGATGCACAATAAGCGAGGTGGGGCACAATGATGCACAAAAAGATAGGTGAGGCACAATGATGCACAATAAGCGAGGTGGCGCACAATGACGCACAATAAGCGAGGTGGGGCACAATGATGCACAATAAGCGAGGTGGCGCCCACTGACGTACAATAAACGAGGTGGGGAACAATGGTGCACATAAAGCAAGGTGTGGAACAATGGTGCACATAAAGCAAGTTGAGGAACAATATGCACAATAAGCGAGTTTGGGCACAATGATGCACAATAAGCGAGGTATGGCACAATAAGCGAGGTGGCGCCCACTGACGTACAATAAACGAGGTCGGGCACAATGTTGCACATAAAGCAAGGTGTGGACAATGATGCATAATAAGATAGGTGTGGCACAATGATGCACAATAAGATAGGTGAGGCACAATGATGCACAATAAGCGAGGTGGGGCACAATGATGCACAATAAGATAGGTGAGGCACAATGATGCACAATAAGATAGGTGAGGCACAATGATGCACAATAATATAGGTGAGGAACAATGAAGCACAATAAGCGAGGTGGGGCACAATGATGCACAATAAGCGAGGTGGGGCACCCTGATGCACAATAAGATAGGTGAGGCACAATGATGCACAATAAGATAGGTGAGGCACAATGATGCACAATAAGCGAGGTGGGGCACAATGATGCACAATAAGCGAGGTGGGGCACAATGATGCACAATAATATAGGTGAGGCACAATGATGCACAATAAGCGAGGTGAGGCACAATGATGCACAATAAGCGAGGTGGGGCACAATGATGCACAATAAGATAGGTGAGGCACAATGATGCACAATAAGATAGGTGAGGCACAGTGATGCACAATAAGCGAGGTGAGGCACAATGGTGCACATAAAGCAAGGTGTGGAACAATGATGCACAATAAGCGAGGTGGGGCACAATGATGCACAATAAGCGAGGTGGGGCACAATGATGCACAATAAGCGAGGTGGCGCCCACTGACGTACAATAAACGAGGTGGGGCACAATAAGCGAGGTGGGGCACAATGATGCACAAAAAGGGAGGTGGGGCACAATGATGCACAATAAGCGAGGAGGGGCGCAATAAGCAAGTTGGGACACACTGGTGCACATATAGCAAGGTGTGGAACAATGACGCAAAATAAGTGAGGTGGGGCACAATGGCGCACAATAAGCAAGGTGGGGCACAATGGCGCACAATAAGCGAGGTTGGACACAGTGACGCACAATAAGCGAGTTGGGGCACAATGGTGCACATAAAGCAAGGTGTGGAACAATGATGCACAATAAGCGAGGTGGGGCACAATGATGCACAATAAGCGAGGTGGGGCACAATGATGCACAATAAGCGAGGTATGGCACAATGGCGCACAATAAGCGAAGTGGGGCACAATGATTCACAATAAGCGAGGTGGGGCACAATAAGCGAGTTGGGGCACACTGGTGCACATAAAGCAAGGTGTGGAACAATGACGCACAATAAGTGAGGTGGGGCACAATGGCACACAATAAGTGAGGTGGGGCACAATGGCGCACAATAAGCGAGGTGGGGTACAATGATGCACACTAAGCGAAGTGGGGCACAATGATTCTCAATAAGCGAGGTGGGGCACAATAAGCGAGTTGGGGCACAATGGTGTACATAAAGCGAGGTGTGGAACAATGATGCACAATAAGCGAGGTGGGGTACAATGATGCACAAAAAGGGAGGTGGGGCACAATGATGTTCAATAAGCGAGGAGGGGCGCAATAAGCGAGTTGGGGCACACTGGTGCACATATAGCAATGTGTGGAACAATGACGCACAATAAGTGAGGTGGGGCACAATGGCGCACAATAAGCGAGGTGGGGCACAATGGCGCACAATAAGCGAGGTTGGACACAGTGACGCACAATAAGCGAGTTGGGGCACAATGGTGCACATAAAGCAAGTTGTGGAACAATGATGCACAATAAGCGAGG
Source organism: Haliotis rufescens (assembly GCF_023055435.1). Lineage (NCBI taxonomy): Eukaryota > Metazoa > Mollusca > Gastropoda > Lepetellida > Haliotidae > Haliotis > Haliotis rufescens. Next base: position 26,393,808 of record NW_025964361.1, read on the forward strand.
TGGGGCACAATGGCGCACAATTAGCGAGGTGGGGCACAATGATTCACATTAAGCGAGTTGGGGCGCAACGGCACACACTAAGTGAGGTGGGGCACAATGGCACACAATAAACGAGGTGGGGCACAATGATGCACATAAAGCAAGTTGTGGAACAATTATGCACAATAAACGAGGTGGAGCACAATAATGCACAATAAGCGAGGTATGTCACAATAAGCGAGGTGGCGCCCACTGACGTACAATAAGCGTGTTTGGGAACAATGGTGCACATAAAGCAAGGTGTGGAACAATGATGCACAATAAGCGAGGTGTGGCGCAATGACGCACAATAAGCGAGGTTGGTTAGATTCAATTATGAACAATAAGCGAAGTGGAGCACAGTGGGGCACAATAAGCGAGGATGGGCACAGTTACGCACAATAAGCGAGGTGTGGCACAATGACGCACAATAAGTGAGGTGGTGCACAATGACGCACAATAAGCGAGTTGGGGCACAATGGCGCACAATAAGCGTGGTTGGACAGAATGGCGCACAATGAGAGAGGTGGGGCAGAATGACGCACAAGAAGCAAAGTGGTCACAATGACGCACAAAAAGCAAGGTGAGGCACAATGGCGCACAATAAGTGAGGTGTCTTACAATGACGCACAATAAGCGAGGTTAGACAGAATGGCGCACAATAAGCGAGGTTGGACACAATGACGTTCAATAAGGTAGGTGTGGCATAGTGGCGCACAATAAGCGAGTTGAGGCACAATGGCGCACGATAAGTGAGGTGGGGCACAATGACGCACAATAAGCGAGGTTGGACACAATGACGTTCAATAAGCTAGGTGTGGCACAGTGGCGCACAATAAGCGAGTTGGGACAGAATAGCGCATAATAAGCGAGGTGGGGCACAATGACGCACAAGAAGCAAAGTGGTCACAATGACGCACAAAAAGCGAGGTGGGGCACAATGGCGCACATAAAGCAAGGTGAGGCACAATTGCGCACAATAAGTGAGGTGTCTTACAATGACGCACAATAAGCGAGGTTAGACAGAATGGCGCACAATAAGCGAGGTTGGACACAATGACGTTCAATAAGCTAGGTGTGGCACAGTGGCGCACAATAAGCGAGTTGAGGCACAATGGCGCACGATAAGTGAGGTGGGGCACAATGACGCACAATAAGCGAGGCTGGACACAATGACGTTCAATAAGCTAGGTGTGGCATAGTGGCGCACAATAAGCGAGTTGAGGCACAATGGCGCACGATAAGTGAGGTGGGGCGCAATGACGCACAATAAGCAAGGTTGGACACAATGACGTTCAATAAGCTAGGTGTGGCACAGTGGCGCACAATAAGCGAGTTGGGACAGAATAGCGTATAATAAGCGAGGTGGGGCACAATGACGCACAAGAAGCAAAGTGGTCACAATGACGCACAAAAAGCGAGGTGGGGCACAATGGCGCACAATAAGCGAGGTGGGGCAGTTACGCACTATAGGCGAGGTGGGACACAATAAGGGAGGCTGGGCACAATGGTGCACAATAAGCGAAGTAGGGCACAAAAAGCGAGTTGGGGCACAATGGCCCATAATAGGCGAGGTGAGGCACAATGACGCACAATAAGTGAGTAATGGCACAATGACGCACAATAAGCGAGGTAGGGCACAATGACGCACAATAAGCGAGGTATGGCACAAAGATGCACAATAAGCGAGGTAAGGCACAATGACGCACAATAAGCGAGTAATGGCACAATGACGCAAAATAAGCGAGGTAGGGCACAATGACGCACAATAAGCGAGGTAAGGCACAATGACGCACAATAAGAGAATTATGGCACAATGACGCACAATAAGCGAGGCATGGCACAATGACGCACAATAAGAGAATTATGGCACAATGACGCACAATAAGCGAGGCATGGCACAATGACGCACAATAAGCGAGGTAGGGCACAATGACGCACAATAAGCGAGGTAGGGCACAATGACGCACAGTAAGCGAGGTAGGGCACAATGACGCACAATAAGCGAGGTAAGGCACACCTACGCACAATAAGCGAGGTAGGGCAAAATGACGCACAATAAGCGAGGTGGGGCACAATGACGCACAATAAGCGAGGTAGGGCACAATGACGCACAATATTGCGTTATTTCTACAACCGGATGATGTACATAAAAGCGGGAAAATGGATGAATAAAGAAACTCATTTTTTTAGCATTACTGCAATTTAGGTAGACAGGACGTGACAAACAAATAAAACAGACTGCCTTGGGTATCAGTGTTGAGGAAATTAATTTCTCACCGCTTGACCAAAAAGTAGATGACGATGATGACAACAAAGATTCCTGCTTCGCCGACAAGAGCATACCATACTGAAAACCAACAACTTATGTGTATAATTATATTTAGCTAAACAACTAAATGCCGTTATTGACACGCCAACACAAATTCTCCTACTTATGATTATTATATTTTTTCTGCCATTTCTAATTTTACGATCTAACTCCAAAACAAACCAAGAGCTCGTGACGTCACCAGTTCCTCACAATCCCCACTTCGTCAAATCTCTTTACTTCTCACTTTATCTCGTCTTCCGCTGTCTGCCACGGAACTGTGCTCCTGAGACCAGGGTGTCATTTAATCAGAATAAAGTAATGATAGAAAAAAACGGGGTCGCATTTGGTTTCAATACCAGATGGAGAAAACCGTAGTTTTATCGAATTAAAAAGGAAAGCATCAATATAGTTCAGTATACGTCCCACTATCAAAAAGAAGAATTCAACACAGCGCCAAAACAATGTCGTACATGTATGTCGTAAAGATGATGCATTATGAATGGGATCAGATTCGACAGTACATTTATCATTGAATGAATTATCATTTTACAAGTATAAAAACATATTACGATCTCTAAATATTAACTTGTAACGTTTGAAAGCATTTCCACTGTCCTTTAATACTGAGTACCCAAATTGGTAGCGAGATCAGAGTCCGAAACGAAATGCCTTTCGGTGTACAAATGGGTAAACGCAATGGGTAAAAATAGCAGTAGAAATGTGATTTAGAAACTTGATAAATAAGAATTACAATCTTCATCCGAATTAATCAACAACACACTTTAAAGCTTCTACAAAATGATAACTTCTTGAAAATCACAATATTCAAAAGGGGCAGTCGGGTAGCCTGGTGGTAAAGCGTTCGCTCGTCACGCCGAAGACCCGGTTCGATTCCCGACATGGGTACAATGTGTGAAGCCCATTTCTGGTGTCCCCCGCCGTAATATTGCTGGAATATTGCTAAAAGCGGCGTAGAACCATACTCACTCACTCAATATTCTAAAACAAGACCATGATCACAGAGTTACATTCAGTATATTTCCTTTGTCATTTGACTGTAATGAATCTTACAATTGTGTAGAATGGATCTAACAGTGTTCATTCTTTTTGTATACGTGAAATAAGAACTTGAAACACAAGATATGCACACTTAAATTAGACGCATTTGGTGTCTATAGATAAATATAACAGAGACAAAATGATAATAACAAACGTACCTTCTGGTTTTTCAAAGGCTGAAATGAAAGCACATTGTTACACAGCATGGTGGTGATGATGAGTGCGGGAGGAGATGGGGCAGGTGATGATAGGTGGGGGTGGGGGTGGGGGTGGGGGTGGGGGTGGGGGTAGGGATAGGGGTAGGGGTGAAGCCGGGGTGGGGGTAGGGGGTAGGGGGTTGGGGGAGGGGTAGGGGTAGGGGTAGGGGTGGTGATGATGGGTGGGGGTGGGGGTGTTCAGGGAGGAGTCTGACATTTCATCGATTTAAACAGGATGCATCGATTTCTGACGTTATTTACTCAATCTGCTACTCGCTATTCCTGTGGCCGAACTGGTAGCGGGCTCAGAATAAATAACGAAATGCCTTTCGGAAAAACAAGGTATTACAGATTACCATGTATGAAGTTGGGTTGTGCAAATACTTACAAGAGAAGAAACACGTTATTACAATGTCTGTACAGCCCCATGTCAGTGGGTGTCATGATCATGTTATTATAACATGTTTCAACACCTGCTTCATCAGATTCGGAGGTACAGTTCATTTTCATGTTTTTGAAAAAAACCATAAGAGGCGACAAGCAATACGGATTATCAGCGGTCACCAAACGAATATATGAGCCTCCGAAAACAATAGAGGAGTGAGTGATCTCGGTTTAACGCCGCTTTGTGCAGTATTTCAGTTTTGTCGTTTACATCTTTGGGGAAACCCACGAGCTGAGGTTTGGTGCTGATAAACCTAAAAACATACTGAGACTAATCTGGGATTCAAACCCGCGGACATAGGTTTACGGTACGCGTAAGGGATGCAACTCAGCACAGCCTTAAAAGACCACGACGGTTTCAGGAGCAGAACAAAAAATACTTTTACCGGAACTTACGAAAAACATTTAAAAAAACCATTACATGTGTTTTATGAAAATATGATTACTGACATTTTGCGTGTAGAAGAGGTTAACCTTTAGAGGTAGCACTTTAGAAATGGTATGCAGCTTCTTGTAGCTTGTCACTGGTCTTAGTTGGCATAATCAGGTCACTGCATGCTGTTTATTTCGGTCACAATGTCGAAACCCGAATTAAGTACTTGTTGTACATATTACGTAAGTAAATAACAAAGACGTAAAGACTTTTTCAACAAGGAACCATAATTCCAATTTTCTCAGTGTCACAGATAATACCGGGAACCACCTGTATTTAGATAGGACAAAGAATGTTTGTTTGTTGTTCAACGTCGTAGCCAGCAATATTTTAGCTATATGACGGCGGCATGTAAATAACGAACCTATATACATAGATAACATAAATATATCGCAAAAAAGCGAGCCAACCGAAGAACCGGTTATAACGAAACTAAACTCTCCCCATGACACCACCCAAATATAAACCCCTACACACAGAGTTCAATTACCAAACATTCTTTGGACATTTCGTAAACAGTATATAACATATTTACAACTTACGCATCTTGGCCAAGCCAGTTGTATAAATGGGTAGTAGTATTCACTTCTGCGCCATTCTGAAATGCACAGCAGCTCACAACAGAACATGTAGAAACTAATGCTACTTGATTTGATGTGGAAATGAATAAATTATCCATACAACTCAGTGTGGACAGGTTAATTTCCTTGATAGCGATTACCGTATGAATTGCTCAAACACAAGTCATCAGGGTGACACGTTGCGTATTGTGAATGCATTCAGCTGCTATTGCTTCCGGAACACACGGAACTATTTCTAACAACCCGACTATGTGCTGCCATTGTAGTGCTAATTTCACACCCGGAAATATTTCATCGAGATCATAACTTGAATATTATCATACCTTCAGTCCTGTGTCAGGCTTGATGGCTTAATGATACCGAGGGCCGGGCAATACTCCCTCTGTCTGTATAGGTAACCTCCCAATTGTCAGACATCCCATTTGTCAGACAGCTTATACCAGGATTAATCAAGGTTGGTTAGTCAAGCAATAGCTACCTGTTTACCTTTTATTACAGTGGAACAGACCAGAAAACACACAGTTTGAGGAATTTACATGTACAGGATAGATTTATTATGCACTTTGAGGTGAGGACAGCAGGAAAACGTACCATCCATGTAGACCGTATAAACTTCCGCAAGACACCTCAGCTGCTCATCAGTGGAAAAGATCAGGATCTTGTCTTCGTCACCGTCTGCGCAGAGGGGGGATATTCTTCCATCCCTGGTAGTGGTCCACATCCCCTCAAGGTGAACATCAGCTCTGGTCTGTGGCAGGACAGGTATTGTTGTTCGGCGATGTCGATAGAGGGAACTCTTCAAGCTGGGGAACGAAGGAAGATGTGGAACGTTTTCTGGAGCCTTCTTCAGCTTTGTAGGTAGCCTGGATAGGTGTTGCCTTTCCATGGCTCGTTTCCTCAAAGTACTGACACACATTGACAGAAAGGGGGGGGGGGGGGGGGGGGGAATGTGTGTGTATGTTTGATCGTGTCAACAGACACACCAGTGATTGGTATATTGAGCAACATTGCACGCCGATGACTAAATTGAACAAGAGTGACAACCCAATCCATTGAGTCAGTCGCCTCTTACAATAACAATAGAGTTTTTTTGGACCGACTTAAACCCGACATCGTCACGGGGGAATATGTAGAGTTGGTCAACATCAACTACGTATACTTGAATTTGTTCTTGTCTGTAGTATTTCGGCCAACCATATCATGTTATTCTCATCTCTCTGCTCAACTCATGGATGAGCGCGTAAAAGAAATGATCTTGAGAATTGAAAATACAACTCAAACCCAAAGTCTGTATTTATTATATCCATCCCAAAAGAATCCAAATACTTTAATCATGATTTATCTGAAACAGGTATGTCTTTAGAATCATGTAATCATTGTGGTTAAATCGGAAAAATCATATATATTCACTCAGCTTAGAATCATGTTTGGATCTTCACCAAAAATCTGCCTCACTCAAATAAGGAGAATCTCAATGTATGTGTGAGCTTGATGTGAGAAAGAGGAATGCTTGATGTGAAAAAGAGAAATGCTTGATGTGAGAAAGAGAAAAGCTTGAGGTGAGAAAGAGAAAAGTTTGATGTGAGAAAGAGAAAAGCTTGAGGTGAGAAAGAGAAAAGTTTGATGTGAGAAAGAGAAAAGCTTGAGGTGAGAAAGAGAAAAGCTTGATGTGAGAAAGAGAAAAGCTTGATGTGAGAAAGAGAAAAGCTTGAGGTGAGAAAGAGAAAAGCTTGATGTGAGAAAGAGAAAGGTTTGATGTGAGAAAGAGAAAAGCTTGATGTGAGAAAGAGAAAAGCTTGATGTGAGAAAGAGAAAAGCTTGAGGTGAGAAAGAGAAAAGTTTGATGTGAGAAAGAGAAAAGCTTGAGGTGAGAAAGAGAAAAGCTTGATGTGAGAAAGAGAAAAGTTTGATGTGAGAAAGAGAAAAGCTTGATGTGAGAAAGAGAAAAGCTTGAGGTGAGAAAGAGAAAAGCTTGAGGTGAGAAAGAGAAAAGCTTGAGGTGAGAAAGAGAAAAGCTTGATGTGAGAAAGAGAAAAGTTTGATGTGAGAAAGAGAAAAGCTTGAGGTGGGAAAGAGAAAAGCTTGAGGCGAGAAAGAGAAAAGCTTGATGTGAGACGAAAGCATAAAGTGATGCAGGGCTTAGACGTTTACCATGTCGATGATAACAACGTGCACTTGTGTGTTGACAAACCAAGAAACTTAATTGGGTCGAATCTTGTTTTCGGAGCACGTTGATTGGGTTTTGGCACACCAAGGGACACAATTCAGCACAACTGCCAATTGCAGAAGGAATGCCGATATGAATATAGAGTGCATGCTGGGTATCGTCGAACATCCAAGAATATCTCACATGATTTCTGCTGTGTTCTCATTACATGAACAAATAATTAAAAAAATACACTCATAGACCCCTTCAGTGTGATTATTATTCACTTGCAAAGACAAATTTCTGGTGTTCGTAACACTTGTTACGGGTAGATATTTTACTTCTAGATAGATACTTTTCTTCTAGTCCTTGACGCCTCTGCCGAACACCTGTGTCGGCCTATTCCCAACAACACTCATGGGCAACTATATCATGATATTGTTTGTTTTAAGCATAGTCCACGAGTTCAATCGAAAGAGAAAGAAACCGAAAACTTTCCGACCAAATTTGTTACTTATATTTCCAAAATATATTTAGATTTAGAAGAGTGTAATACCACAGGCAGTCTTAAAATTATATATATATATATTCTCACTATCCCACTTCATCTTCTTACTATCCCTGTCCATCCTTCTCACTATCCCACTTCATCATCTTACTATCCCTGGTCATCCTTCTCACTATCCCTGTTCATCCTTCTCACTATCCCTGTCCATCCTTCTCACCGTCCCTGTTCATCATCTCACTATCCCTGTTCATCTTCTTACTATCACTGTTCGTCCATCTCACTATCCCACTTAATCTTCTCACTATCCCTGTCCATCCTTCTCACTATACCTGTCCAACCCTTTTCACTATCCCTGTTCATCCTCCTCACTATCCCTGTATATCCTTCTCAATATCACTGTTCATCCTTCTCACTATCCCTGTTCATCCTTCTCACTATCCCTGTTCATCCTTCTCAATATCACTGTTCATCCTTCTCACTATCCCTGTTCATCCTTCTCACTATCCCTGTTCATCCTTCTCAATATCACTGTTCACCCTTCTCACTATCCCTGTTCATCCTTCTCACTATCCCTGTTCATCCTTCTCAATATCACTGTTCACCCTTCTCACTAACCCTGTTCTTCCTTCTCACTATCCCACTTAATCTTCTTACTATCCCTGTCCATCCTTCTCACTATACCTGTCCAACCCTTTTCACTATCGCTGTTCACCCTTCTCACTATCCCTGTTCATCCTTCTCAATATCACTGTTCATCCTTCTCACTATCCCTGTCCATCCTTCTCACCGTCCCTGTTCATCCTTCTCAATATCACTGTTCACCCTTCTCACTATCCCTGTCCATCCTTCTCACTATCCCACTTAATCTTCTCACTATCCCTGTTCATCCTTCTCACTATCACTGTTCATCCTTCTCACTATCCCTGTTCATCATCATACTATCCCTGTTCATCCTTCTCACTATCACTGTTCATCCTTTTCACTATCACCGTTCATCATCATACTATCCCTGTTCATCCTTCTCACTATCCCTGTCCATCCTTCTCACTATCCCTGTTCATCCTTCTCATTACCCCTGTGTATTCATATATATATATATTCGTGTGTGTGTGTGCGTGATGTACACACACACACACACACACACACACACACACACACACACACACACACACACACACACACACACACACACACACACACACACACACACACACACACTACATTATGAATAATCTGCATACCAAGTCGAAAGGTATCGTTTCAGGATTTAAATAGTTACGTCACAATTAGTGATAGAATAACTCAGCATTAAGAGAGCTTGGCCACTGGGCCACAGAAAACGACCCACCCACAATCTCGTATTACATCCCACGATTTACACTTGCCAGCTTCAATTTCCGTCCGATAATGCGACGCTGGTGTTTCTCATTAACGTATGGACGAAACTTTTCGTTATGGTCCCATTGAAACTTGTTTCCATGAGGAAATATTCATAGAGAATAATATTAACATATTCTAAACATTAAACATTTCATATCGGACTATTTCTCCCAACGTTTGAACAGTCAGTGTGTTTGATGAGTCATAGAATAATGCTGCGTGTATCACGGTTGGTTGATATTGAACTACTTGAAAATTGCAATTGAGGTCATGGTGACTGTGATGTCAAACGGTTAGTGATAGTGATTGAATGTTGTTTTATGCTGTCGTTAGCACTAGGTCAGCCATATTAATTACTGCGGCCTGTGAAGCATATACGCGAGTGATTGTTAACATGAGCAACGGCCAGCGCCATCGCGGTACGATGAGAACACATGATGAGCCAAGTCACAGATCACGAACCCCCGGTAATCAAGTTGGTCGGTTGTTACGACATGGTGTTAAAGAAATTATTCAATAATAGGGACATTCAATGGAAGCATTTTATGTTTTTATGTTGAGTATTTATGAAAAAATTCGTCCTCGATAATAACTTTCGCATGGTATTCTGGAACCTCAGTGTTGACAGAGTCAGATAATACCTGTCCCATCTCCTTTATAACCTCATTTTCGACCTGGTTGTAAGAAAACTAGCTTAGCAAGGTGAACTTTTATGCTGAGTTTAACAAAAAAAATAATATATAATAACTCTAGATTATATACATCATCAAATACTTGTAGTCTGGGAATTTTGGACAGTGGATTTGAAATGTACCCTTTATAATGAATACAGCCTATTGTGTCCATAGGGCTAGCCTAGGACTGTCTAGGCCGATACACCTACATGTACAGTTTCATCGAGGGACATCGGAGGACTGCCTAGGCCGATACACCAACATGTACACTTTCATTGAAGGACATCGGAGGACTGTCTAGGCCGATACACCTACATGTACAGTTTCATCGAGGGACATCGGAGGACTGTCTAGACCGATACACCTACACTTTCATCGAGGGACCTCGGAGGACTGTCTAGACCGATACACCTACACTTTTATCGAGGGACCTGGGAGGACTGTCTCGGCCGATACACCAACATGTACAGTTTCATCGAGGAACCTCGGAGGACTGTCTAGGCCGATACACCAACATGTTCAGTTTCATCGAGGGACTTCGGAGGACTGTCTAGGCCGATACACCTACATGTACAGTTTCATCGAGGGACCTGGGAGGACTGTCTAGGCCGATACACCAACATGTTCAGTTTCATCGAGGGACCTCGGAGGACTGTCTAGACCGATTCACCTACACTTTTATCGAGGGACCTCGGAGGACTGTCTAGGCCGATACACCTACACTTTCATCGAGGGACCTGGGAGGACTGTCTAGACCGATACACCTACACTTTCATCGAGGGACCTGGGAGGACTGTCTAGACCTATACACCTACACTTTCATCGAGGGACCTGGGGAGGACAGTCTAGGCCGATACACCTACATGTACAGTTTCATCGAGGGACCTCGGAGGACTGTCTAGACCGATACACCTACACTTTTATCGAGGGACCTCGGAGGACTGTCTAGGCCGATACACCTACATGTACAGTTTCATCGAGGGACCTCGGAGGACTGTCTAGACCGATACACCTACACTTTCATCGAGGGACCTGGTAGGACTGTCTAGGCCGATACCCGTACATGTACACTTTCATCGAGGGTCCTCGGAGGACTGTCTAGGCCGATACATCAACATGTACAGTTTCATCGAGGGACCTCGGAGGACTGTCTAGACCGATACACCTACACTTTCATCGTGGGACCTGGGTGGACTGTCTAGGCCGATACACCTACATGTACAGTTTCAACGAGACAGTCCACCCAGGTCCCTCGATGAAACTGTAGGTGTATCGGCCTAGACAGTCCTCCCAGGTCCCTCGATGAAAGTGTAGGTGTATCGGTCTAGACAGTCCTCCCAGGTCCCTCGATGAAAGTGTAGGTGTATCGGTCTAGACAGTCCTCCGATGTCCCTCGATGAAACTGTACATGTTGGTGTATCGGCCTAGACAGTCCTCCGAGGTCCCTCGATGAATGTGTAGGTGTATCGGTCTAGACAGTCCTCCGATGTCCCTCGATGAAACTGAACATGTTGGTGTATCGGCCTAGACAGTCCTCCCAGGTCCCTCGATGAAAGTGTAGGTGTATCGGTCTAGACAGTCCTCCGAGGTCCCTCGATGAAACTGTACATGTTGGTGTATCGGCCTAGACAGTCCTCCCAGGTCCCTCGATGAAAGTGTACATGTAAGTGTATCGGCCTAGACAGTCCTACCAGGTCCCTCGATGAAATTGTAGGTGTATCGGTCTAGACAGTCCTCCGAGGTCCCTCGATGAAACTGTATATGTTGGTGTATCGGTCGAGACAGTCCCCCGATGTCCCTCGATGAAAGTGTACATGTAGGTGTATCGGCCTAGACAGTCCTCCGAGGTCCCTCGATGAAACTATGTGTGTAGGTATATCGGTCTAGACAGTCCTCCCAGGTCCCTCGATGAAACTGTATGTGTATCGGTCTAGACAGTCCTTCGAGGTCCCTCGATGAAACTGTAGGTGTATCGGCCTAGACAGTCCTCCCAGGTCCCTCTTTGAATCTGTACATGTAGGTGTATCGGCCTAGACAGTCCTCCGAGGTCCCTCGATGAAAGTGTACATGTAGGTGTATCGGCCTAGACAGTCCTCCCAGGTCCCTCGATGAAAATATATATGTAGGTGTATCGGTCTAGACAGTCCTCCCAGGTCCCTCGATGAAAGTGTAGGTGTATCGGTCTAGACAGTCCTCCCAGGTCCCTCGATGAAAGTGTAGGTGTATCGGTCTATACAGTCCTCCGAGGTCCCTCGATGAAAATGTACGTGTATCTGTCTAGATATTCCTCCGAGGTCCCTTGTTGAAACTGTACATGTAGGTGTATCGGCCTAGACAGTCCTCCGAGGTCCTCCGATGAAACTGTAGGTGTATCGGCCTAGAGAGTCCTCCCAGGTCCTACGATGTAACTGTAGGTGTACCGGCCTAGACAGTCCTCCGAGGTCCCTCGATGAAACTGTAGGTGTATCGGCCTAGACAGTCCTCCAAAAGTCCTACGATGTAACTGTAGGTGTACCGGCCTAGACAGTCCTCCGAGGTCCTTCGATGAAACTGTATGTGTATCGGCCTAGACAGTCCTCCCAGGTCCCTCGATGAAAGTGTAGGTGTATTGGCCTAGACAGTCCTCCGAGTTCCCTCGATTTAACTGTACATGTTGGTGTATCGGCCTAGACAGTCCTCCCAGGTCCCTCGATGAAAGTGTAGGTGTATCGGTCTAGCCAGTCCTCCGATGTCCCTCGATGAAACTGTACATGTTGGTGTATCGGCCTAGACAGTCCTCCCAGGTCCCTCGATGAAAGTGTAGGTGTATCGGTCTAGACAGTCCTCCGAGGTCCCTCGGTCCTTTCATCGAGGGACCTGGGAGGACTGTCTAGGCCGATACACCAACATGTACACTTTCATCGAGGGACCTCGGAGGACTGTCTAGGCCGATACACCTACATTTACAGTTTCAACGTGGGACCTCGGAGGACTGTCCAGACCGATACACCTACATGTACAGTTTCATCGAGAAACCTCGGAGGACTGTCTAGGCCGATACACCAACATGTACAGTTTCATCGAGAAACCTCGGAGGACTGTCTAGGCCGATACACCTGCATGTACAGTTTCAACGAGGGACCTCGGAGCGGTGTCTGGGCCGATACACCTACATGTACAGTTTCATCGAGTGACCTCGGAGGACTGTCTAGATCGATACACTTACATGTACAGTTTCAACGAGGGACCTCGGAGGACTGTCTATGCCAATACACCTACATGTACAGTTTCATCGAGAGACCTCGGAGGACTGTCTAGGCCGGAACACCTTCAGTTTCATCGAGGGACCTCGGAGGACTGTCTAGATCGATACACTTACATGTACAGTTTCAACGAGGGACCTCGGAGGACTGTCTAGGCCAATACACCTACATGTACAGTTTCAACGAGGGACCTAGGAGGACTGTCTAGGCCGATATACCTACATGTACAGATTCACTGAGCGACCTAGGAGGACTGTCTAGGCCGATACACCTACATGTACAGATTCTCTGAGGGACCTCGGAGTACTATCTAGATCGATACACCTACATAAACAGTTTCATCGAGAGACCTCGGAGGACTGTCTAGGCCGGTACACCTACATGTACAGATTCAAAGAGTGACCTCGGAGGACTGTCTAGATCGATACACTTACATGTACACTTTCATCGAGGGACCTCGGAGGACTGTCTAGGCCGATACACCTACATGTACAGTTTCAACGAGGGACCTCGGAGGACTGTCTAGACCGATACACCTACACTTTCATCGAGGGACCTGGGAGGACTGTCTGGGCCGATACACCTACATGTACACTTTCATCGAGGTACCTGGGAGGACTGTCTAGGCCGATACACCTACATGTACAGTTTCATCGAGGGACCTCGGAGGACTGTCTAGACCGATACACCTACACTTTCATCGAGGGACCTGGGAGGACTGTCTAGGCCGATACACCTACATGTACAATTTCATCGAGGGACCTGGGAGGACTGTCTAGGCCGATACACCTACATGAACAGTTTCATCGTCGGACCTCGGAGGACTGTCTAGGCCGACACACCGAGTAATGTAACGTGTACCTTCCGGGTTAGTGAATCTTTTGTTACCACTGCTATTTAATGTGATGTTTCAGTAGAGCGTCAGGTTGGTGGTTCGATACCCTGGCCCCGTCAAACCTAAATACGTTAAAAGATGGTACTTGTTGTCACCATTGCTATCGCTCGGGGATAAAACAAGGATGTTCGTCGCTATATAAGTGCACAAATGGTGAACCGATTTCTCATAACTTTCGTATGCTACCATTACCCGTCTATCAGTTATAATACTCTTTTTCACAGCAGGGTAATTTCAGGAATTTTGTTCCTGGCCGTGGGACGTCTTCGAGGGACTCTGTACAAGCAGCCACACACACATGCATGCACGTCACAATATGAGTACTGCAATCTTGAACGCAACGATGAACATCATTTCACCTCAACCGGATACAAACGTAACTGAAACGGACATAAAATGTTCATAAATACATCACCTAAAGACGACCTCGGCTAAATGGAAGTCCTGGGAAGTTTGATGTACTTTGTTCGTTTGATAATAACCAAATAATATTATGTCTATTGATTTAAGCAGTTAATCAACACTCTAAGCACACAGATACAGTGCTCTAGTGTAACACTTTGTACCAAAGACAACATCCAGAGAGTATTTGTTGTTTAGCGTCTCATTCCATATTCCAGCTGTATGATGGCGTAAATTTACATCTGTCAATAATCTAGATTGGACCCGACAATCCAGTGATTGACATCACGAGCATCGACCCACGCACCTAGTGAGTGAGTGAGTGAGTGAGTATGGTTTTACGCCGCTTTTAGCAATATTCCAGCAATATCACGGCGGGGGAAACCAATAATGGGCTTCACACAATGTACCCATGTCGGGAATCGAACCCGGGTCTTCGGCGTGACGAGCGAACGCTTTAACCACTAGGCTACCCGACCGCCCCCGACGCCCCTTGGGTAAGATGCCGTACAATAAAGCAAGTCACCCAGTCTCACTCCTCGATCCGTCCAGTAGCCAAGCATGGGTTGCAGAAGACAAATTAAAAACTCAATCTTTACGGGATGCACCAGTCTAAGTACGTGTAGGGAAAAAATACGTAGGTGTTACTTATATACACAGCATTCTATACAATAGGTAGACCTACACATGGATGCTAGTCCCACTATAGTGCGCGGAGATATGAGGGAGGCTGTCAGTGAGTTGATATTTCAACTGGATCATGTATGAAACTGTAAATGAAATGTTACGTGAACATTTGTAAATGTAAACGTTCTCTAGTACTCTCGACGAAGGAAATCTTTTGTTGGCCATGTCGGTGCCTACTCAAAGGCAGCACCGTAAAGACGTTTTTAAAATGTTTAATGATGTCATCTTTTAAATCAAATGAAATCATCGTCCTTGTAAAGTTTTACTTCTCAGTTTTTGAGAACAAGTTGTGTTTTTGAGTATATACGCTATATACATTGCGTGGATGTGAGTTGCTCGGAGTATTTCTTGTCACTGCGTTTATTGCATTGTTATTTGTTGTTCCAATACGTTTGGAGGTTACATCTGTTCTAGCTGTTGCATGCACTGTTCTGGCCTAGCAATGATCCTGATCAGACAACATAGTATATCTATAGCATGACATCTGATAGTGTCCCTGACCAGCCTACGTGGCAGATCTCCTGTCATACAGCATGACATCTGAGAGTGTATCTGACCAACCTACATGACAGATCTCCTGTCATACAGCATGCCATCTGACAGTGTCCCTGAATAGCCCACATGGCAGATCCCCTGTCATACAACATGACATCTGATAGTGCCCCTTACTAGCCTACATGGCAGATCTCCTGTCATACATCATGACATCTGACAGTGTCGCTGACTAGCCCACATGGCAAATCTTCTGTCATACAGAATGACATCTGATAGTGAACCTTACTAGCCTACATGGCAGATCCCCTGTCATACAGTATGACATCTGATAGTTCCCCTTACTAGCCTACATGGCAGATCTCCTGTCATACAGCATGACATCTGACAGTGTCCCTGACCAGCCCACATGACAGATCTCCTGTCATACAGCATGACATCTGATAGTGTCCCTGACCAGCCCACAATACAGATCTCCTGTCATACAGCATGACATCTGTCAGTATCCCTGACCAGCCCATATGACAGCCCTCCTTTCATACAGCATGACATCTGACAGTGTCCCTGACCAGCCCACAATACAGATCTCCTGTCATACAGCATGACATCTGACAGTGTCCCACCAGCCTACATGGCAGATCTCCTGTCATACAGCATGACATCTGACAGTATCCCTGACCAGCCCATATGACAGCCCTCCTGTCATACAGCATGACATCTGACAGTGTCCCTGACCAGCCCACAATACAGATCTCCTGTCATACAGCATGACATCTGACAGTGTCCCACCAGCCTACATGGCAGATCTCCTGTCATACAGCATGACATCTGACAGTATCCCTGACCAGCCCATATGACAGCCCTCCTGTCATACAGCATGACATCTGACAGTGTCCCTGACAAGCCTACATGGCAGATCTCCTGTCATACAGCATGACATCTGACACTGTCCCTGACCAGCCTACATGACAGATCTCTTGTCATACAGCATGATATCTGACAGTGTCCCTGACCAGCCCACAAGACAGATCTCCTGTCATACAGCATGACATCTGAGACTGAGTCGGAATCGTACAATCGACTCAGCTTTTTGGAGAGATTTCTTTTGGATATGGAAAGGGTTGTGTCGCTTTATTTAAATTCGTGAAGTTTATTGATTCCTACCTGGGTGTCCAACCTCTTTCGCATAAGATCCCGAGTATAACTCTTGATGGTTTGTTTGAAATCACTATACAGGATACGTAGTGTGGATAACGATTTGTCAAGAGCTGCTTTGGCTGTAGCTTCGGCTTTTGAGTTACCTGTTATGCCTACATGACTTGGAAACCAGCAAAGGACGATGTCACATTGGCTAGTGGAAAGATCGTTATGTAGTTCTAAAATGTCTGGGACAATGACGAGACACTTTTAAGTGCCTGAAGGCAAGTCAACGAATCAGAGAAGATGATGAAATGTTTAGATTATCGTTTATGTTTAATATAGGTCAAAGCTGTTAATATAGCTTTGGCCTCAGCAGTGAAGATTGAACTATTATCTGGGATTCTTGAGAAGACAGTTCTGGATCCAATGATGGTGGCACTAGCAACTCTGCCACCATTCCTCGATCCGTCTGTAAAAAAGGATCTGTCAGAATTATATTTTGATCGTAATTGGTGATATGCTTGTTGATGTACCAAAATATTTGTTTCAGACTTTTTTAGCTGGGTTAGAGAGAGGTCTTGCCCTGGCTGGTGAATCTTCCAGGGAGGAGAAGACAGAAGTCGGGAGGGTGATATAATATTTAGATCTATTTTAGCTGCAGTGATGTGTGGTTGAACTCTAATTCCAAGTGGTTGGACAAATTTCGAAACAGGTTTTCATATTGAGGGTGGAAAACGCAATTGTATACTGGATTTGATTTATTCGAATGCCTTTAGTGATGTATTGCATTGAAAGTTTGTTCGAGGGAAGGTTCATCAGCCTCCACACACAAACTGTCCACGGGAGAGGTCCTAAAAGCTCAAAGACAGAGCCTATTGTGTCTTATGTTTCTTAATTGCTTTTGCAGGCTCCACCACAGGAACCATAGTCTAGTTTGGAGCGTATTAACGATCTGTACAACTGAAGGAGAGTTGTCTGATCCCCTACCCACTCGTCATTTGAAACGACTTTTAACAAGTCGAGAGCTTGGCGGCACTTTGTCTTTGGATATTTGATGTGTGGTAAGAATGCGAGATGAGGCCCAGGAATTGTACGTCATTTCTACTACAATGATAGGAGTACCTTCTAAAAATAAATCTGGATCCATATGCGGTTTGTATTTACGACAAAAATGAATGCAGTTTGTTCTGGATTTAGAAAATTTGAAGCCATTCTTATCGGCCCATTTTTATAATTTTGTTAAGACAGAGCGGTAGCTGTCTTGCTGTTGTATGCACATTGTTACCACGACAAGAATACTTTTGTGAAATAATAATTTTGATCCTGAAATGTGTGACTGATAGTATGCCGCCTTGAGGGACGCCCTGGTCTTGATCGAAATGATCAGACAGAGTTGAGCTCACTCGTACATGAAATTGTCTGTTGTTTAAAAATTCAGATATGAACTGATCATGAGGTAATCTGCCCCTCAATCCAAATGCCAAATCTTTTAAAATACCATGTTTCCACGTTGTATCATGCGCCTTTTCTAGGTCGAAAAAGATTGATACAGCATGTTGTTTGTTGACAATGGAAATTTTAATAAATGATTCTAAACGCACCAAATGGCCAATGGTACTTCTGTTTTCTGGATGTCGCTGGGAGATTATTGTTCTCCAAGTACCAGACTAATTATAACTGATTGTTGACCATGCGCTCCATGGTTTTACAAACACAAGTAGTTGGACGGTAGTTGGATTGATCTGTATGATCCCGTCCAGGCTTTAGTATAAGAATGATAATAGCATTGTGCCACGAAGGAGGAAATTTTCCGGTTGTCCATATTTCATCAAATATATTACACAGCGTTTCCAAACATGAATCGGGCAAGTGTTTCAGGAGCTGATAATGTATGTTGTCGGCTCCTGTTGCAGTGCCATGAGCTTGCCCTAGGGCAGTGTGCAATTCATGGAGTGAAAAGTTTCGTTGTAGTCCTCACCATTATCAGAGTTCAATTTTACCTTTTTTTTTCCTGCTGTTTTTGAAACCTCTGAAATTGAGGGTTTTATAGTTGGAGTGAGTGAGTGAGTGAATATGGTTTATCGCCGCTTTTAGCATTATTCCAGCAATATCACGGCCGGGGACACCAGAAATGGGCTTCACACATTGTACCCATGTCGGGAATCGAACCCGGGTCTTCGGCGTGACGAGCTAACGCTTTAACCACTAGGCTACCCGACCGTCCCCGTTATAGTTGGAAGATGATGAATTGTTTGCCAAAGTTACCCAAAGTTTGTTGGCAATTTCAGATTTAGTTGTTAAAAGTGTAATACCATCTTTGAGAAGGTGAACTCCAGATTTGGATCCTTTGCCTTAATCTTTTGAATCATGTTCCACACCTTGAGCATACCTTGATAATTTATCTTTGATACATAGTTCCTGGGGGATTGGCTTTTTTTTGTTTCCTATTTTTTGTAGCTTGTTTACAATTATTATCGAACAATGGTTTAAGAAGGTGAGGATTCGCGGATGACTTCGTTTTTCTGTACACAATGTTTAGAATAAATACCAGTTGGCCTTTGTTCCACTTGTTTGAAGGTGGTTCGTCAGTATTGTTGGAAAATGGTCACTTCCACAAAGGTCATCATGGACCGGCCATTCAAATTCGTTTAAAATATTTGAATCTGTCAGTGAAAGATCAAGGGCAGGGTATGTGCCAGTGGCAGGATGGTGATAGGTGAAGATGCATAAATCATTGTTTGAGATACAATCTTCAAGGACTTTTCCCATATTATTTGTATCAGTACTCCCCCATAGGGGATTATGAATATTTAAATCGCCCATGATGACACAGGGTTTCGTGAGTTGATCGTACAAAGTCTGAAGATCTGATTGGCGGAGAGTTGAGGAAGGTGGAAGCTACTGTGAACATAATGTAAACACGTTCAAAGTAACACGGACAGCAACAGCTTGAAGAGTAGTGTTAGGTTGGAACAGGGCTATGGATTATGCAGCTTTATCACCAGGAGGGGAAAAAGAGTGGTAAGAATTGTACTGACGGATATAAAAAAAATCTGTGTTTTTTAGGTATGTTTCTTGGAGACTCAAAGCTGACGGTTTAAAATCTTGAATTAAAAGTTGTATTTCATTAAAATTCTTCTTAAGACCTCTGCAATTCCATTGTAATATGTTTTGTGTATTCATGGTGGTGGTGCTTCAACAGGTGAAATGTCACACGAACGTGAGGAAGACTTTGTGGTACTCCTATTATGTCATTTGGTGATGGAGTTGGGAGTGAAGCAGTAGGGAGAGGCTGGACAGACTTAAACCCATGTCATTTGATTCTGGCAGTGTCAGTGGTAACAGGAGGGCGAGATATAGCAGCAGCGTAAGATATAGTGCAAGTGGTTGCAGTAGAAGTTACAACCCTGTTCTTAGCTTCATGGTAGAAGAGATTATGTTCAGTCGATTGTCATGATCTTTAGTTCATGTTGCCTCACAGGGCAGGACTTAGAAGATGCCATATGGTGTAACAGAATATTTCAAACACTAGGTGTCTAGACAATCACATGAAGGTTCAACTTGGATATCCACAGATTACTAGAAAAAAGGAGTCATTGAAACACGAGTTACTAACTAGCTACTTGAAAATCACGGGAAAGCTGCTTATCAACGGATTGCAAGAAAAGCTGAGTATTACAAACCCTAGCTACTAAGCTTAGTTCAGTACAACCAGGCTAGGTCAATACTAGATCTATAAGTGTCCTGAAACCACTCACTGACGAAACCTGAGTTTCGAACGTGACCACTCCAGTAGCGAGAATTGGTTGATTCATGTCATCGATCCCAATTGCGTAGATCGATGCTCATGAAGTCAACCACTTGATGGTCTGGTCCAGACTCGATTATTTACAGACGGCCGTCATATAGCTGGAATATTGCTGAGTGCGGCGTTAAACAACAAAACAACCAACCAACCACACTATTGTGAACTGCTATTGTAATTGCTGTGTATTTGTATTGATTTGTAAACCTAGTTGATTTTAAATACAACTGTAAACTGTATACCATTTCTTTGTTCTTTGTTGGTTTCACACTAAATTCTGTTACGTATAGATTTCTGTGAACTTATCGTTTCAATTTGGAAGTCAACACGTAACATTAGACAACATTATTGAATTTGCGCACAATATATTGTAAATGTAACATTAACAACTTTCGCTGTTAAAACTTGAACACCGCTTGAATTTCACTGTTTTATGTTAGTTAAATTCGGAACAATATTATGTGAAAAGGACGTTGAAAACCAGGCAACGTCTGCATGTCTTGTCTGACATGGACATACAAAGGGAATGGTGTCACCATGGAGATGACTACTCGTGTCCTGGGATGATACCAGCGTCTGGTCACCTACACCTTGGTCATCACCATTTACACATTGCATGAGTTCCTCATCAGTGTAACCAAGTATCTTGGCTGCTCCAGTCTCCTTACATGATTCAAGGCTTGAGATAACGACTCCATCAAGGTGAAGTCATCAACAATGCTCTATTGCGATCAGTTTGGGTCTGTTAACAGTATACAATAAAATTTCAACATATCTACTCAATCTAAGTTAAGATCAATGCTACCCAAACAAATAAGTTTCTTTTAAAATTATTTAGGGGTCGTGGCCTTTTGGGTGGTTGGCGTGAATGACCTCTTTGGTTGACATGTTCTGTATCGACTTCTTTGTACTTCCTGTATTTACACGTGTGGTTACTAGGCATTTCCTGTTTAGACTTCCTGTAGGTTCGTGTTGCCACCAGTTTCTTTCTGTAGGTGAGTAGAGATGAGGTGAGATGAGGTGTGCGTGTGTTTGAGTGTGCGTGTGCGTGTGCGTGCGCGTGTGCTTTTACTGGTCCGGGGGTAAAGCCGGTTTTACAGTGCGAGCTGATCATGAGATACCATGCCACAGTCTAACATGGATACTCCACAAACATAATATGTCAACTCCGAGACGACGAGTCCTTGTTTTATCCCCCATTAATGCCGAACGCCAGGGAGGGAAACAGTAAGTACCATCTTTTAACTTATTTTGGTATGACGCGGTCGGGGATCGAACTCCTAAAACAAATGATTTTTTCAAGTATGTCCAAGCCCATTTCCCAACCACTCTGTTGTAAAATGAAGAGAATACATGTACACCCGATAATCATAAGAAAGCCATACTGTCCTTAGGCCAGAACTTTATGACAATCTGCAGGTAAGACGTCGAGGACATGTGCGTCAGCCAACATTTGTTTGAAGTCTGAGTAAAATGTTCCAAAGGTCCAAACAAACACAAATCGTTGAACACTATATTCTTTCTGTCGAATCATACCAGTCATCTTCTGTGTACAGATTTAAAAGAAACATATGACCGTAAAGGGTTGCACACACCGACTGGCGGTACATTATCAGTACAATTGGTCCTTCTGTACCGGGGGCACACTTACGGGCAGCAAAGTCGTCAAAGGCACGGAAGATCACTTTGCAGAGCTGCGTCCGTCAGGCGTGCGGGAAACCCAGGATCGCAGGTTCGAATTCTATATTCTCCCTGATCTTAATTCTAGGTGTGTCAGGCGAAGCCAAGAAGCACGGATATGTGGTAGACATCTAGGAACTGCATCACATCGGGCTTTCCTTCACCAGAAGCGGAAACTCCGTGATATAACTGAAATACTTTATAAAACTTCCAAAACGTATGTTACTGTGTCAATACCAGGGCAAGTAAAGTCAACATAGCAACATCGCAGATTTAATAGTTAAGGGCATACCTAATCAGAAATGCTTGACCAAAATTAAAGTTGAAAATGTTGTAAAACAGAAGATAAAAAACGACAGACGACATCGTCCCCCAAACAAAAATGCGGCCACTGAGGGCATTCCCCTTACTGGGGTTAAAACGGGTTCACGCGTGTTTGACGCGCTGCGCAATATCAACGAACATGACGATCGGGCCAACGCCCAGTCTGCCTGCTTCTGCCCTGGATATATTAATTCTTTTTTCTGTCTGATCATTTGATTACCTTGTCCAATACTTGCTCAGAGGATTATCCCTGACAAGCATTGGTTGTGTGGCATAGGGCCGAGGGCAGCTGGTGTTTTATTACCCAAACGGAATGTTAGTAATAAATCGCTAGTTACTGATTGTTCTTTAATATTTTAACTGTTCACATTGTCAAGATCAAAGATCGTTTAACACATTCATCAATACATGCAATGTTGGTATTTTTGTAGGGTTAATAGAAATAGAAACGTACATGTGTAACGGATTAGAATCACAAGATAGATAATCACGGCAAACATCTCAGCCAGTGAAACCAGTTGTCACCTCTGCGCAAGGTACATGTAGCTTTAGGCCACGCCCCCAAATTGGTTTGTTTTGCAAGCCGATTACGGAGAGTGTGATTTCAGGACTTTCAGGTGGACATTTAAATACTTTCTACGAATATTATTAATTTTTCTCCCTCAGAATTTGTCTAAATTATTCCAGGAAAATTGATATTCCTAACAAAATTGCAATCTTTTTTCTAACTTTCCTTGCCTTTTAACAGAAACAAAAGTAAGTGATTATAAATTCTCTAAATGTATAATGATTTATTCACATATTGTGTATACGTTTGTTATCAATTTAATTGTTTAAAACAAATCTGTATACCATAATCCAGAAGTAAAGCTACATAATTTAAGGGTATTGCCAAGGGTATTAAATAGCATGACAGAGATGGTATACAACAAACAAAACATTTACAAGAGATATATAAAGGCAGTCATAATAGAACAGCGATATTGATACAAAGCATTAATGTACATAATTTGCATAGTTCGTGATGCCACAAATACAATAAAAGTATGATGCATATAGCTTCTAGTACATAATAATCACCTGACTATGTCCAGAATGATATAACATGCATCTATAATGCATGTAGAATGCATGTAAGATCATCTCACATACCCCAATCTCATTAAAATCGGATCTAAGTTCTCGGTGCCGCTAAACAAAGATCTGAGGACATCCAATTGCAGGTCACGTCAGAACGACCTTTCGCGAAGAAGAAGTCATCAGCCAATTAGAAAGCAGCTTTCTCGAGCCTAACGACACTCGTTTCAACCTGGCGACTTCCATTTCAGACTACGCTTGAAAAATATGTTAACACAGTTCTCGATTAAAATTTTGGATACTGAACAAACAAACATCGTTTATATATGGTTGACATTGTATGGCAGTGCTTCCCACGTACTATGCAACGTATCTTCTGTTCAAATGTTTAACCCACGGAAGCGAGAGATAGACGATGATTTGGACGGAATCAGTCGTACGGGCCGTAACTGTCGTTCGGAATACCCCATGTTAACGTTTTCGAGGTTGCATGATTAGAAAACGCATTCCGACTGTCACTTCCATGATCTTGTAAGCGACGCTTTAATTGGTCGGATGAAAGGTCGTTCTGACGTGACCCGTAATAGGATGTCCCCAGATCTTTGTTTAGCGGAAGCAAGAACTAAGATCTGATTTTAATTAGATTGTCACCTACCCTGGAAAATAATGTGAGGAACCCCAGAAGGTTCTCATAAGATTGGTCATTTTAGAATCCCTTTTCATATTCATAAGAAATCGTCCATTGTACGATTCCGACTATATCATAATCATGTGTTTACGAATCACAATCAAATAGTGATGATGGGGTTCGAACTAAAGAGTGCGTATACTGCACCACCTTTGGCACCCGTCACAAATAAAAGTTTTCACCTGAACATTCAAGGGAGCAGAAATATAAGTAAGGAATTGCATCGGATAACATTTTAGTCACTGGAGCGTCAACCATCGAATTGTCGCCCTCATGTCTACCATGACGAAGTGTGGTGATCGTTGTGTTAGAACTTCCTATTTGGGAGTTGTTCTCCGTAGTTTGCATGCTTTTGGTATATGTGGAACATACATTTACAAAGGGTGCTGAGCCGTATATGATCAGTTCACTAAAATAAGGCGTGAAGGTTCACAGATTGTACCACTGACATAAAACTGTTGGAAAATCAGAATGTTGTTTAAGAGATACACATGTACTGTTCTATTTGAGCCACTATTGACATGCTTGACAACAAAATCACGTCATCGCCTCTGTTTACATAATTACTGGAAACATACGACTTTGTAGGGCCTTACGGAAAATGCGCCATGACTATATGGTGCAAGTATGTCACCAGCATCGTCAGTACTTCATGTAAGTGTTTGTGAGATGTATATGTGAATCCAGTGGGCGACATGGGGTGTAATCGTGACGGGTGTCTGGTTTTTTTACAGTTAATGAACCTGTGTATAATACGCCAGTGTATAACTCACGGAAGTCAAATGAGCCGTGCGTGAAGCTTGTGCGAGTTCGACCCTTGTCTGAAACTGAACAATGGCTGACCCGTAATGGGATGTAATGGGTGCTGCGGCACATGTTTCACGAGAAGTGCTGCCCATGTCATCTGAGAACTTGCAGGTTTCCCCATCGCTGGAATCGTTTCTTAAGAATAGCAAAGCAACCGCACGTATTCAAACACGGGGATTACTGACGATGGATGATGACCAGGTGAGCTTTCATAGCTGGTATCTACACATTAGGTATGGCCATCTTGTTATACAAGTCTTCCTCAGGCCTGGCCCGTCGTTCCGCCAACACCCGCCTCGTCGTGTCATACTGGTCTGGGTCCGGGCACTCATTCATCCCGCTTGTCATCACCAGATGACTGTACACGCCTTGGGTCTCCGCCACCTTAAACCGCATTGGATTCCACTTCCACAACACGTCATAATCACCTTCATTAACGTCATCACCATGCTGGGGTTGTTTGACATTTGTTTGACGATCTCTATTTACAAATTCGACGCCAGCAGTTGAATAATCGTTCTTGGTGCCCTCAGGCTTCGGGGGCATTGGGCGATATATGGCAACCCTTTCTTTCGGTGAAGCTCTCTTTGCTTTCTTCTTTTTGTAACTGAAAATAAACACAATTTAACCAATTGCTTGTATTGAAATCAAAGTGTGTTTTTAAAAATTTAAAGATGATCAACAATAAGAAAATAATATATATATAAACTATGTATCGATTGTCATTTAAGATATTTTCTTGAAGGCTCTGCATAACGGAGACACATGGACTATGAAGAAGACTTTTCGATCCTTTGTTTTAAACTGGAAAAGGGAACACTGCTCGATTCTGACTTAAATTAGATGAATTTCCGTCTCAGAGTAGCGGCAGTAATCGTTGAATCCAGTTGAATGAATCGACGTCATCTGAATCATTGAATTGGGTTGAATGAAATTTACCTTCATATCTCTGTACTAATTAACACAGTCTGGCAAACTGTTACTAAAACGGATATGGATAAGCTTAGATGGCTATTCTTCCAGATATATCTCAACTTAATGCCGAATAGGAATCTTTTTTTGGTCTGTTTGTTGTTTAACGCCGCACTCAGCACTATTCCAGCTATATGACGCCTTCTGTGAATAATCGAGTCTGGACCAGACAATCCAGTGATTGACATCATGAGTATCGATCTGGACAATTGGGATACGATGACATGCGTCAACCAAGTCAGCGAACCTGACCACCCGATCCCTTTAGTCGCCTCTTAGTCGACAAGCATAGTCGCCTTTTACGGCCAGCAAGGGTTGCTGAAGACCTATTCTACCCCGGATCTTCACGGGTCTTCAGAGGTATTAAAATAGATAGATTGTTGCTTATCACTAAAGGTAGACCTGTGGTCTTTGGAGAGATACTGGTCAAATGAATGGAAATAAACTTAAAAGATAAGAGTGTTTTGAACTTAAATTTGTTTAGATGTTTCAGCATATGTACGGTACCATCGCAGTGTTCTAGCAAAACTTAGATGTGGCACATTTCCGCTTGAAATTGAACTTTTCACGTCCGAAACCCCGCTTATATTATCCCACTACATGAACAATAATCAGAGCCGTCGGGCCTCAATGGCGCACAATAAGCAAGGTGTGGCACAATGATGCACAATAAGCGAGGTGGGGCACAATAAGTGTGTTGGGGCAAATTGGTGCACATAAAGCAAGGTGTGGAACAATGGTGCACATAAAGCAAGTTGTGGAACAATGATGCACAGTAAGCGAGTTTGGGCACAATGATGCACAATAAGCGAGGTGGGGCACAAAAAGTATGTTGGGGCAAATTGGTGCACATAAAGCAAGGTGTGGAACAATGGTGCACATAAAGCAAGTTGTGGAACAATGATGCACAGTAAGCGAGTTTGGGCACAATGATGCACAATAAGCGAGGTATGGCACAATAAGCGAGGTGGCGCCCACTGACGTACAATAAAGGAGGGTGGGGCACAATAAGCGTGTTGGGGAACAATGGTGCACATAAAGCAAGGTGTGGAACAATGGTGCACATAAAGCAAGTTGTGGAACAATGATGCACAATAAGCGAGGTATGGCACAATAAGCGAGTTGGCGCCCACCGACGTACAATAAACGTGGTGGGGCACAATGGTGCACATAAAGCAAGGTGTGGAACAATGGTGCACAATAAGCGAGTTTGGGCACAATGATGCACAATAAGCGAGGTATGGCACAATAAGCGAGTTGGGGCACACTGGTGCACATAAAGCAAGGTATGGAACAATGACGCACAATAAGTGAAGTGGGGCACAATGGCACACAAAAAGCGAGGTGGGGCACAATGGCGCAGAATAAGCGAGGTTGGACACAATGGCGAACAATGAGCGAGGTGGGGCACAATGATGCACAATAAGCGAGTTTTGGCACAATGATGCACAATAAGCGAGGTGGGGGCACAGTGACCAACAATAAGCGAGTTGGGGCACAATGCTGCACATAAAGCAAGGTGTGGAACAATGACGCACAATAAGTGAGGTGGGGCACAATGGCACACAAAAAGCGAGGTGGGGCACAATGGCGCAGAATAAGCGAGGTGGGGCACAATGATGCACAATAAGCGAGTTGGGGCACAATGATGCACAATAAGCGAGGTGGGGGCACAGTGACCCACAATAAGCGAGTTGGGAAACAATGGTGCACATAAAGCAAGGTGTGGAACAATGACGCACAATAAGTGAGGTGGGGCACAATGGCACACAATAAGCGAGGTGGGGCACAATGGCGCACAATAAGCGAGGTGAGGCACAATGATGCACAATAAGTGAGGTGGGGCACAATGATGCACAATAAGCGAGGTTGGACACAATGGCGAACAATGAGCGAGGTGGGGCACAATGACGCACAATAAGCGAGTTGGGGCACAATGATGCACAATAAGCGAGGTGGGGGCACAGTGACCCACAATAAGCGAGTTGGGGCACAATGGTGCACATAAAGCAAGGTGTGGAACAATGATGCAGAATAAGCGAGGTGGGGCACAATGAGGCACAATAAGCGAGGTGAGGCACAATGATGCACAATAAGCGAGGTGAGGCACAATGATGCACAATAAGTGAGGTGGGGCACAATTATGCACAATAAGCGAGGTATGGCACAATAAGCGAGTTGGGGCACACTGGTGCACATAAAGCAAGGTGTGGAACAATGACGCACAATAAGCGAGGTGGGGCACAATGGCGCACAATAAGCGAGGTTGGACACAATGGCGAACAATGAGCGAGGTGGGGCACAATGACGCAAAATAAGCGAGTTGGGGCACAATGATGCACAATAAGCGAGGTGGGGGCACAGTGACGCACAATAAGCGAGTTGGGGCACAATGGTGCACATAAAGCAAGGTGTGGAACAGTGATGCACAATAAGCGAGGTGGGGCACAATGATGCACAATAAGCGAGGTGAGGCACAATGATGCACAATAAGCGAGGTGGGGCACAATGATGCACAATAAGCGAGGTGGGTCACAATGATTCACAATAAGCGAGGTGGGGCACAATGACGCACAATAAGCGAGGTGGGGCACAGCGACGCACATTAAGCGAGTTGGGGCACAATGGCACACAATAAGTGAGGTGGGGCACAATGGCACACAATAAACGAGGTGGGGCACAATGGTGCACATAAAGCAAGGTGTGGAACAATGATGCACAGTAAGCGAGGTGGAGCACAATGATGCACAATAAGCGAGGTATGACACAATAAGCGAGGTGGCGCCCTCTGACGTACAATAAACGAGGTGGGGCACAATAAGCGAGTTGGGGCACAATGGTGCACATAAAGCAAGGTGTGGAACAATGGTGCACATAAAGCAAGTTGTGGAACAATGGGGCACAATAAGGGAGGTGGGGCACAATGAGGCACAATAAGCGAGGTGGGGCACAATGATGCACAATAACCGAGGTGGCGCCCACTGACGTACAATAAAGGAGGTGGGGCACAATAAGCGAGGTGGGGCACAATGGTGCACATAAAGCAAGGTGTGGAACAATGACACAAAATAAGCGAGGTGGGGCACAATGGCGCACAATAAGCGAGGTATGGCACAGTAAGCGAGTTTTTGGCACAATGATGCACAGTAAGCGAGGTGGGGCACAATGACGCACAATAAGCGAGTTGGGGCACAATGATGCACAATAAGCGAGGTGGGGGCATAGTGACCCACAATAAGCGAGTTGGGGCACAATGGTGCACATAAAGCAAGGTGTGGAACAATGGTGCACATAAAGCAAGTTGTGGAACAATGATGCACAATAAGCGAGGTGGGGCACAATGAGGCACAATAAGCGAGGTGGGGCACAATGATGCACAATAAGCGAGGTGGCGCCCACTGACGTACAATAAACGAGGTGGGGCACAATAAGCGAGTTGGGGCACAATGGTGCACATAAAGCAAGGTGTGGAACAATGACACACAATAAGTGAGGTAGGGCACAATGGCGCACAATAAGCGAGGTATGGCACAGTAAGCGAGTTTTGGCACAATGATGCACAGTAAGCGAGGTGGGGCACAATGATGCACAATAAGCGAGGTTGGGCACAATAAGCGAGTTGAGGCACACTGGTGCACATAAAGCAAGGTGTGGAACAATGACGCACAATAAGTGAGGTGGGGCACAATGGCACACAATAAGCGAGGTGGGGCACAATGGCGCAGAATAAGCGAGGTTGGACAGAATGGCGAACAATGAGCGAGGTGGGGCACAATGATGCACAATAAGCGAGTTTTGGCACAATGATGCACAATAAGCGAGGTGGGGCACAGTGACCCACAATAAGCGAGTTGGGGCACAATGGTGCACATAAAGCAAGGTGTGGAACAATGATGCAGAATAAGCGAGGTGGGCACAATGATGCACAATAAGCGAGATGAGGCACAATGATGCACAATAAGCGAGGTGAGGCACAATGATGCACAACAAGTGAGGTGGGGCACAATGATGCACAATAAGCGAGGTATGGCACAATAAGCGAGTTGGGGCACACTGGTGCACATAAAGCAAGGTGTGGAACAATGACGCAGAATAAGCGAGGTGGGGCACAATGGCGCACAATAAGCGAAGTTGGACACAATGGCGAACAATGAGCGAGGTGGGGCACAATGACGCACAATAAGCGAGTTGGGGCACAATGATGCACAATAAGCGAGGTGGGGGCACATTGATCCACAATAAGCGAGTTTGGGCACAATGGTGCACATAAAGCAAGGTGTGGAACAGTGATGCACAATAAGCGAGGTGGGGCACAATGATGCACAATAAGCGAGGTGAGGCACAATGATGCACAATAAGCGAGGTGGGGCACAATGATGCACAATAAGCGAGTTGGGTCACAATGATTCACAATAAGCGAGGTGGGGCACAATGACGGACAATAAGCGAGGTGGGGCACAGCGACGCACATTAAGCGAGTTGGGGCACAATGGCACACAATAAGTGAGGTGGGGCACAATGGCACACAATAAACGAGGTGGGGCACAATGGTGCACATAAAGCAAGGTGTGGAACAATGATGCACAGTAAGCGAGGTGGAGCACAATGATGCACAATAAGCGAGGTATGACACAATAAGCGAGGTGGCGCCCACTGACGTACATGTACAATAAACGAGGTGGGGCACAATAAGCGAGTTGGGGCACAATGGTGCACATAAAGCAAGGTGTGGAACAATGGTGCACATAAAGCAAGTTGTGGAACAATGATGCACAATAAGCGAGGTGGGGCACAATGATGCACAATAAGCGAGGTGGCGCCCACTGACGTACAATAAACGAGGTGGGGCACAATAAGCGAGTTGTGGCACAATGGTGCACATAAAGCAAGGTGTGGAACAATGACACACAATAAGTGAGGTGGGGCACAATGGCGCACAATAAGCGAGGTATGGCACAGTAAGCGAGTTTTGGCACAATGATGCACAGTAAGCGAGGTGGGGCACAATGATGCACAATAAGCGAGGTTGGGCACAATAAGCGAGGTGGCGCCCACTGACGTACAATAAACGAGGTGGGGCACAATAAGCGAGTTGGGGCACAATGGTGCACATAAAGCAAGGTGTGGAACAATGATGCACAATAAGTGAGGTGGGGTACAATGGTGCACATAAAGCAAGGTGTGGACAATGATGCACAATAAGTGAGGTGGGGCACAATGGTGCACATAAAGCAAGGTGGGGACAATGATGCACAATAAGTGAGGTGGGGCACAATGATGCACAATAAACGAGGTGGGTCACAATAAACGAGTTGGGGCACACTGGTGCACATAAAGCATGGTGTGGACAATGATGCACAATAAGTGAGGTGGGGCACAATGGTGCACATAAAGGAAGGTGTGGACAATGATGCAGAATAAGTGAGGTGGGGCACAATGATGCACAATAAACGAGGTGGGTCACAATAAACGAGTTGGGGCACACTGGTGCACATAAAGCAAGGTGTGGAACAATGATGCACAATAAGTGAAGTGGGGCACAATGGCGCACAATAAGCGAGGTGGGGCACAATGGCGCACAATAAGCGAGGTTGGACACAATGGCGAACAATGAGAAAGGGGGGCACAATGGGGCACAATAAGCGAGTTGGGGCACAATGATGCACAATAAGCGAGGTTGGGGCACAGTGACGCACAATAAGCGAGTTGGGGCACAATGGTGCACATAAAGCAAGGTGTGGAACAATGATGCAGAATAAGCGAGGTGGGGCACAATGATGCACAATAAGCGAGGTGAGGCACAATGATGCACAATAAGCGAGATGAGGCACAATGATGCACAATAAGCGAGGTAGGGCACAATGATTCACAATAAGCGAGGTGGGGCACAATGACGCACAATAAGCGAGGTGGGGCACAGCGACGCACATTAAGCGAGTTGAGGCACAATGGCACACAATAAGTGAGGTGGGGCACAATGGCACACAATAAACGAGGTGGGGCACAATGGTGCACATAAAGCAAGTTGTGGAACAATGATGCAGAATAAGCGAGGAGGAACACAATGATGCACAATAAGCGAGGTATGGCACAATAAGCGAGGTGGCGCCCACTGACGTACAATAAACGAGGTGGGGCACAATAAGCGAGTTGGGGCACAATGGTGCACATAAAGCAAGCTGTGGAACAATGACACACAATAAGTGAGGTAGGGCACAATGGCGCACAATAAGCGAGGTATGGCACAGTAAGCGAGTTTTGGCACAATGATGCACAGTAAGCGAGGTGGGGCACAATGATGCACAATAAGCGAGGTATGGCACAATAAGCGAGTTGAGGCACACTGGTGCACATAAAGCAAGGTGTGGAACAATGACGCACAATAAGTGAGGTGGGGCACAATGGCACACAATAAGCGAGGTGGGGCACAATGGCGCAGAATAAGCGAGGTTGGACACAATGGCGAACAATGAGCGAGGTGGGGCACAATGATGCACAATAAGCGAGTTTTGGCACAATGATGCACAATAAGCGAGGTGGGGCACAGTGACCCACAATAAGCGAGTTGGGGCACAATGGTGCACATAAAGCAAGGTGTGGAACAATGATGCAGAATAAGCGAGGTGGGCACAATGATGCACAATAAGCGAGATGAGGCACAATGATGCACAATAAGCGAGGTGAGGCACAATGATGCACAACAAGTGAGGTGGGGCACAATGATGCACAATAAGCGAGGTATGGCACAATAAGCGAGTTGGGGCACACTGGTGCACATAAAGCAAGGTGTGGAACAATGACGCAGAATAAGCGAGGTGGGGCACAATGGCGCACAATAAGCGAAGTTGGACACAATGGCGAACAATGAGCGAGGTGGGGCACAATGACGCACAATAAGCGAGTTGGGGCACAATGGCGCACAATAAGCGAGGTTGGACACAATGGCGAACAATGAGAAAGGGGGGCACAATGGGGCACAATAAGCGAGTTGGGGCACAATGATGCACAATAAGCGAGGTTGGGGCACAGTGACGCACAATAAGCGAGTTGGGGCACAATGGTGCACATAAAGCAAGGTGTGGAACAATGATGCAGAATAAGCGAGGTGGGGCACAATGATGCACAATAAGCGAGGTGAGGCACAATGATGCACAATAAGCGAGATGAGGCACAATGATGCACAATAAGCGAGGTAGGGCACAATGATTCACAATAAGCGAGGTGGGGCACAATGATGCACAATAAGCGAGGTGGGGCACAGCGACGCACATTAAGCGAGTTGGGGCACAATGGCACACAATAAGTGAGGTGGGGCACAATGGCACACAATAAACGAGGTGGGGCACAATGGTGCACATAAAGCAAGGTGTGGAACAATGATGCACAGTAAGCGAGGTGGAGCACAATGATGCACAATAAGCGAGGTATGACACAATAAGCGAGGTGGCGTCCACTGACGTACATGTACAATAAACGAGGTGGGGCACAATAAGCGAGTTGGGGCACAATGGTGCACATAAAGCAAGGTGTGGAACAATGGTGCACATAAAGCAAGTTGTGGAACAATGATGCACAATAAGCGAGGTGGGGCACAATGATGCACAATAAGCGAGGTGGCGCCCACTGACGTACAATAAACGAGGTGGGGCACAATAAGCGAGTTGTGGCACAATGGTGCACATAAAGCAAGGTGTGGAACAATGACACACAATAAGTGAGGTGGGGCACAATGGCGCACAATAAGCGAGGTATGGCACAGTAAGCGAGTTTTGGCACAATGATGCACAGTAAGCGAGGTGGGGCACAATGATGCACAATAAGCGAGGTTGGGCACAATAAGCGAGGTGGCGCCCACTGACGTACAATAAACGAGGTGGGGCACAATAAGCGAGTTGGGGCACAATGGTGCACATAAAGCAAGGTGTGGAACAATGATGCACAATAAGTGAGGTGGGGTACAATGGTGCACATAAAGCAAGGTGTGGACAATGATGCACAATAAGTGAGGTGGGGCACAATGGTGCACATAAAGCAAGGTGGGGACAATGATGCACAATAAGTGAGGTGGGGCACAATGATGCACAATAAACGAGGTGGGTCACAATAAACGAGTTGGGGCACACTGGTGCACATAAAGCATGGTGTGGACAATGATGCACAATAAGTGAGGTGGGGCACAATGGTGCACATAAAGGAAGGTGTGGACAATGATGCAGAATAAGTGAGGTGGGGCACAATGATGCACAATAAACGAGGTGGGTCACAATAAACGAGTTGGGGCACACTGGTGCACATAAAGCAAGGTGTGGAACAATGATGCACAATAAGTGAAGTGGGGCACAATGGCGCACAATAAGCGAGGTGGGGCACAATGGCGCACAATAAGCGAGGTTGGACACAATGGCGAACAATGAGAAAGGGGGGCACAATGGGGCACAATAAGCGAGTTGGGGCACAATGATGCACAATAAGCGAGGTTGGGGCACAGTGACGCACAATAAGCGAGTTGGGGCACAATGGTGCACATAAAGCAAGGTGTGGAACAATGATGCAGAATAAGCGAGGTGGGGCACAATGATGCACAATAAGCGAGGTGAGGCACAATGATGCACAATAAGCGAGATGAGGCACAATGATGCACAATAAGCGAGGTAGGGCACAATGATTCACAATAAGCGAGGTGGGGCACAATGATGCACAATAAGCGAGGTGGGGCACAGCGACGCACATTAAGCGAGTTGGGGCACAATGGCACACAATAAGTGAGGTGGGGCACAATGGCACACAATAAACGAGGTGGGGCACAATGGTGCACATAAAGCAAGGTGTGGAACAATGATGCACAGTAAGCGAGGTGGAGCACAATGATGCACAATAAGCGAGGTATGACACAATAAGCGAGGTGGCGCCCACTGACGTACATGTACAATAAACGAGGTGGGGCACAATAAGCGAGTTGGGGCACAATGGTGCACATAAAGCAAGGTGTGGAACAATGGTGCACATAAAGCAAGTTGTGGAACAATGATGCACAATAAGCGAGGTGGGGCACAATGATGCACAATAAGCGAGGTGGCGCCCACTGACGTACAATAAACGAGGTGGGGCACAATAAGCGAGTTGTGGCACAATGGTGCACATAAAGCAAGGTGTGGAACAATGACACACAATAAGTGAGGTGGGGCACAATGGCGCACAATAAGCGAGGTATGGCACAGTAAGCGAGTTTTGGCACAATGATGCACAGTAAGCGAGGTGGGGCACAATGATGCACAATAAGCGAGGTTGGGCACAATAAGCGAGGTGGCGCCCACTGACGTACAATAAACGAGGTGGGGCACAATAAGCGAGTTGGGGCACAATGGTGCACATAAAGCAAGGTGTGGAACAATGATGCACAATAAGTGAGGTGGGGTACAATGGTGCACATAAAGCAAGGTGTGGACAATGATGCACAATAAGTGAGGTGGGGCACAATGGTGCACATAAAGCAAGGTGGGGACAATGATGCACAATAAGTGAGGTGGGGCACAATGATGCACAATAAACGAGGTGGGTCACAATAAACGAGTTGGGGCACACTGGTGCACATAAAGCATGGTGTGGACAATGATGCACAATAAGTGAGGTGGGGCACAATGGTGCACATAAAGGAAGGTGTGGACAATGATGCAGAATAAGTGAGGTGGGGCACAATGATGCACAATAAACGAGGTGGGTCACAATAAACGAGTTGGGGCACACTGGTGCACATAAAGCAAGGTGTGGAACAATGATGCACAATAAGTGAAGTGGGGCACAATGGCGCACAATAAGCGAGGTGGGGCACAATGGCGCACAATAAGCGAGGTTGGACACAATGGCGAACAATGAGAAAGGGGGGCACAATGGGGCACAATAAGCGAGTTGGGGCACAATGATGCACAATAAGCGAGGTTGGGGCACAGTGACGCACAATAAGCGAGTTGGGGCACAATGGTGCACATAAAGCAAGGTGTGGAACAATGATGCAGAATAAGCGAGGTGGGGCACAATGATGCACAATAAGCGAGGTGAGGCACAATGATGCACAATAAGCGAGATGAGGCACAATGATGCACAATAAGCGAGGTAGGGCACAATGATTCACAATAAGCGAGGTGGGGCACAATGACGCACAATAAGCGAGGTGGGGCACAGCGACGCACATTAAGCGAGTTGAGGCACAATGGCACACAATAAGTGAGGTGGGGCACAATGGCACACAATAAACGAGGTGGGGCACAATGGTGCACATAAAGCAAGTTGTGGAACAATGATGCAGAATAAGCGAGGAGGAACACAATGATGCACAATAAGCGAGGTATGGCACAATAAGCGAGGTGGCGCCCACTGACGTACAATAAACGAGGTGGGGCACAATAAGCGAGTTGGGGCACAATGGTGCACATAAAGCAAGGTGTGGAACAATGACACACAATAAGTGAGTTGGGGCACAATGGCGCACAATAAGCGAGGTGGGGCACAATGAGGCACAATAAGCGAGGTTGGTTAGATTCAATTATGAACAATAAGCTAAGTGGGGCACAATGGGGCACAATAAGCGAGGATGGTCACAGTTACGCACAATAAGCGAGGTGTGGCACAATGACGCACCATAAGTGAGGTGGCGCACAATGACGCACAATAAGCGAGGTGTGGCACAGTTACGCACAATAAGCGAGGTGTGGCACAATGACGCACAATAAGTGAGGTGGCGCACAATGACGCACAATAAGCGAGGTGTGGCACAATGACGCACAATAAGCGAGGTTGGTTAGATTCAATTATGAAGAATAAGCGAAGTGAGGCACAACGGGGCACAATAAGCGAGGATGGGCACAGTTACGCACAATAAGCGAGGTGTGGCACAATGACGCACAATAAGTGAGGTGGCGCACAATGACGCACAATAAGCGAGTTGGGGCACAATGGCGCACAATAAGCGAGGTTGGTTAGATTCAATTATGAACAATAAGCGAAATGGGGCACAATGGGGCACAATAAGCGAGGATGGGCACAGTTACGCACAATAAGAGAGGTGTGGCACAATGACGCACAATAACTGAGGTGGCGCACAATAACGCACAATAAGCGAGTTGTGGCACAATGACGCACAATACGCGAGGTTGGACAGAATGGCGCACAATAAGAGAGGTGGGGCACAATGGTGCACAATAAGCGAGGTTGGACACAATGACGTTCAATAAGCTGGGTGTGGCACAGTGGCGCACAATAAGTGAGTTGAGGCACAATGGCGCACAATAAGTGAGGTGAGGCACAATGATGCACAATAAGCGAGGTTGGACACAATGACGTTCAATAAGCTACGTGTGGCACAGTGGCGCACAATAAGCTAATTGGGACAGAATGGCGCATAATAAGCGAGGTGGGGCACAATGGCGCACATTAGCGAGGTGGGGTAGTTACGCACTATAGGCGAGGTGGGACACAATAAGGGAGGCTGGGCACAATGGTGCACAATAAGCGAAGTAGGGCACAAAAAGCGAGTTGGGGCACAATGGCCCATAATAGGCGAGGTGGGGCACAATTATGCACAATAAGCGTGTAATGGCACAATGACGCACAATAAGCGAGGTATGGCACAATGACGCACAATAAGCGAGGTAAGGCACAATGACGCACAATAAGCGAGGTATGGCACAATGATGCACAATAAGCGAGTAATGGCACAATGACGCACAATAAGTGAGGTAGGGCACAATGACGCACAATAAGCGAGGTATGGCACAATGACACACAATAAGCGAGGTAAGGCACATCGACGCACAATGAGCGAGTAATGGCACAATGACGCACAATAAGCGAGGTAAGGCACAATGACGCACAATAAGCGAGGTAAGGCACAATGACGCACAATAAGCGAGGTAGGGCACAATGACACACAATAAGCGAGGTAAGGCACAATGACGCACAATAAGCGAGATATGGCACAATGACGCACAATAAGCGAGGTAAGGCACAATGACGCACAATAAGCGAGGTATGGCACAATGACGCACAATAAGCGAGGTATGGCACAAGACGCACAATAAGCGAGGTAGGGTACAATGACGCACAATAAGTGAGGTAGGGCACAATGACGCACAATAAGCGAGGTATGGCACAATGACGCACAATATTGCGTTATTTCTACAACCGGATGATGTACATAAGAGCGGGCAAATGGATGAATAAAGAAACTTATTTTTGTAGCATGACTGCAATTTAGGTAGACAGGACGTGACAACAACAAAAACAGACTGCCTTGGGTATCAGT
The DNA here is from genome assembly GCF_023055435.1 of Haliotis rufescens. Classification (NCBI taxonomy): domain Eukaryota; kingdom Metazoa; phylum Mollusca; class Gastropoda; order Lepetellida; family Haliotidae; genus Haliotis; species Haliotis rufescens. The sequence goes on from NW_025964361.1 coordinate 26,432,071, forward strand.
GTTGAGGAAATAAATTTCTCACCGCTTGACCAAAAAGTAGATGACGATGATGACAACAAAGATTCCTGCTTCGCCGACAAGAGCACCCGATTCTGAAAAACAACAACTTATGTGTATAATTATATTTAGCTAAACAACTAAATGCCGTTATTGACACGCCAACACAAATTCTCCTACTTATGATTATTATATTTTTTTCTGCCATTTCTAATTTTACGATCTAACTCCCAAACAAACCAAGAGCTCGTGACGTCACCAGTTCCTCACAATCCCCACTTCGTCAAATCTCTTTACTTCTCACTTTATCTCGTCTTCCGCTGTCTGCCACGGAACTGTGCTCCTGAGACCAGGGTGTCATTTAATCAGAATAAAGTGATGATAGAAAACAAACGGGGTCGCATTTGGTTTCAATACCAGATGGAGACAACCGTAGTTTTATCGAATTAAAAAAGGAAAGCATCAATATAGTTCAGTATACATGCCACTATCAAGAAGAAGAATTGAACACAGCGCCAAAACAATGTCGTAAAGATGATACATTATGAATGGGATCAGGTTCGACAGTACATTTATCATTGAATGAATTATCATTTTACAAGTATAAAAACATATTACGATCTCTAAATAATAACTTGAAACGTTTGAAAGCATTTCCACGTGTCCTTTAATACTGAGTACCCGAATTGGTAGCGAGATCAGAGTCCGAAACGAAATGCCTTTCGGTGTACAAATGGGTAAACGCAATGGGTAAAAACAGCAGTAGAAATGTGATTTAGAAACTTGATAAATAAGAATTACAATCTTCATCCGAATTAATCAACAACACACTTTAAAGCTTCTACAAAATGATAACTTCTTGAAAATCACAATATTCAAAAGGGGCAGTCGGGTAGCCTGGTGGTAAAGCGTTCGCTCGTCACGCCGAAGACCCGGTTCGATTCTCGACATGGGTACAATGTGAAGCCCATTTCTGGTGTCCCCCGCCGTGATATTGCTGGAATATTGCTAAAAGCGGCGTAGAACCATACTCACTCACTCAATATTCTAAAACAAGACCATGATCACAGAGTTACATTCAGTATATCTCCTTTGTCATTTGACTGTAATGAATCTTACAATTGTGTTTGAAAAAAACACAGAATGGATCTAACAGTGTTCATTCTTTTTGTATACGTGAAATAAGAACTTGAAACACAAGATATGCACACTTAAATTAGACACATTTGGCATTTGGTGTTATATACATATAACAGAGACAAAATAATAGTAACAAACGTACCTTGAAGTTCTGGAAAACAGGCTGAAATGAAAGCACATTGTTTTACACAGCATGGTGGTGATGATGGGTGCGGGAGGAGATGGGGCAGGTGATGATGGGTGGGGGTGGGGTTGGGGGTAGGCATAGGGGTAGGGTCGAGGTCGGGGTGGGGGTAGGGGTAGGGGTAGGGGTAGGGGTAGGGGTAGGGGTGGGGATGATGGTTGGGGTTTGGGGTGTTTAGGGAAGAGTCTGACATTTCATCGATTTAAACAGGATGCATCGATTTCTGACGTTATTTACTCAATCTGCTACTCGCTATTCCTGTGGCCGAACTGGTAGCGGGCTCAGAATAAATAACGAAATGCCTTTCGGAAAAACAAGGTATTACAGATTACCATGTATGAAGTTGGGTTGTGCAAATACTTACAAGAGAAGAAACACGTTATTACAATGTCTGTACAGCCCCATGTCAGTGGGTGTCATGATCATGTTATTATAACATGTTTCAACACCTGCTTCATCAGATTCGGAGGTACAGTTCATTTTCATGTTTTTGAAAAAAACCATAAGAGGCGACAAGCAATACGGATTATCAGCGGTCACCAAACGAATATATGAGCCTCCGAAAACAATAGAGGAGTGAGTGATCTCGGTTTAACGCCGCTTTGTGCAGTATTTCAGTTTTGTCGTTTACATCTTTGGGGAAACCCACGAGCTGAGGTTTGGTGCTGATAAACCTAAAAACATACTGAGACTAATCTGGGATTCAAACCCGCGGACATAGGTTTACGGTACGCGTAAGGGATGCAACTCAGCACAGCCTTAAAAGACCACGACGGTTTCAGGAGCAGAACAAAAAATACTTTTACCGGAACTTACGAAAAACATTTAAAAAAACCATTACATGTGTTTTATGAAAATATGATTACTGACATTTTGCGTGTAGAAGAGGTTAACCTTTAGAGGTAGCACTTTAGAAATGGTATGCAGCTTCTTGTAGCTTGTCACTGGTCTTAGTTGGCATAATCAGGTCACTGCATGCTGTTTATTTCGGTCACAATGTCGAAACCCGAATTAAGTACTTGTTGTACATATTACGTAAGTAAATAACAAAGACGTAAAGACTTTTTCAACAAGGAACCATAATTCCAATTTTCTCAGTGTCACAGATAATACCGGGAACCACCTGTATTTAGATAGGACAAAGAATGTTTGTTTGTTGTTCAACGTCGTAGCCAGCAATATTTTAGCTATATGACGGCGGCATGTAAATAACGAACCTATATACATAGATAACATAAATATATCGCAAAAAAGCGAGCCAACCGAAGAACCGGTTATAACGAAACTAAACTCTCCCCATGACACCACCCAAATATAAACCCCTACACACAGAGTTCAATTACCAAACATTCTTTGGACATTTCGTAAACAGTATATAACATATTTACAACTTACGCATCTTGGCCAAGCCAGTTGTATAAATGGGTAGTAGTATTCACTTCTGCGCCATTCTGAAATGCACAGCAGCTCACAACAGAACATGTAGAAACTAATGCTACTTGATTTGGTGTGGAAATGAATAAATTATCCATACAACTCAGTGTGGACAGGTTAATTTCCTTGATAGCGATTACCGTATGAATCGCTCAAACACAAGTCATCAGGGTGACACGTTGCGTATTGTGAATGCATTCAGCTGCTATTGCTTCCGGAACACACGGAACTATTTCTAACAACCCGACTATGTGCTGCCATTGTAGTGCTAATTTCACACCCGGAAATATTTCATCGAGATCATAACTTGAATATTATCATACCTTCAGTCCTGTGTCAGGCTTGATGGCTTAATGATACCGAGGGCCGGGCAATGATACTCCCTCTGTCTGTATAGGTAACCTCCCAATTGTCAGACATCCCATTTGTCAGACAGCTTATACCAGGATTAATCAAGGTTGGTTAGCCAAGCAATAGTTGCCTGTTTACCTTTCATTTAAGTGGAACAGACCAGAAAACAAAAATTTGAGGAATTTACAGGATAGATTTATTGCGCACTCTGAGATGAGGATAGCAGGAAAACGTACCATCCATGTAGACTGATAAACGTCTGCAAGACAAGATAGACACAATTTTTTTGGATAACAACTTCTTTAATACTGTGAAAAGCGACGTTTCGGTATAGATCCTTATACCGTTGTCGTGCAAGACTGAATGAGTACTTACTTACTTACTTACTTTGGAGATTTAACGTGCGCTTTCCGACTGATGCGTATTTCGCACACGGGCCCGGCCAGGCCATTTAATGTGTTTCCGAAAGGGGCGAAGGTGGTCTGTGCAACCCAAGAGGGGGGTTTTAGGGGTTGCTTATATAGAATTTGGGAATTTTGAGATTTGGAATAGATGCCGATGGGATTGGGGAGGAGAACTAAGGGAGCTGGGTATGGTGGATGTTTGTTTGTTTATGTGATTTTGATTTGGTGAGTTATTGTGTTTTTAGATGCGTTTTATTAGTTCCGTTTTGATTAAGGGACATAGTGCAGAATATATATAGTAGGTGGAGGATTAACAGTAACAACAATAGTATACATGAGTCGGATAACATTGGTAGGTGTGACAACAAAGGGATGGTGCTGTCAAAACACGATGGACAGAAAACACATAGCTGGAAGCCAATAGGGTCATGAAGCCAATAAACAGGATAAGTGATTATTGTTTGATGAATTCATAGTAGGCGGGTGGGATGAAATAGCCTTGATCTCTGTTGATTGATGGCTTGTGGGGGAGAATGTGGACTGCTTCTGTTAGTTTTCTTTTAGTGAAATCATGGAGGTTGTTGGCGAGGATTTGGACGTTGTCCCAGTTGAAGATGTGATTGGGACCTTTGCTTATATGGTCCGAGGTGGCTGATTTGCTGTCGGATTTGATGGTGGAGGTTTTATGCTCTTTGATTCTGGTGTTGATTGGGCGGGATGTTTCACCTACGTAAGATTGTCCACAGTTGCAGTCAATTTTGTAGACTACACCTTTAGGCTCTTGGGGTTTAGATGTGTTCCTGCCGTTGGCTCTTAGCAGGGTGTTGAGGGAGTTGGAGCTGGTGAAGTGGGTGTCGATGTTGGCTTGCTGTTTGAGGAGGCGGCTAATGATGTTGGAGGCTTTTCCTATGAACGGGAGGGCGATGCGGAAGGGCGGTGATTCGGGTTTGAGGGTCGCAGGTCTGGGTGTGGGATAGAGTACAGAGGCGATCACTTTGTCGACGAGATTGGCTGGATAATTGCAAGACACCTCAGCTGCTCATCAGTGGAAAAGATCAGGATCTTGTCTTCGTCACCGTCTGCGCAGAGGGGGGATATTCTTCCATCCCTGTAATTGGTCCACAGCCCCTCAAGGTGAACATCAGCTCTTGTCTGTAGCAGGACAGGTATTGTTGTTCGGCGATGTCGACAGAGGGAACTCTTCAAGCTGGGGAACGAAGGAAGATGTGGACACACCACTGATTGGTATATTGAGCAACATTGCACGCCGAAGACTTAATACACCAAGACTGACAACCCAATCCATTGAGTCAGTCGCCTCTTACAATAACCATAGTGTTTTTGTGGACCGACTTAAACCCGACATCGTCACGGGTGAATACGTAGAGTTGGTCAACATCAACTACGTATACTTGAATTTGTTCTTGTCTGTAGTAATTCGGACAACTATATCATGTGATTCTCATCTCTCTGCTCAAATCATGGATGAGCGCGTAAAAGAAATGATCTTAAGAATTGAAGATAGAACTCAAACTCAAAGTCTGTAGTTATTATATCCAGCCCAAAAGAATCCAAATACCTTAATCATGATTCATCTGAAACAGGTATGTCTTTAGAATCATGTAATCATTGTGGTTAAATCGGAAAAACCATATAGATTCACTCAGCTTAGAATCATGTTTGGATCTTCACCAAATATCTGCCTCACTCAAATAAGGAGAACCTCCTTATGTGTTAGCTTGATGTGAGAAAGGAGAAATGCTTGATGTGAGAAAGAGAAACGCTTGATGTGAGAAAGAGAAAAGCTTGATGTGAGAAAGAGAAAAGCTTGAGGTGAGAAAGAGAAAAGCTTGAGGTGAGAAAGAGAAAAGCTTGATGTGAGAAAGAGAAAAGCTTGAGGTGAGAAAGAGAAAAGCTTGAGGTGAGAAAGAGAAAGGATTGAGGTGAGAAAGAGACAAGCTTGAGGTGAGAAAGAGACAAGGTTGATGTGCTTGATGGGTAGTTATTTTACTTCTAGATAGATACTTTTCTTCTTGTCCTTGAAGCCTCTGCCGAACACCTATGTCGGCCTATTCCCAACAACACTAATTGGCAACTATATCATGATACTGTGGGTTTATAGCATGATGCACGAGTCAAATCGAAAGAGATAGTAACCGAAAACTTTCCGACCAAATTTGTTACTTACATTTACAAAATATATTTAGTTACAAGAGTGTAATACCACAGGCAATCTGGAAATAATATGTATATTCTCACTATCCCACTTCATCTTCTTACTATCCCTGTCCATCCCTTTCACGATCTCACTTCATCTTCTTACTATCCCTGTTCATCCTTCTCACTATCCAACTTAATCTTCTTACTATCCCTGTCCATCCTTCTCACAGTCCCTGTTCATCCTTCTCACTATCCCACTTCATCTTCTTACTATCCCTGTCCATCCTTCTAACAGTCCTTGTTCATCCTTCTCACTATCCCACTTCATCTTCTTACTTTCCCTGTCCATCCCTTTCACGATCTCACTTCATCTTCTTACTATCCCTGTTCATCCTTCTCACTATCCCACTTAATCTTCTTACTATCCCTGTCCATCCTTCTCACAGTCCCTGTTCATCCTTCTCACTATCCCACTTCATCTTCTTACTATCCCTGTCCATCCTTCTAACAGTCCTTGTTCAACCTTCTCACTATCCCACTTCATCTTCTTACTATCCCTGTCCATCCCTTTCAAGATCTCACTTCATCTTCTTACTATCCCTGTCCATCCTTCTCACTATCCCACTTAATCTTCTTACTATCCCTGTCCATCCTTCTCACAGTCCCTGTTCATCCTTCTCACTATCCCACTTCATCTTCTTACTATCCCTGTCCATCCTTCTAACAGTCCCTGTTCATCCTTCTCACTAGCCCTGTTCATCCTTCTCACTATCCCACTTCATCTAACTATTCCTGTCCATCCTTCTCACAGTCACTGTTCATCCTTCTCACTATCCCACTTCATCATCTTACTATCCCTGTTCATCCTTCTCACTATCCCTGTTCATCCTTCTCACTATCCCACTTCATCATCTTACTATCCATGTCCATCCTTCTCACCGTCCCTGTTCATCCTTCTCACTATCCCACTTCATCATCTTACTATCCCTGTCCATCCTTCTCACAGTCCCTGTTCATCCTTCGCACTAGCCCTGTTCATCCTTCTCACTATCCCACTTCATCTTACTATCCCTGTCCATCCTTCTCACCGTCCCTGTTCATCCTTCTCACTATCCCACTTCATCTTCTTACTATCCCTGTCCATCCTTCTCATCGTCCCTGTTCATCCTTCTCACTATCCCACTTCATCATCTTACTAACCCTGTCCATCCTTCTCACTTTCCCACTTCATTATCTCACTATCCCTGTTCATCCTTCTCACCGTCCCTGTTCATCCTTCTCACTATCCCACTTCATCATCTCACTATCCCACTGCATCATCTTACTATCCCACTTCATCTTCTTACTATCCCACTTCATCCTTCTCACTATCCCTGTTCATCCTTCTCACTATCCTACTTCATCTTCTTACTATCCCTGTTCATCCTTCTCACTATCCCTGTTCATCCTTCTCACTAACTCACTTCATCTTCTTACTATCCCTGTTCATCCTTCTCACTATCCCTGTTCATCCTTCTCACTATCCCACTTCATCTTCTTACTTTCCCTATTCATCTTTCTCACTATCCCTGTTCATCCTTCTCACTATCCCACTTCATCTTCTTACTTTCCCTGTTCATCCATCTCACTATCCCTGTTCATCCTTCTCACTATCCCACTTCATCTTCTTACTATCCCTGTTCATCCTTCTCACTATCCCTGTTCATCCTTCTCACTATCCCACTTCATCATCTTACTATCCCTGCCTATCCTTCTCACCGTCCCTGTTCATCCTTCTCACTATCCCACTTCATCATCTCACTATCCCTGTTCATCCTTCTCACAGTCCCTGTTCATCCTTCTCACTATCCCACTTCATCTTAATATCCCTGTCCATCCTTCTCACAGTCCCTGTTCATCCTTCTCACTATCCCACTTTATCATCTAACTATCCCTGTCCATCCTTCTCACTATCCCATTTCATCATCTTACTATCCCTGTTCATCCTTCTCACTATCCCTGTTCATCATCTTACTATCCTTGTCCATCCTTCTAACAGTCCCTGTTCATCCTTCTCAATATACTCTTTCATTCTTCTCACTATCCGTGTTCATCCTGTGTGAGAGTGTGTGTGTACGTGATTTATATATGTACACACACACACACACACACACACACACACACACACACACACACACACACACACACACACACACACACACACACACACACACACACACACACATAATTAATAACCTGCATACAATGTCGAAAGGTATCGTTCCAGGATTTAAATAGTTACGTCACAATAAGTGATAGAATAACTCAGCATCAAGAGAGCTTGGCCACTGGGCCACAGAAAACAACCCACCCACGATCTCGTATTACATCCCTTATTTACACTTGCCAGCTTCAATTTCCGTCCGATAATGCGACACTGATGTTTCTTATTAACGTAAGGACGAAACTTTTCGCTATGGTCCCATTGAAACTGGTTTCCATGAGGAAATATTCATAGAGAATAATATTAACATATTCTAAACATTAAACATTTCATTTTCCGTATATCGAACTATTTCTCCCGACGTTTGAACAGTCCGTGTGTTTGATGAGTCATAGAACAGTGCTGCTTGTATCACGGTTGGTTGATATTGAACTACTTGAAAATTGCAATTGAGGTCATGGTGACTGTGATGTCAAACGGTTAGTAATAGTGATTGAATGGTGTTTTATGCTGTCGTTAGCACTAGGTCAGCCATATTAATTACTGCGGCCTGTGAAGCATATACGCGAGTGATTGTTAACATGAGCAACGACCAGCGCCATCGCGGTACGATGAGAACACATGATGAGCCAAGTCACAGATCACGAACACCCGGTAATCAAGTTGGTCGGTTGTTACGACATGGTGTTAAAGAAATTATTCAATAATAGGGACATTCAATGGAAGCTTTTTATGTTTTTATGTTGAGTATTTATGAAAATATTCGTCCTCGATAATAACTTTCGCATGGTATTTTGGAACCTCAATGTTGTCAAAGTCAGATAATACCTGTCCCATCTCCTTAATAACCTCATTTTCGACCTGGATGTAAGAAAACTAACTTAGCAAGGTGAACTTTTATGCTGAGTTTAACAAAAAAAATAATATATAATAACTCTAGATTATATACATCATCAAATACTTGTAGTCTGGGAATTTTGGACAGTGGATTTGAAATGTACCCTTTATAATGAATACAGCCTATTGTGTCCATAGGGCTAGCCTAGGGCTGTCTAGGCCGATACACCTACATGTACAGTTTCATCGAGGGACATCGGAGGACTGTCTAGGCCGATACACCTACATGTTCAGTTTCATCGAGGGACCTGGGAGGACTGTCTAGGCCGATACACCTACATGTACACTTTCATCGAGGGACCTCGGAGGACTGCCTAGGCCGATACACCTACATGTACAGATTCAAAGAGGGACCTGGGAGGACTGTCTAGGCCGATACACCTACAGTTTCATCGAGGGACCTGGGAGGACTGTCTAGACCGATACACCTACATGTACACTTTCATCGAGGGACCTCGGAGGACTGTCTAGGCCGATACATCTACATGTACAGATTCAAAGAGGGACCTGGGAGGACTGTCTAGGCCGATACACCTACAGTTTCATCGAGGGACCTCGGAGGACTGTCTAGATCGATACACATACAGTTTCATCGAGGGACCTGGGAGGACTGTCTAGACCGATATACCTACATATATAGTTTCATCGAGAGACCTCGGATGACTGTCTAGGCCGATACACCTACATGTACACTTTCATCGAGGGACCTGGGAGGACTGTCTAGGCCGGTACACCTACAGTTACATCGTAGGACCTTTGGAGGACTTTCTAGGCGGATACACCAACATGTACAGTTTCACTGAGGGACCTCGGAGGACTATCTAGGCCGATAAACCTGCAAGTACATGTACAGTTTCATCGAGGGACCTAGGAGGACTGTCTAGGCCGGAACACCTACAGTTTCATCGAGGGACCTCGGAGGACTGTCTAGATCGATACACTTACATGTACAGTTTCAACGAGGGACCTAGGAGGACTGTCTAGGCCGATATACCTACATGTACAGATTCACTGAGGGACCTAGGAGGACTGTCTAGGCCGATACATCTACATGTACAGATTCACTGAGGGACCTCGGAGGACTGTCTAGGCCGATACACCTACATGTACAGATTCACTGAGGGACTTCGGTGGGCTGTCTAGGCCGTTACACCTACATGTACAGATTCAAAGAGGGACCTGGGAGGACTGTCTAGGCCGATACACCTACATGTACAGTTTCATCGAGGGACCTGGGAGGACTGTCTAGGCCGATACACCTACATGAACAGTTTCATCGTCGGACCTCGGATGACTGTCTCGGCCGACACACCGAGTAATGTAACGTGTACCTTCCGGGTTAGTGAATCTTTTGTTACCACTGCTATTTAATGTGATGTTTCAGCAGAGCGTAAGGTTGGTGGTTCGATACCCTGGCCCCGTCAAACCTAAATACGTTAAAAGATTGTACTTGTTGTCACCATTGCTGTCGCTCGGGGATAAAACAAGGATGTTCGTCGCTATATAAGTGCACAAATGGTGAACCCATTTCTCATAACTTTCGTATGCTACCATTACCCGTCTATCAGTTATAATACTCTTTTTCACAGCAGGGTAATTTCAGGAATTTTGTTCCTGGCCGTGGGACGTCTTCGAGGGACTCTGTACAAGCAGCCATACACACATGCATGCACGTCACAATATGAGTACAGCAATCTTGAACGCAACGTTGAACATCATTTCACCTCAACCGGATGCAAACGTAACTGAAACGGACATAAAATGTTCATAAAACGTCACCTAAAGACGACCTCGGCTAAATGGCAGTCCTGGCAAGTTTGATGTACTTTGTTCGTTTGATAATAACCCAATAATATTATGTCTATTGATTTAAGCAGTTAATCAACACTCTAAGCACTCAGATACAGTACCCTAGTGTAACACTTTGTACCAAAGACAACATCCAGAGAGTATTTGTTGTTTAGCGTCTCATTCCATATTCCAGCTGTATGATGGCGAAAATTTACATCTGTCAATAATCTAGATTGGACCAGACAATCCAGTGATTGACATCACGAGCATCGACCCACGCACCTAGTGAGTGAGTGAGTGAGTATGGTTTTACGCCGCTTTTAGCAATATTCCAGCAATATCACGGCGGGGGAAACCAATAATGGGCTTCACACAATGTACCCATGTCGGGAATCGAAACCGGGTCTTCAGCGTGACGAGCGAACGCTTTAACCACTAGGCTACCCGACCGCCCCCGACGCCCCTTGGGTAAGATGCCGCACAATAAAGCAAGTCACCCAGTCTCACTCCTCGATCCGTCCAGTAGCCAAGCATGGGTTGCAGAAGACAAATTAAAAACTCAATCTTTACGGGATGCACCAGTCTAAGGACGTGTAGGAAAAAAATACGTAGGTGTTACTTATATACACAGCATTCTATACAATAGGTAGACCTACACATGGATGCTAGTCCCACTATAGTGCGCGGAGATATGAGGGAGGCTGTCAGTGAGTTGATATTTCAACTGGATCATGTATGAAACTGTAAATGAAATGTTACATGAACATTTGTAAATGTAAACGTTCTCTAGTACTCTCGACGAAGGAAATCTTTTGTTGGCTATGTCGGTGCCTACTCAAAGGCAGCACCGTAAAGACGTTTTTAAAATGTTTAATGATGTCATCTTTTAAATCAAATGAAATCATCGTCCTTGTAAAGTTTTACTTCTCAGTTTTTGAGAACAAGTTGTGTTTTTGAGTATATACGCTATATACATTGCGTGGATGTGAGTTGCTCGAAGTATTTCTTGTCACTGCGTTTATTGCATTGTTATTTGTTGTTCCAATACGTTTGGAGGTTACATCTGTTCTAGCTGTTGCATGCACTGTTCTGGCCTAGCAATGATCCTGATCAGACAACATAGTATATCTATAGCATGACATCTGATAGTGTCCCTGACCAGCCTACATGGCAGATCTCCTGTCATACAGCATGCCATCTGAGAGTGTATCTGACCAACCTACATGACAGATCCCCTGTCATACAGCATGACATCTGATAGTGCCCCTTACTAGCCTACATGGCAGATCTCCTGTCATACAGCATGACATCTGACAGTGTCGCTGACTAGCCAACATGGCAGATCTCCTGTCATACAGAATGACATCTGATAGTGCCCCTTACTAGCCTACATGGCAGATCCCCTGTCATACAGCATGACATCTGATAGTGCCCCTTACTAGCCTACATGGCAGATCTCCTGTCATACAGCATGACATCTGACAGTGTCCCTGACCAGCCCACATGACAGATCTCCTGTCATACAGCATGACATCTGACAGTGTCCCTGACCAGCGTACATGGCAGATCTCCTGTCATACAGCATGACATCTGACAGTGTCCCTGACCAGCCTACATGACAGATCTCTTGTCATACAGCATGACATCTGACAGTGTCCCTGACCAGCCCACAAGACAGATCTCCTGTCATACAGCATGACATCTGAGACTGAGTCGGAATCGTACAATCGACTCAGCTTTTTGCAGAGATTTCTTTTGGATATGGAAAGGGTTGTGTCGCTTTATTTAAATTCGTGAAGTTTATTGATTCCTACCTGGGTGTCCAACCTCTTTCGCATAAGATCCCGAGTATAACTCTTGATGGTTTGGATAACGATTTGTCAAGAGCTGCTTTGGCTGTAGCTTCGGCTTTTGAGTTACCTGTTATGCCTACATGACTTGGTAACCAGCAAAGGACGATGTCACATTGGCTAGTGGAAAGATCGTTATATAGTTCTAAAATGTCTGGGACAATGACGAGACACTTTTAAGTGCCTGAAGGCAAGTCAACGAATCAGAGAAGATGATGAAATGTTTAGATTATCGTTTATGTTTAATATAGGTCAAAGCTGTTAATATAGCTTTGGCCTCAGCAGTGAAGATTGAACTATTATCTGGGATTCTTGAGAAGACAGTTCTGGATCCAATGATGGTGGCACTAGCAACTCTGCCACCATTCCTCGATCCGTCTGTAAAAAAGGATCTGTCAGAATTATATTTTGATCGTAATTGGTGTTACGCTTGTTGATGTACCAAAATATTTGTTTCAGACTTTTTTAGCTGGGTTAGAGAGAGGTCTTGCCCTGGCTGGTGAATCTTCCAGGGAGGAGAAGACAGAAGTCGGGAGGGTGATATAATATTTAGATCTATTTTAGATGCAGTGATGTGTGGTTGAACTCTAATTCCAAGTGGTTGGACAAATTTCGAAACAGGTTTTCATATTGAGGGTGGAAAACGCAATGGTATACTGGATTTGATTTATTTGAATGCCTTTAGTGATGTATTGCATTGAAAGTTTGTTCGAGGGAAGGTTCATCAGCCTCCACACACAAATTGTCCACGGGAGAGGTCCTAAAAGCTCCAAGACAGAGCCTATTGTGTCTTATGTTTCTTAATTGCTTTTGCAGGCTCCACCACAGACAATGGAACCATAGTCTAGTTTGGAGCGTATTAACGATCTGTACAACTGAAGGAGAGTTGTCTGATCCCCTACCCACTCGTCATTTGAAACGACTTTTAACAAGTCGAGAGCCTTGCGGCACTTTGTCTTTGGATATTTGATGTGTGGTAAGAATGCGAGATGACGGTCAGATATGAGGCCCAGGAATTGTACGTCATTTCTACTACCTTGATAGGAGTACCTTCTAAAAATAAATCTGGACCCATATGCGGTTTGTATTTACGACAAAAATGAATGCAGTTTGTTCTGGATTTAAAAAATTTGAAGCCATTCTTATCGGCCCATTTTTTTAATTTTGTAAAGACAGAGCTGTAGCTGTCTTGCTGTTGTATGCACATTGTTACCACGACAAGAATACTTTTGTGAAATAATTAATTTTGATGCCGAAAAGTGTGACCCGATAGTATGCCGCCTTGAGGGACGCCCTGGTCTTGATAGAAATGATCAGACAGAGTTGAGCTCAATCGTACATGAAATTGTCAGTTGTTAAAAAATCAGATATAAACTGAGGTAATCTGCCCCTCAATCCAAATGCCAAATCTTTTAAAATACCATGTTTCCACGTTGTATCATCCGCCTTTTCTAGGTCGAAAAAGATTGATACAGCATGTTGTTTGTTGACAATGGAAATTTTAATAAATGATTCTAAACGCACCAAATGGCCAATGGTACTTCTGTTTTCTGGATGTCGCTGGGAGGTTATTGTTCTCCAAGTACCAGACTAACTGATTGTTGACCATGCGCTCCATGGTTTTACAAACACAACTAGTTAATGATGTTGGACGGTAGTTGGATTGATCTGTATGATCCCGTCCAGGCTTTAGTATAGGAATGATAATAGCATTGTGCCACGAAGGAGGAAAATTTCCGGTTGTCCATATTTCATCAAATATATTACTCAGCGTTTCCAAACATGAATCGGGCAAGTGTTTCAGGAGCTGATAATGTATGTTGTCGGCTCCTGTTGCAGTGCCATGAGCTTGCCCTAGGGCAGTGTGCAATTCATGGAGTGAAACGTTTCGTTGTAGTTCTCATCATTATCAGAGTTAAATTTTACCTTTTTCTTTTCCTGCTGTTTTTGAAACCTCTGAAATTGAGGGTTTTATAGTTGGAGTGAGTGAGTGAGTAAGGTTTATCGCCGCTTTTAGCATTATTCCAGCAATATCACGGCCGGGGACACCAGAAATGGGCTTCACAATTTGTACCCATGTCGGGAATCGAACCCGGTTCTTCGGCGTGACGAGCGAACGCTTTAACCACTAGGCTACCCGACCGTTCCCGTTATAGTTGGAAGATGATGAATATTTTGCCAAAGTTTGCCAGATTTAGTTGTTAAAAGTGTAATACCATCTTTGAGATGGTGAACTCCAGATTTGGATCCTTAATGCCTTAATCTTTTGAATCATGTTCCACACCTTGAGCATACCTTGAGAATTTATCTTTGATACATAGTTCCTGGGGGATTGGCGTTTATTTTGCTTCCTATTTTTTGTAGCTTGTTTACAATAATTATTATTATCGAACAATGGTTTAAGAAGGTGAGGATTCGCAGATGACTTACGAATGCTTTCGTTTTTCTGTACACAATGTTTAGAATGAATACCAGTTGGCCTTTGTTCCACCTTTTTGAAGGTGGTTCGTCAGTATTGTTGGAAAATGGTCACTTCCACAAAGGTCATCATGGACCGGCCATTCAAATTCGTTTAAAATATTTGAATCTTTCAGTGAAAGATCAAGGGCAGGGTATGTGCCAATGGCAGGATGGTGATAGGTGAAGATGCATAAATCATTGTTTGAGATACAATCTTCAAGGACTTTTCCCATATTATTTGTATCAGTACTCCCCCATAGGGGATTATGAATATTTAAATCGCCCATGATGATACAGGGTTTCGTGAGTTGATCGTTCAAAGTCTGAAGATCTGATTGGCGGAGAGTTGAGGAAGGTGGAAGATACCGTGACCATAATGTAAACACGTTCAAAGTAACACGGACGGCAACAGCTTGAAGAGTAGTGTTAGGTTGGAACAGGGCTATGGATTATGCAGCTTTATCACCAGGAGGGGAAAACGAGTGGTAAGAATTGTAATGACGGATATAAAATTAAAATCTGTGTTTTTTTAGGTATGTTTCTTGGAGACACAAAGCTGACGGTTTAAAATATTGAATTAAAAGTTGTATTTCATTAAAATTCTTCTTAAGACCCCTGCAATTCCATTGTAATATGTTTTGTGTATTCATGGTGGTGGTGCTTCCACAGGTGAAATGTCACACGAACGTGAGGAAGACTATGTGGTACTCCTATTATGTCATTTGGTGATGGAGTTGGGAGTGAAGCAGTAGGGAGAGGCTGGACAGACTTAAACCCATGTCAGTTGATTCTGGCAGTGGCAGTGGTAACAGGAGGGCGAGATATAGCAGCAGCGTAAGATATAGTGCAAGTGGTTGCAGTAGAAGTTACAACCCTGTTCTTAGCTTCATGGTAGGAGAGATTATGTTCAGTCGATTGTCATGATCTTTAGTTCATGTTGCCTCACAGGGCAGGACTTAGAAGATGCCATATGGTGTAACAGAATATTTCAAACACTAGGTGTCTAGACAATCACAGGAAGGTTCAACTTGGATATCCACAGATTACTAGAAAAAAGGAGTCATTGAAACACGAGTTACTAACTAGCTACTTGAAAATCACGGGAAAGCTGCTTATCAACGGATTGCAAGAAAAGCTGAGTATTACAAACCCTAGCTACTAAGCTTAGTTCAGTACAACCAGGCTAGGTCAATACTAGATCTATATGTGTCCTGAAACCACTCACTGACGAAACCTGAGTTTCGAACGTGACCACTCCAGTAGCGAGAATTGGTTGATTCATGTCATCGATCCCAATTGCGTAGATCGATGCTCATGAAGTCAACCACTTGATGGTCTGGTCCAGACTCGATTATTTACAGACCGCCGTCATATAGCTGGAATATTGCTGAGTGCGGCGTTAAACAACAAAACAACCAACCAACCACACTATTGTGAACTGCTATTGTAATTGCTGTGTATTTGTATTGATTTGTAAACCTAGTTGATTTTAAATACAACTGTAAATTGTATACCATTTCTTTGTTCTTTGTTGGTTTCACACTAAATTCTGTTACGTATAGATTTCTGTGAACTTATCGTTTCAATTTGGAAGTCAACACGTAACATTAGACAACATTATTGAATTTGCGCACAATATATTGTAAATGTAACATGAACAACTTTCGCTGTTAAAACTTGAACAACGCTTGAATTTCACTGTTTTATGTTAGTTAAATTCGGAACAATATTATGTGAAAAGGACGTTGAAAACCGGGCAACATCTACATGTCTTGTCTGACATGGACATACAAAGGATATGGTGTCACCGTGGAGATGACAACTGGTGTCCTGGGATGATACCAGCGTCTGGTCACCTACACCTTGGTCATCACCATTTACACATTGCATAAGTTCCTCATCAGTGTAACTAAGTATTTTGGCTGCTCCAGTCTCCTTACATGATTCAAGGCTTGAGATAACGACTCCATCAAGGTGAAGTCATCAACAAGGCTCTATTGCGATCAGTTTGGGCCTGTTAACAGTATACAATAAAATTTCAACATATCTACTCAATCTAAGTTAAGATCAATGCTACCCAAATAAATAAGTTTCTTTTCAAAATATTTAGGGGTGGTTGGCGTGAATGACCTCTTTGGTTGACATGTTCTGTATCGACTTCTTTGTACTTCCTGTATTTACACGTGTGGTTACTAGGCATTTCCTGTTTAGACTTCCTGTAGGTTCGTGTTGCCACCAGTTACTTTCTGTAGGTGAGTAGAGATGAGGTGAGATGAGGTGTGCGTGTGTTTGAGTGTGCGTGTGCGTGTGCGTGTGCGTGTGCGTGTGTGTCTGCTTTTACTGGTCCGGGGGTAAAGCCGGTTTTACAGTGCGCGCTCACTGATCATGAGATACCATGCCACAGTCTAACATGGATACTCCACAAACATAATATGTCAACTCCGAGACGACTAGTCCTTGTTTTATCCCCCTTAATGCCGAACGCCAGGGAGGGAAACAGTAAATACCATCTTTTTACTTATTTTGGTATGACGCCGTCGGGGATCGAACTCCTAAAACAAATGATTTTTTCAAGTATGTCCAAGCCCATTTCCCAACCCCTCTGTTGTAAAATGAAGAGAATACATGTACATCCCATAATCATAAGAAAGCCATACTGTCCTTAGGCCAGAACTTTATGACAATCTGCAGGTAAGACGTCGAGGACATGTGCGTCAGCCAACATTTGTTTGAAGTCTGAGTAAAATGTTCCAAAGGTCCAAACAAACACAAATCGTTGAACACTATATTCATTCTGTCGAATCATACCAGTCATCTTCTGTGTACAGATTTAAAAGAAACATATGACCGTAAAGGGTTGCACACACCGACTGGCGATACCTTATCAGTACAATTGGTCCTTCTGTACCGGGGGCACACTTACGGGCAGCAAAGTCGTCAAAGGCACGGAAGATCACTTTGCAGAGCTGCGTCCGTCAGGCGTGCGGGAAACCCAGGATCGCAGGTTCGAATTCCATATTCTCCCTGATCTTAATTCTAGGTGTGTCAGGCGAAGCCAAGAAGCAAGGGTATGATGCCATGTGGTAGACATCTAGGAACTGTATCACATCGGGCTTTCCTTCACAGCAAGCGGAAACTCCGTGATATAACTGAAATACTTTATAAAACTTCCAAAACGTATATGTTACTGTGTCAATACCAGGGCAAGTAAAGTCAACATAGCAACATCGCAGATTTAATAGTTAAGGGCATACCTAATCAGAAATACTTGACCAAAATTAAAGTTGAAAATGTTGTAAAACAGACGATAAAAAACGACAGACGACATCGTCCCCCAAACAAAAATACCGCCACTGAGGGCTTTCCCCTTACTGGGGTTAAAACGGGTTCACCCGTGTTTGACGCGCTGCGCAATATCAACGAACATGACGATCGGGCCAACGCCCAGTCTGCCAGCTTCTGCCCTGGATATTAATTCTTTTTTTCTGTCTGATCATTTGATTACCTTGTCCAATACTTGCTCAGGGGATTATCCCTGACAAGCATTGGTTGTGTGGCATAGGGCCGAGGGCAGCTGGTGTTTTATTACCCAAACGGAATGTTAGTAATAAATCGCTAGTTACCGATTGTTCTTTAATATTGTAACTGTTCACATTGTCAAGGTCAAAGATCGTTTAACACATTCATCAATGCATGCAATGTTTGTATTTTTGTAGGGTTAATAGAAATAGAAACGTACATGTGTAACGCATTAGAATCACAAGATAGATAAACGCGGCAACCATCTCAGCCAATGAAACCAGTTGTCACCTCTGGGCAAGGTGGCTTTAGGCCACGCCCGCAATTTGGTTTGTTTTGCAAGCCGATTACGGAGAGTGTGATTTCGGGACTTTCAGGTGGACATTTAAATACTTTCTACGAATATTATTAATTTTTCTCCCTCGGAATTTGACTACATGTTTCCGGGAAAATTGATATTCCCAACAAAATTGCAATCTTTTTTTCTATCTTTCCTTGCCTTTTAACAGAAACAAAAGTAAGTGATTATAAATTCTCTAAATGTATAATGATTTATTCACATCATATTGTGTATACGTTTGTTATAAATTTAATTGTTTAAAACAAATCTGTATACCATAATCCAGAAGTAAAGCTACATAATTTAAGGGTATTGCCAAAGTAAATAGCATGACAGAGATGGTATAAAACAAACAAAACATTTACAAGAGATATATAAAGGCAGTCATATTAGAACAGCGATATTGATACGAAGCATTAATGTACATAATTTGCATAGTTCGTGATGCCACAAATACAATAAAAGTATGATGCATTTAGCTTCTAGTACATAATAATCACCTGACTATGTCCAGAATGATATTACATGCATCTATAATGCATGTAAAATGCATGTAAGATCATCCTGAAAAGACGTACATGTTCAAATAGTTCCTCGCATACCACAATCTCATTAAAATCGGATCTAAGTTCTCGCTGCCGCTTTACAAAGATCTGAGGACATCCAATTGCAGGTCACGTCAGAACGACCTTTCGCGAAGAAGAAGTCGACATCAGCCAATTAGAAAGCAGCTTTCTCGAGCCTAACGACACTCGTTTCAACCTGGCGACTTCCATTTCAGACTACGCTTGAAAAATATGTTAACACAGTTCTCGATTAAAATTTTGGATACTGAACAAAAAACATCGTTTATATATGGTTGACATTGTATGGCAGTGCTTCCCACGTACTATGCAACGTATCTTCTGTTCAAATGTTTAACCCACGGAAGCGAGAGATAGACGATGATTTTGACGGCATCAGTCGCACGGGCCGTAACTGTCGTTCGGAATACCCCGTGTTAACGTTTTCGAGGTTGCATGATTAGAAAACGCATTCCGACTGTCACTTTCATGATCTGGTAAGCGACGCTTGATAGATCGGATGAAAGGTCGTTCTTACGTGACCCGTAATGGGATGTCCTCAGATCTTTGTTTAGCGGAAGCAAGAACTAAGATCGGATTTTAATTAGATTGTCACCTACCCTGGAAAATAATGTGAGGAACCCCAGAAGGTTCTCATAAGATTGGTCATTTTAGAATCCCTTTTCATATTCATAAGAAATCGTCAATTGTACGATTCCGACTGTATCATAATCATGTGTTTACGAATCACAATCAAATAGTAATGATGGGGTTCGAGCAAAAGTGTGCGTATACTGCACCACCTTTGGCACCCGTCACAAATAAAAGTGTTCACCTGAACATTCAAGGTAGCAGAAATATAAGTAAGGAATTGCATCGGATAACATTTTAGTCACTGGAGCGTCAACCATGGAATTGTCGCCCTCATGTCTACCATGACGACGTATGGTGATCGTTGTGTTAGAACTCCCTATTTGGGAGTTGTTCTCCGTAGTTTGCATGCTTTTGGTATATGTGGAACATACATTTACAAAGGGTGCTGAGCCGTATATGATCATTTCACTAAAATAAGGCGTGAAGGTTCACAGATTGTACCACTGACATAAAAATGTTGGAAAATCAGAATGTTGTTTAAGAGATACACATGTACTGTTCTATTTGAGCCACTATTGACATGCTTGACAACAAAATCACGTCATCGCCTCTGTTTACATAATTACTGGAAACATACGACGTCGTAGGGCCTTACGGAAAATGCGCCATGACTATGGTGCAGGTATGTCACCAGCATCGTCAGTACTTCATGTAAGTGTTTGTGAGATGTATATGTGAATCCAGTGGGCGATATGGGGTGTAATCGTGACGGGTGTTTTTTTTTTTTAGAGTTAATGAACCTGTGTATATTAAGCCTATAACATGTCCCATTTTAATTCTGGAAACCCAAAAGTCCAGAAACTCTACGGTCTTTGCCCAGTCTCGGTTAAAGGTATTTACAAAATTAAACATGCCGTTTTCATGGGAACATACCAAGGAAGAAAAAATGAAGGCCCATGGTCGAAAATATGTTCCTTTACTTAAAACTCATGTTTTTGTTTCGCAAATACATTAAATGTATTCATTCAAGTATCATGACACAAAATTTAACTCATTTTAACTTAATTCAACGATTTTATAGCGATATTGAAATATTTCGCCCATGGGCGAGAAAAAGGTTTGGCCCATGGGCAGGCCCATGGGCGAGAACATGTTCCTTTACTTAAAACTCATGATTTTGTTTCGCAAATACATTAAATGTATTCATTGAAGTATCATGACACAAAATTTAATGAAAAAATGAAAAAAAAAATGTTCAAAACTCAATATTTAGACTATGTCGCCCATGGGCCTGCCCATGGGCGAAGTCTGGCCCATGGGTAGGCCCATGGGCGAGAATATGTTCCTTTACTCAAAACTCATGTTTTTGTTTCGCAAATACATTAAATGTATTTATTTAAGTATCATGACACAAAATTTAACTCATTTTAACTTAATTCAACGATTTTATAGCGATATTGAAATATTTCGCCCATGGGCGAGAATATTTTCCTTTACTTAAAACTTATGTTTTTGTTTCGCAAATACATGCAGGTGTTCTTACTATTTTCATGGCACATAATGTAACTCAATTTTACTCAATTCAGCTATTTTACAGATTTATTGAAATATTTCGCCCATGGGCGAGAAAAGGTTTTGCCTTCGAAATCCTTGATTATTATATCATGCCAGAGTTCTGAAATTCAGTGTCAATGTTGCTGAACAGTAGAATCTGATGGACGTTTTGTGCAGAACCTGTTTGACACTATGGGTTCCAGGACCACTAACACTCTGAGCTGAAAAAGTTTGGTCCTAACCGCACCCAACATCTACAAGTTTGTAAGCTTGTAGACATCATTAAGAAGTAATTAACAGTCCCATGCTGAGACCTTTCTCAAAATTCAGACCGGTGGCAGGCTGCCAACAAAGAGAAGAAAATATCGCAACCCCGACACGAGTGTGCTCAGTCAAACAATGAACTTACGACCGGCAGAAAACAACTCCAGTTGAGTATGCCGATGCTGTATCTCAGCCGTGTTGGCCTGAAAATTTAAACATGCTAATTAAATCCAAAATCGTATAATTATTTTTAATAGAAACCGTATCTTAATTTGTTCTTGCACTGCATCATATCGTGTATTCCATCTGTATATGTGTAATGTGTATATGTATCAATGACTACACTTATACCGCATATTCTGCAACAGACTATAATTAATCACCTTATTATTGTCTCTCCATTTACCATGGCTGACTGCACTAATACCCTTTTAACAGTGGACACCGATATCAGTATACATGTAGGCTTTTTGTTCAAAAAGGAATATGCAGGAAATTATATGTAACAATTAACTGTGTACTAATTACATGTTTGAATGTTATCAGTTTTACGTTCTGAGATACAGTGATGTAAGCATCTTCTAAAATCTTCTAAAAATATAATAAAATACAAAACTCTCTGCCGTAATTTTTTGTGGAAATCATTCGATCAAGTAAAAATGACTGCGTGACAAGACGAATCAACTATTTATACCCGATAAAAGAAACTGCCGTATTTTAGGAACAGTGCTATAACAAGACATTTGAAATTTCTAACAAGCAGATACATTAGAGACAGTGATTAGACTACAGGTACGTAATCCGTATCAATCAAAGGTGTAAAAAAACTGAAAATCATATCTGTCGGAGACCTACCAAATTACCAAGTTTTATCATTACTATATTTATTACAATGCAAATACTTTAGTGACACATTTTTTAGAGGAGAGGGCATACACACAAGTATATTGCTTCCGTGTGTGAATGCAGGTTGTACTTGGTATCTCAGTTCTCAGTTTCATACCGGTTGTATAACTGAATTTGTATATGGAACCATTCGTACAGCATGACAATTACTTGCTATTCGTCACTTTACAACACACATAACACGGTCAAACAATTTTAGGCACCGCTTTTGCGAGTTATTTAGTACAATAATGTTTTATTAAAATCTATTTCAATTTGTTTTCACCATTTTCCCTATTGACAGTCGTTGTTACGTGCGTCACTAGGTAATTGGTACGGATTGACCTTGTTTATTGTTTCTATACTTTGAGGATTTCTGTGGCAAGTGGCGGACGTAATTCAAACTCCTTCCGCACTGACACCGCATCAAATATATTTCTGTACCAATTACATAACTCTAATGGACAGGGTCGGGTGGTAGTTCACCGGACGACACTGTGTATATTGGGCGGCTCCTTTGATATCTCCTCCAAACATACGTTTATTGAATGACCCCATTAAACGATGATACACATCTCGATGAATATATCAAGGCACTAATGTATCTTTCATAAACATTTTTTTGTCTTTGTGCTTAATATATCCACATATCAACGAACATTTGTAAAACATGTATCCTAAAAAAAATAAACATTTTCAGGCTAGGTATTTGCACACAGCAACACCTGCATAACTGTTTATTCACGCGTGGTGCGGCAGATTGTAATTGACCGACAACAAGTATTGTAGAATCACCTGTAAATAAGGCCGACACTGTAATTAGACACAACGTACTAATGAGAATATGAGAATTATCATAAGAAGCCTGTTACGTTTTTCTTAACTATTACCATTTTCATACCAAAAGTGACAATGCAGTTAAAAGTTGCTTTAGTGTCACAATATTCACTCACGTTTTCCTCAATCGCATTGAAACATAATTCCTACTGGTCAGTTCGACACTGCTTGTAATTAAATAATTATTTCGAGATTTCGTTAGAATGTAAGATATTCAGCCAAACGTTATGCAATAAAAGACGAATAGTTTTTTTCATTAAAATACGCTCACGCGTACCTGAATATTGCATACCTAGTGTCACGTAATTGCCCAGTGTGATGTATCAACGGGACATAAAATGGGAAATGAAATAGAAACTAACTAAAATTTAATGTTGTGGAAAATAACTCCAATGAATTGGAGTACACGCACATGAATTCGTATGATAAACTGTCAAAACGTTTTGAGAGGTAAGTCCGGGTTCATTAAAGATCGCTACAATATGTAAAACAGGTGAAATTTGTAGAACTAAAGGAAACATCCAACCAAATGCCCTTTTTAAATAGTAATGTAATGATATAATATAAAGTATATTTCACATGATACAATATACTTTGCAAACAGTTAGTTGATGCTTGAAAGGGACTGACGAAAACATAGGCGAAATATTTTAACAACGCCGTAAAATAGTTGAATTAAGTAAAAATTAGTTAAATTTTGTGTCATGATACTTGAATAAATACATTTAATGTATTTGCGAAACAAAAACATGAGTTTTAAGTACAGGAACATATTCTCGCCCATGGGCCAAACCTTTTTCTCGCCCATGGGCGAAATATTTCAATATCGCTATAAAATCGTTGAAATAAGTTAAAATGAGTTAAATTTTGTGTCATGATACTTCAATGAATACATTTAATGTATTTGCGAAACAAAATCATGAGTTTTAAGTACAGGAACATATTCTCGCCCATGGGCCAAACCTTTTTCTCGCCCATGGGCGAAATATTTCAATATCGCTATAAAATCGTTGAATTAAGTTAAAATGAGTTAAATTTTGTGTCATGATACTTGAATGAATACATTAAATGTATTTGCGAAACAAAAACATGAGTTTTAAGTAAAGGAATATATTCTCGCCCATGGGCCTGCCCATGGGCCTACCCATGGGCAAGACTTCGCCCATGGGCGACATAGTCTAAATATTGAGTTTTTGAACAATTTTTTTTTTCATTTTTTCTTCCTTGGTATGTTCCCATGAAAACGGTATGTTTAATTTTGTAAATACCTTTAACCGAGACTGGGCAAAGACCGTAGAGTTTCTGGACTTTTGGGTTTCCAGAATTAAAATGGGACGTGTTCTATGTATAACTCACGGAAGTCATTTTAGCCGTGCGTGAAGCTTGTGCGAGTTCGAGCTTTGTCTGAAACTGAACAATGGCTGACCCGTAATGGGATGTAATGGGTGCTGCGGCACATGGTTCACGAGAAGTGCTGCCCATGTCATCAGAACCTGCAGGTTTCCCCGTCGCTGGAATCGTTACTTAAGAATAGCAAAGCAACCGCACGTATTCAAACACGGGGATTACTGACGATGGATGATGACCAGGTGAGCTTTCATAGCTGGTATCTACACATTAGGTATGGCCATCTTGTTATACAAGTCTTCCTCAGGCCTGGCCCGTCGTTCCGCCAACACCCGCCTCGTCGTGTCATACTGGTCTGGGTCCGGGCACTCATTCATCCCGCTTGTCATCACCAGATGACTGTACACGCCTTGGGTCTCCGCCACCTTAAACCGCTTTGGATTCCACTTCCACAACACGTCATAATCACCTTCATTAACGCCATCACCATGCTGGGGTTGTTTGACATTTGTTTGACGATCTCTATTTACAAATTCAACGTCAGCAGCTGAATAACCGTTCTTGGTGCCCTCAAGCTTCGGGGGCATTGGGCGATATATGGCAACCCTTTCTTTCGGTGAAGCTCTCTTTGCTTTCTTCTTTTTGCAACTGAAAATAAACACAATTAAACCAATTGCTTGTATTGAAATCAAAGGGTTTTTTTTAAATTTAAAGATGATCAATAAATAAGTAAATATATATAAATTATGATCGATTGTCATTTAAGATATTTTCTTGAAGGCTCTGCATAACGGAGACGCAAGGTCTATGAAAAAGACGTTTCAATCCTTTGTTTTAAACTGGAAAAGGGAACACTGCTCGATTCTGACTTAAATTAGATGAATTTCCGTCTCAGAGTAGCGGCAGTAATCGTTGAATCCAGTTGAATGAATCGACGTCATCTGAATCGTTGAATTGGGTTGAATGAAATTGACCTTCAAATCTCTGTACTAATTAACACAGTCTGGCAAACTGTTACTAAAACGGATATGGATAAGCTTAGGTGGCTATTCTTCCAGATACATGTATATCTCAACTTAATGCCGAATAGGAATCTTTTGTTTGTTTGTTTGTTGTTTAACGCCGCACTCAGCACTATTCCAGCTAAATGACGCCTTCTGTGAAAATTGAGTCGGGACCAGACAATCCAGTGACTGACATCATGCGTATCGATCTGCGCAATTGGGATACGATGACATGCGTCAACCAAGTCAGCGAACCTGACCACCCGATCCCTTTAGTCGCCTCTTACGACGAGCATAGTCGCCTTTTACGGCCAGCATGGGTTGCTGAATACCTATTCTACGGTATTAAAATAGATAGATTGTTGCTGATCACTAAAGGTGGACCTGTGGTGTGGTCTTTGGAGAGATACTGGTCAAATGAATGGAAATAAACTTAAAAGATAAGAGTGTTTTGAACTTACATTTGTTTAGATGTTTCAGCATATGTACGGTACCATCGCAGTGTTCTAGCAAAACTTAAATGTGTCACATTTCCGCTTGAAATTGAACTTTTCACGTCCGAAACCCCACTTTTTTATCCCACTACATGAAGAATAATGAAAGCCGTCGGGCCTCAATGACGCACAATAAGCAAGGTTTGGCACAATGGCGCACAATAAGCGAGGTGGGGCACAATGGCGAACAATAAGCGAGATGGGGCACAATGATGCACAATAAGCGAGGTATGGCGAGGTGGCGCCCACTGACGTACAATAAACGGGTTGGGGCACAATGGTGCACATAAAGCAAGGTGTGGAACAATGATGCACAATAAGCGAGGTGGGGCACAATGATGCACAATAAGCGAGGTATGACAGAATAAGCGAGGTGGCGACAACTGACGTACAATAAACGGGGTGGAGCACAATAAGCGTGTTGGGGAACAATGGTGCACATAAAGCAAGGTGTGGAACAATGGTGCACATAAAGCAAGTTGTGGAACAATGATGCACAATAAGCGAGTTTTGGCACAATGATGTACAATAAGCGAGGTACGGCACAATAAGCGAGGTGGCGCCCACCGACGTACAATAAACGAGGTGGGGCACACTGGTGCACATAAAGCAAGGTGTTGAACAATGATCGATGCACAATAAGCGAGGTGGGGCACAATGATGCACAATAAACGAGGTGGGGGCACACTGGTGCACATAAAGCAAGGTGTGGAACAATGATCGATGCACAGTAAGCGAGGTGGGGCACAATGATGCACAATAAGCGAGGTGGGGCACGATGCTGCACAATAAGCGAGCTGGGGCACAATGACGCACAATAAGCGAGGTGGGGCACAGTCATGCACAATAAGCGAGATGGGGCACAATGATGCCCAATAAGCGAGGTGGCGCCCACTGACGTACAATAAACGAGGTGGGGCACAATAAGTGAGTTGAGGCACAATGGGGCACAATAAGCGTGATGGAGAACAATGGTGCACATAAAGCAAGGTGTGGAACAATGGTGCACATAAAGCAAGTTGTGGAAAAATGATGCACAATAAGCGAGTTTGGGCACAATGATGCACAATAAGCGAGGTGGGGCACAATGGCGCACAATAAGTGAGGTGGGGCACAATAAGTAAGGTGTGGAACAATGATGCACAATAAGCGAGTTTGGGCACAATGATGCACAATAAGCGAGGTGGCGGCCACTGACGTACAATAAAGGAGGTGGGGCACAATGGTGCACATAAAGCAAGGTGTGGAACAATGATCGATGCACGATAAGTGAGGTGGGGCACAATGATACACAATAAACGAGGTGGGCACAATAAGCGAGTTGGGGCACAATGGCACACAATAAGCGAGTTGGCGCACAGTGGCGCACAATAAGCAAGGTGTGGAACAATGACGCACAATAAGTGAGGTGGGGCACAACGGCGAACAATAAGCGAGGTGGGGCACAATGACGCCCAATAAGCAAGTTGGGGCACAATGATGCACAATAAGCGAGATGGGGGCACAGTGACGCACAATAAGCGAGTTGGGGCACAATGGTGCACATAAAGCAAGGTGTGGAATAATGATGCTCAATAAGCGAGGTGGGGCACAATGATGCACAATAAGCGAGGTGGGGCATAATGGCGCACAATAAGCGAGGTTGGTCACAATGATTCACAATAAGCGAGTTCGGACACAATGATGCACAATAAGAGAGGTGGGGGCATATTGACGCACAAAAAGCGAGTTGGGGCACAATGGTGCACATAAAGCAAGGTGTGGAACAGTGATGCACAATAAGCGAGATGGGGCACAATGATGCACAATAAGCGAGTTGGGGCACAATGATGCACAATAAGCGAGGTGGGGCACAATGACGCACAATAAGCGAGGTGGGGCACATCGACTCACATTAAGCGAGTTGGGGCACAATGGCACACAAAAAGTGAGGTGGGGCACAATGGCACACAATAAGCGAGGTGGGGCACAATGGCGCACAATAAGTGAGGTGGGGCACAATGACGCAGAATAAGCGAGGTTGGTTAGATTCAATTATGTACAATAAGCGAAGTGGGGGACAATGACGCACAATAAGCGAGTTGGGGCACAATGACGCACAATAAGCGAGGTTGGACACAATTACGTTCAATAAGCTAGGTGTGGCACAGTGGCGCACAATAAGCGAGTTGGGACAGAATGGCGCATAATAAGCGAGGTTGGGCACAATGATGCACAATAAGCGAAGTAGGGCACAATAAGTGAGTTGGGGCACAATGGGGCACAATAAGCGTGATGGAGAACAATGGTGCACATAAAGCAAGGTGTGGAACAATGGTGCACATAATGCAAGTTGTGGAACAATGATGCACAATAAGCGAGTTTTGGCACAATGATGCACAATAAGCGAGGTACGGCACAATAAGCGAGGTTGCGCCAACTGACGTACAATAAACGAGGTGGGGCACAATAAGCGTGTTGGGGAAAAATGATGCACATAAAGCAAAGTGTGGAACAATGGTGCACATAAAGCAAGATGTGGAACAATGATGCACAATAAGCGAGTTTGGGCACAATGATGCACAATAAGCGAGTTGGGGCACAATGGCGCACAATAAGTGAGGTGGGGCATAATAAGCAAGGTGTGGAACAATGATGCACAATAAGCGAGTTTGGGCACAATGATGCACAATAAGCGAGGTGGCGGCCACTGACGTACAATAAAGGAGTTTGGGCACAATGGTGCACATAAAGCAAGGTGTGGAACAATGATCGATGCACGATAAGTGAGGTGGGGCACAATGATACACAATAAACGAGGTGGGCACAATAAGCGAGTTGGGGCACAATGGCGCACAATAAGCGAGTTGGGGCACAGTGGCGCACAATAAGCAAGGTGTGGAACAATGACGCACAATAAGTGAGGTGGGGCACAACGGCGAACAATAAGCGAGGTGGGGCACAATGACGCCCAATAAGCAAGTTGGGGCACAATGATGCACAATAAGCGAGATGGGGGCACAGTGACGCACAATAAGCGAGTTGGGGCACAATGGTGCACATAAAGCAAGGTGTGGAATAATGATGCACAATAAGCGAGGTGGGGCACAATGATGCACAATAAGCGAGGTGGGGCATAATGGCGCACAATAAGCGAGGTTGGTCACAATGATTCACAATAAGCGAGTTCGGACACAATGATGCACAATAAGAGAGGTGGGGGCATATTGACGCACAAAGAGCGAGTTGGGGCACAATGGTGCACATAAAGCAAGGTGTGGAACAATGATGCACAATAAGCGAGATGGGGCACAATGATGCACAATAAGCGAGTTGGGGCACAATGGTGCACAATAGGCGAGGTGGGGCACAATGACGCACAATAAGCGAGGTGGGGCACATCGACTCACATTAAGCGAGTTGGGGCACAATGGCACACAAAAAGTGAGGTGGGGCACAATGGCACACAATAAGCGAGGTAGGGCACAATGGCGCACAATAAGTGAGGTGGGGCACAATGACGCAGAAGAAGCGAGGTTGGTTAGATTCAATTATGTACAATAAGCGAAGTGGGGGACAATGACGCACAATAAGCGAGTTGGGGCACAATGACGCACAATAAGCGAGGTTGGACACAATTACGTTCAATAAGCTAGGTGTGGCACAGTGGCGCACAATAAGCGAGTTGGGACAGAATGGCGCATAATAAGCGAGGTTGGGCACAATGATGCACAATAAGCGAAGTAGGGCACAATAAGCGAGTTGGGGCACAATGATGCACAAAAAGCGAGTTGGGGCACAATGGCCCATGATAGGCGAGGTGGGGCACAATGACGCACAATAAGCGAGTAATGGCACAATGACGCACAATAAGCGAGGTATGGCACAATGACGCACAATAAGCGAGGTAAGGCACAATGACGCACAATAAGCGAGGTATGGCACAATGATGCACAATAAGCGAGTAATGGCACAATGACGCACAATAAGTGAGGTAGGGCACAATGACGCACAATAAGCGAGGTATGGCACAATGACGCACAATAAGCGAGTAATGGCACAATGACGCACAATAAGCGAGTAATGGCACAATGACGCACAATAAGCGAGGTATGGCACAATGACGCACAATAAACGAGGCATGGCACACTGGCGCACAATAAGCGAGGTATGGCGAAACGACGCACAATAAGCGAGGTAACGTACAATGACGCACATTGAGCGAGGTAGGGCACAATGACGCACAATAAGCGAGGTATGGCACAATGACGCACAATAAGCGAGGTATGGCACATTGACGCACAATATTGCGTTATTTCTACAACCGGATGATGTACATAAGAGCGGGCAAATGGATGAATAAAGAAACTTATTTTTGTAGCATGACTGCAATTTAGGTAGACAGGACGTGACAAACAAATAAAACAGACTGCCTTGGGTATCAGTGTTGAGTAAATAAATTTCTCACCGCTTGACCAAAAAGTAGATGACGATGATGACAACAAAGATTCCTGCTTCGCCGAGAAGAGCATACCTTACTGAAAACCAACAACTTATGTGTATAATTATATTTAGCTAAACAACTAAATGCCGTTATTGACACGCCAACACAAATTCTCCTACTTATGATTATTATATTTTTTCTGCCATTTCTAATTTTACGATCTAACTCCAAAACAAACCAAGAGCTCGTGACGTCACCAGTTCCTCACAATCCCCACTTCGTCAAATCTCTTTACTTCTCACTTTATCTCGTCTTCCGCTGTCTGCCACGGAACTGTGCTCCTGAGACCAGGGTGTCATTTAATCAGAATAAAGTAATGATAGAAAAAAACGGGGTCGCATTTGGTTTCAATACCAGATGGAGAAAACCGTAGTTTTATCGAATTAAAAAGGAAAGCATCAATATAGTTCAGTATACGTCCCACTATCAAAAAGAAGAATTCAACACAGCGCCAAAACAATGTCGTACATGTATGTCGTAAAGATGATGCATTATGAATGGGATCAGATTCGACAGTACATTTATCATTGAATGAATTATCATTTTACAAGTATAAAAACATATTACGATCTCTAAATAATAACTTGTAACGTTTGAAAGCATTTCCACTGTCCTTTAATACTGAGTACCCAAATTGGTAGCGAGATCAGAGTCCGAAACGAAATGCCTTTCGGTGTACAAATGGGTAAACGCAATGGGTAAAAATAGCAGTAGAAATGTGATTTAGAAACTTGATAAATAAGAATTACAATCTTCATCCGAATTAATCAACAACACACTTTAAAGCTTCTACAAAATGATAACTTCTTGAAAATCACAATATTCAAAAGGGGCAGTCGGGTAGCCTGGTGGTAAAGCGTTCGCTCGTCACGCCGAAGACCCGGTTCGATTCCCGACATGGGTACAATGTGTGAAGCCCATTTCTGGTGTCCCCCGCCGTAATATTGCTGGAATATTGCTAAAAGCGGCGTAGAACCATACTCACTCACTCAATATTCTAAAACAAGACCATGATCACAGAGTTACATTCAGTATATTTCCTTTGTCATTTGACTGTAATGAATCTTACAATTGTGTAGAATGGATCTAACAGTGTTCATTCTTTTTGTATACGTGAAATAAGAACTTGAAACACAAGATATGCACACTTAAATTAGACGCATTTGGTGTCTATAGATAAATATAACAGAGACAAAATGATAATAACAAACGTACCTTCTGTTTTTTCAAAGGCTGAAATGAAAGCACATTGTTACACAGCATGGTGGTGATGATGAGTGCGGGAGGAGATGGGGCAGGTGATGATAGGTGGGGGTGGGGGTGGGGGTGGGGGTGGGGGTGGGGGTGGGGGTGGGGGTAGGGATAGGGGTAGGGGTGAAGCCGGGGTGGGGGTAGGGGGTAGGGGGTTGGGGCAGGGGTAGGGGTAGGGGTAGGGGTGGTGATGATGGGTGGGGGTGGGGGTGTTCAGGGAGGAGTCTGACATTTCATCGATTTAAACAGGATGCATCGATTTCTGACGTTATTTACTCAATCTGCTACTCGCTATTCCTGTGGCCGAAATGGTAGCGGGCTCAGAATAAATAACGAAATGCCTTTCGGAAAACAAGGTATTACAGATTACCATGTATGAAGTTGGGTTGTGCAAATACTTGAAAGAGAAGAAACACGTTATTACAATGTCTGTACAGCCCCATGTCAGTGGGTGTCATGATCAGGTTATCCCCACTTCGTCAAATCTGTTTACTTCTCACTTTATCTCGTCTTCCGCTGTCTGCCACGGAACTGTGCTCCTGAGACCAGGGTGTCATTTAATCAGAATAAAGTAATGATAGAAACAAACGGGGTCGTATTTGGTTTCAATACCAGATGGAGACAACCGTAGTTTTATCGAATTAAAAAGGAAAGCATCAATATAGTTCAGTATACGTCCCACTATCAAAAAGAAGAATTCAACACAGCGCCAAAACAATGTCGTACATGTATGTCGTAAAGATGATGCATTATGAATGGGATCAGATTCGACAGTACATTTATCATTGAATGAATTATCATTTTACAAGTATAAAAACATATTACGATCTCTAAATAATAACTTGTAACGTTTGAAAGCATTCCCACGTGTCCTTTAATACTGAGTACCCGAATTGGTAGCGAGATCAGAGTCCGAAACGAAATGCCTTTCGGTGTACAAATGGGTAAACGCAATGGGTAAAAACAGCAGTAGAAATGTGATTTAGAAACTTGATAAATAAGAATTACAATCTTCATCCGAATTAATCAACAACACACTTTAAAGCTTCTACAAAATGATAACTTCTTGAAAATCACAATATTCAAAAGGGGCAGTCGGGTAGCCTGGTGGTAAAGCGTTCGCTCGTCACGCCGAAGACCCGGTTCGATTCCCGACATGGGTACAATGTGTGAAGCCCATTTCTGGTGTCCCCCGCCGTAATATTGCTGGAATATTGCTAAAAGCGGCGTAGAACCATACTCACTCACTCAATATTCTAAAACAAGACCATGATCACAGAGTTACATTCAGTATATTTCCTTTGTCATTTGACTGTAATGAATCTTACAATTGTGTAGAATGGATCTAACAGTGTTCATTCTTTTTGTATACGTGAAATAAGAACTTGAAACACAAGATATGCACACTTAAATTAGACGCATTTGGTGTCTATAGATAAATATAACAGAGACAAAATGATAATAACAAACGTACCTTCTGTTTTTTCAAAGGCTGAAATGAAAGCACATTGTTACACAGCATGGTGGTGATGATGAGTGCGGGAGGAGATGGGGCAGGTGATGATAGGTGGGGGTGGGGGTGGGGGTGGGGGTGGGGGTGGGGGTGGGGGGTAGGGATAGGGGTAGGGGTGAAGCCGGGGTGGGGGTAGGGGGTAGGGGGTTGGGGCAGGGGTAGGGGTAGGGGTAGGGGTGGTGATGATGGGTGGGGGTGGGGGTGTTCAGGGAGGAGTCTGACATTTCATCGATTTAAACAGGATGCATCGATTTCTGACGTTATTTACTC
Source organism: Haliotis rufescens (assembly GCF_023055435.1). Classification (NCBI taxonomy): domain Eukaryota; kingdom Metazoa; phylum Mollusca; class Gastropoda; order Lepetellida; family Haliotidae; genus Haliotis; species Haliotis rufescens. The sequence goes on from NW_025964361.1 coordinate 26,465,860, forward strand.
AATCTGCTACTCGCTATTCCTGTGGCCGAAATGGTAGCGGGCTCAGAATAAATAACGAAATGCCTTTCGGAAAACAAGGTATTACAGATTACCATGTATGAAGTTGGGTTGTGCAAATACTTGAAAGAGAAGAAACACGTTATTACAATGTCTGTACAGCCCCATATCAGTGGGTGTCATGATCAGGTTATCCCCACTTCGTCAAATCTGTTTACTTCTCACTTTATCTCGTCTTCCGCTGTCTGCCACGGAACTGTGCTCCTGAGACCAGGGTGTCATTTAATCAGAATAAAGTAATGATAGAAACAAACGGGGTCGTATTTGGTTTCAATACCAGATGGAGACAACCGTAGTTTTATCGAATTAAAAAGGAAAGCATCAATATAGTTCAGTATACGTCCCACTATCAAAAAGAAGAATTCAACACAGCGCCAAAACAATGTCGTACATGTATGTCGTAAAGATGATGCATTATGAATGGGATCAGATTCGACAGTACATTTATCATTGAATGAATTATCATTTTACAAGTATAAAAACATATTACGATCTCTAAATAATAACTTGTAACGTTTGAAAGCATTCCCACGTGTCCTTTAATACTGAGTACCCGAATTGGTAGCGAGATCAGAGTCCGAAACGAAATGCCTTTCGGTGTACAAATGGGTAAACGCAATGGGTAAAAACAGCAGTAGAAATGTGATTTAGAAACTTGATAAATAAGAATTACAATCTTCATCCGAATTAATCAACAACACACTTTAAAGCTTCTACAAAATGATAACTTCTTGAAAATCACAATATTCAAAAGGGGCAGTCGGGTAGCCTGGTGGTAAAGCGTTCGCTCGTCACGCCGAAGACCCGGTTCGATTCCCGACATGGGTACAATGTGTGAAGCCCATTTCTGGTGTCCCCCGCCGTAATATTGCTGGAATATTGCTAAAAGCGGCGTAGAACCATACTCACTCACTCAATATTCTAAAACAAGACCATGATCACAGAGTTACATTCAGTATATTTCCTTTGTCATTTGACTGTAATGAATCTTACAATTGTGTAGAATGGATCTAACAGTGTTCATTCTTTTTGTATACGTGAAATAAGAACTTGAAACACAAGATATGCACACTTATATTAGACGCATTTGGTGTCTATAGATAAATATAACAGAGACAAAATGATAATAACAAACGTACCTTCTGGTTTTTCAAAGGCTGAAATGAAAGCACATTGTTACACAGCATGGTGGTGATGATGAGTGCGGGAGGAGATGGGGCAGGTGATGATAGGTGGGGGTGGGGGTGGGGTTGGGGGTAGGGATAGGGGTAGGGGTGAAGCCGGGGTGGGGGTAGGGGGTAGGGGGTTGGGGCAGGGGTAGGGGTAGGGGTAGGGGTGGTGATGATGGGTGGGGGTGGGGGTGTTCAGGGAGGAGTCCGACATTTCATCGATTTAAACAGGATGCATCGATTTCTGACGTTATTTACTCAATCTGCTACTCGCTATTCCTGTGGCCGAACTGGTAGCGGGCTCAGAATAAATAACGAAATGCCTTTCGGAAAACAAGGTATTACAGATTACCATGTATGAAGTTGGGTTGTGCAAATACTTGAAAGAGAAGAAACACGTTATTACAATGTCTGTACAGCCCCATGTCAGTGGGTGTCATGATCAGGTTATTATAACATGTTTAAACACCTGCTTCATCAGATTCGGAGGTACAGTTCATTTTCATGTTTTTGAAAAAAACCATAAGAGGCGAGAAGCAATACGGATTATCAGCGGTCACCAAACGAATACATGAGCCTCCGAAAACAATAGATAAGTGAGTGAGCTCGGTTTAACGCCGCTTTGTGCAGTATTTCAGTTTTGTCGTTTACGTTTTTGGTGAAACCCACGTGCTGAGGTTTGGTGCTGATTAACCTAAAAACATACTAATCTGGGATTCAAACCCGCGGACATAGGTTTCCGGTACGCCTAAGGGAGGCAACTCAGCACAGCCTTAAAAGACCATGACGGTTTCAGGAGCAGAACAAAAAATACTTTTACCGGAACTTACGAAAAACATTAAAAAAACCATAACATGTGTTTTATGAAAATATGATTACCGACATTTTGCGTGTAGAAGAGGTTAACCTTTAGAGGTAGCACTTTAGCAATGGTATGCAGCTGGTCTTAGTTGGCATAATCAGGTCATTGCATATTTATTATTTCGGTTACAATGTCCATATTAAGTAAGTAAATAACAAAGAGGTAAAGACTATTTCAACAGGGAACCATAATTCCAATTTTCTTAGTGTCACAAATGATACCGGGAACCACCTGTATTCTATGGTGGCCGACAGGGGACATCGCTTTCTCGCTTTCTCGCTCTATCGCTTTATCGCTCTATCGCTTTCTTGCTCTATCGCTTTCTCGCTCTATCGCTTTCTTGCTTTATCGCTTTCTCGCTTTATCGCTCTATCGCTTTCTCGCTTTATCGCTTTCTCGCTCTATCGCTTTCTCGCTCTATCGCTTTCTCGCTTTATCGCTCTATCGCTCTATCGCTTTCTCGCTTTATCGCTTTATCGCTCTATTGCTTTCTCGCTCTATCGCTTTCTCGCTTTATCGCTCTATCGCTTTCTCACCCTATTGCTTCTTCTAATGACTAACCATAGTCACATGAAGGAATCGGGTGTTCTTTAACTTCTTTTGAATAGTATGTGCTGTAAATCTTGAAATTAACGTTAATTATCAATGCCAAAAAATTAGCGTAGACATAATTACCGTATTCGACGTAATAAGTGCACAGGGCGCTCTCAAGAAAAATATTTTGGCGGAAAAAAAAAGTTGAGTTGAAAGATAAATTTCGTGGTTTATGCTGACAGCCTGAAATGTTTATGTACGACAGATATATTTTTCCCGAATTTAATTGCCCATAATTAAGGGTGCATATAACGCACGAGTGCGTATTATACGCGAATAAATAAGTCTGGTGTACATCATCAATCGCAAGGGGTGCTAATTGGGATTGTTCACTAGCCAATATTTTAGCAAATATCGCCGTGGGCGTTGATTAGAGCGGGGCGCTTATTACTTTCGAATAAGGTAATTATACTTTGCATTTATGTCTCAGAAATGACTGTTGATAAGACGGCCTCACTGAACACTTTGAATAGCGGAAATACCAACTTGAATATAAAACCAATCAACTATCTATTTCCACATTACGGTTACTGAGAACAATATGTCATCCAAAAACTAGAAATTACATAAAGGACATCCGGTAGTATTACCATTCCTTGGGTGAGGACTTCCACTTTGATGATATCTACTCCGCAAACAGAATAAACGTTGATATAAGCGTTGTTTTTAGGAAAACACTATTGCTTTTTAGGAAGTACGTACTACTCAGCGCTATTGAGCGGTGTTATTTGCTATTTGTTTTGATAACTTGGCCTGGGGGCGGGGGATCAAATAGCTAAATAGGGTCATAAATCAATCAAATTCTTTTTTACGCAGAAATACGTGGATTGTTATAAAAGCACATATGTCTGTACTGTTAAATTATATTTCAGTAGATAGTGAGAAAATTTCAACATTCCGTCCATATGAATAATTTGAAATGCGACTGGAAAAATCTCAGCTCTCTTTTATGTTTAAAACCCAAAGAGGGAATATTGCTATACCGCGAGAAAGCGATAGAGCGAGAAAGCGATAAAGCGATAGAGCGAGAAAGCGAGAAAGCTAGAAAGCGATAGAGCGAGAAAGCAATAGAGCGAGAAAGCGATAAAGCGATAGGGCGATAGAGCGAGAAAGCGATAGAGCGAGAAAGCGATAGAGCGAGAAAGCGATAAATCGAGAAAGCGATAGAGCGAGAAAGCGATATTTCCCATAATGCCGTACATGAAAACGGTTTTTGCTGATATTTAGTGATCCTGTAATTCTCACCGCTATTTTGCCTCTTATGATTATATTTTTTAAACATCTTGTAGTAGATAAATATGTTACAAAATACACACGTATTCCTTTCTCGTTTAGCTTGCATATTTTCTTGTAGTGTAATAAATAAGCAAGATTCAAAGAATACAGATAGTCACTGTTCATATTTTCATTTTGTTCATAGTATCCCCCCCATTTCTCCATCAAACTTAAAACTGATAAAAAGGAGATCATATATGTCAGTTTTATTAGCCAGTTTGTATTGTTTGCAACGTCCAAAGAATTATTTTGTTCGGTAATTAGATTTGGAATTGAAGCCGAATATGTGCTCGTCCGATTTCGGGATCACAATTATATTCATTAAGTTGCGTGTACATTATGCATACATGTACACAGTTATGTTTCCCTTACAAAATACAGATGAATTAGATATATGTGTCTGCCTTAAGTCACATATACGACTTTCGAGAGCGTCATTAACCCGTAACCCCATTCCTTGGACAATAGAAATGAAATGCGTTGTAAATATTTTTTTTAAACAACTCATTTCTTATAATGACTTTCGATCAAACTGTCTTCGGGAATTAAATTTAATGCTAAAGTGCTCGTAAAATAAAGTTGAACTTTCCCGCAAGGAGAGACTAGATATCCAATTATAGTATAGGCTCAGGCAGGAATATACATATTCATGTAGCAATTCTCTATCAATTTAAAATGTATGGTTAACAATTGTGCGTTCTGATATGAGTTCTGTTGTTATCTACTACCTTTTTACACAGACAATGAGTCGGAAACACACACACACACACACACACACACACACACACACACACACACACACACACACACACACACACACACACACACACACACATAGATAATTTTGACAAAACTATACTTAAGATATACATAACATATCACAATGATAGCTGATTTAATATATGTTATAGATAATCATAGTAATTCATTTCATATTGTTATCAACCTTAACTATGTGGCCATACTAATTATGTCTCTCCATATGTGTAGTTTACACAAGTACACATATCAACTGTGGTACCGCCACAGCGATGGGGGCGGTTGGATAGCCTAGTGGTTACAGCGTTCGATCGTCAAGCCGAAGACCCAGTTCGATTCCCCACATGGGTACAATGTGTGAAGCCCATTTCTGGTGTTACCCGTGATATAACTGGATTATTGTTAAAAGCGACGTGAAACCATTCTCACTCACTCACAGCGGTGTTTATCAAATTACTGTATGCAAGTACATATATTTGTAGATTTACACAATTCAAGTTAAACATACATCAAATGTCAAAAAGAACATTTACGGACAACCTTATGACACACTGTAAATCATATACTACCGAAAACAAGTTATAGAACACCCACAATTATAAGATTGTATTTTTGCAAAACAATCAGCCATGACTAATTAACCATAGTCTTCTTAACTTCTTTTGAAAAGTATATATTTAGATTTTAACCTGATTTATTTAGAGCGTATTGCCATAATCTGCCACGCGCTTTCGGCGTGATGGTCACATACAACTGAATAGGGCCATAAATAAATCAATTACATTTTACGCAAAAATCGGTGGATTGTTTTAAAATCACCTACGTCTGTACAGTTAAATTATGTTTTAAGTAAATAGTGAGAAAAGTTCAACATTTCCTCCCAATTGCAGCAGATATCACATGCGGCCCCTGTAGTGGTCAAGAGGGGATACTGCTTAACCGCGAGAAAGCGATAAAGCGATAGAGCGATAAAGCGATAAAGCGATAAAGCGATAGAGCGAGAAAGCGATGTCCCCTCTCGGCCACCATAGTATTCAGATAGGACAAAGAATGTTTGTTTGTTGTTCAACGTCGTAGCCAGCAATATTTTAGCTATATAACGAACCTAGATATATAGATACTTTTAATTTATCACAAAAAGCGAGCCAACCGACGAACCGGTTATGAGGAAACTAAACTCTCCCCATGACACCACCCAAATATACAGCCCTACACACAGAGTTCAATGACCAAACATTCCTTGGCATTTCTTAAACAGTAAATAACATACTTACTACCTTGTGTAGTTGACATGGCCAAGAGAATTGTATAAATGGGTAGTAGTATTCACTCATACGCCATTCTGAAATGCACAGCAGCTCACTACAGGACATGTAGAAACTAATGCTACTTGATTTGGTGTGGAAATGAATAAATTATCCATACAACTCAGTGTGGACAGGTTAATTTCCTTGATAGCGATTACCGTATGAATCGCTCAAACACAAGTCATCAGGGTGACACGTTGCGTATTGTGAATGCATTCAGCTGCTATTGCTTCCGGAACACACGGAACTATTTCTAACAACCCGATTATGTGCTGCCATTGTGGTGCTAATTTCACACCCGGAAATATTTCATCGAGATCATAACTTGAATATTATCATACCTTCTGTCCTGTGTCAGGCTTGATGGCTTAATGATACCGAGGGCCGGGCAATGATACTCCCTCTGTCTGTATAGGTAACCTCCCAATTGTCAGACATCCCATTTGTCAGACAGCTTATACCAGGATTAGTCAAGGTTGGTTAGTCAAGCAATAGTTACCTGTTTACCTTTCATTGAGTGGAACAGACCAGAAAACACACATTGTGAGGAATTTACAGGATAGATGTTTTATGCACTTTGAGATGAAGACAGCAGGAAAACGTACCATCCATGTAGACCGTATAAACTTCCGCAAGACACCTCAGCTGCTCATCAGTGGAAAAGATCAGGATCTTGTCTTCGTCACCGTCTGCGCAGAGGGGGGATATTCTTCCATCCCTGGTAGTGGTCCACAGCCCCTCAAGGTGAAAATCAGCTCTGGTCTGTGGCAGGACAGGTAGTGTTGTTCGGCGATGTCGATAGAGGGAACTCTTTAAGCTGGGGAACGAAGGAAGATGTGGAACGTTTTCTGGAGTCTGGCGGCCTTCTTCTGTTTTGTAGGTAGCCTGGATAGGTGTTGCTTCTTCCATGGCTCGTTTCCTCAAAGTACTGACACACATTGACAGATTTTTTTTTTTAGGGGGGGGGATGTTTGATCGTGTCAACAGACACACCAGTAATTGGTATATTGAGCAACATTGCACGCCGATGACTAAATTCACCAAGACTGACAAACCAATCCATTGAGTCAGTCGCCTCTTACAATAACAATAGAGTTTTTGTGGACCGACCTAAACCCGACATCGTCACGGGGGAATATGTAGAGTTGGTCAACATCAACTACGTATACGTGTTCTTGTCTTTAGTAATTCGGCCAACTATATCATGTTATTCTCATCTCTCTGCTCAAATCATGGATGAGCGCGTAAAAGAAAATGATCTTGAGAATTGAAAATACAACTCAAACCCAAAGTCTGTAGTTATAATATCCATCCCAAAAGAATCCAAATACTTTAATCATGTTTTATCTGAAACAGGTATGTCTTTAGAATCATGTAATCATTGTGGTTAAATCGGAAAAATCATATATATTCACTCAGCTTAGAATCATGTTTGGATCTTCACCAAAAATCTGCCACACTCAAATAAGGAGAATCTCAATGTATGTGTGAGCTTGATGTGAGAAAGAGAAATGCTTGATGTGAGAAAGAGAAATGCTTTATGTGAGAAAGAGAAAAGCTTGAGGTGAGAAAGAGAAAAGCTTGAGGTGGGAAAGAGAAAAGTTTGTTGTGAGAAAGAGAAAAGCTTGAGGTGAGAAAGAGAAAAGCTTGAGGTGAGAAAGAGAAAAGTTTGATTTGAGAAAGAGAAAAGCTTGAGGTGAGAAAGAGAAAAGCTTGATGTGAGAAAGAGAAAAGCTTGAGGTGATAAAGAGAAAAGCTTGAGGTGAGAAAGAGAAAAGCTTGAGGTGAGAAAGAGAAAAGCTTGATGTGAGAAAGAGAAAAGCTTGATGTGAGAAAGAGAAAAGCTTGATGTGAGACGAAAGCATAAAGTGATGCAGGGCTTAGACGTTTACCATGTCGATGATAACAACGCGCACTTGCGTGTTGACAAACCAAGAAACTTAATTGGGTCGAATCTTGTTTTCGGAGCACGTTGATAGGGTTCTGGCACACCAAGGGACACAATTCAGCACAACTGCCAATTTTACTTCTAGATAGATACTTTTCTTCTTGTCCTTGACGCCTCTGCCGAACACCTGTGTCGGCCAATCCAAACAACACTCATGGGCAACTATATCATGATATTGTTTGTTTTAAGCATGGTCCACGAGTTCAATCGAAAGAGAGAGTAACCGAAAACTTTCCGACCAAATTTGTTACTTATATTTCCAAAATATATTTAGATTTAGAAGAGTGTAATACCACAGGCAGTCTTAAAATTATATATATATATATATATATATATATATATATATATATATATATATATATATATATATATATATATATATATATATATATATATATTCTCACTATCCCACTTCATCTTCTTACTATCCCTGTCCATCCTTCTCACTATCCCACTTAATCTTATTACTATCCCTGTCCATCCTTCTCACCGTCCCTGTTCATCCATCTCACTATCCCACTTCATCTTCTTACTTTCCCTGTTCATCCTTCTCACCGTCCCTGTTCATCCATCTCACTATCCCTGTCCATCCTTCTCACCGTCCCTGTTCATCCATCTCACTATCACACTTCATCTTCTTACTATCCCTGTCCATCCTTCTCACTATCCCTGTTCATCCTTCTCACTATACCTGTCCAACCCTTTTCACTATCCCTGTTCACCATTCTTACTATCCCTGTCCATCCTTCTCAACGTCCCTGTTCATCCATCTCACTATCCCTGTCCATCCTTCTCACCGTCCCTGTTCATCCATCTCACAATCACACTTCATCTTCTTACTTTCCCTGTTCATCCTTCTCACTATACCTGTCCAACCCTTTTCACTATCCCTGTTCACCATTCTCACTATCCCTGTTCATCCTTCTCACTATCACTGTTCATCCTTCTCACTATCCCTGTTCATCCTTCTCACTATCACTGTTCATCCTTCTCACTATCACTGTTCATCCTTCTCACTATCCCATTTCATCATCATACTATCCCTGTCCATCCTTCTCACTATCCCTGTTCATCCTTCTCCTTACCCGTGTTTATTCATATATATATATATATATATATATGTGTGTGTGTGTGTGTGTGTGTGTGTGTGTGTGTTTGCGTGTGCGTGTGCGTGATGTATATACACACACACACTTTCACACGTTCACACGTTCACTTTCACACGTTCACACACACACACACACGTTCTCTCACACTCACACACACTTACACACACACTTACACACACACACACACACACACACACACACACACACACACACACACACACACACACACACACACACACACACACACACACACACACACACACACACACACACTACATTATTAATAATCTGCATACCAAGTCGAAAGGTATCGTTTCAGGATTTAAATAGTTACGTCACAATTAGTGATAGAATAACTCAGCATCAAGAGAGCTTGGCCACTGGGCCACAGAAAACGACCCACCCACGATCTCGTATTACATCCCACGATTTACACTTGCCAGCTTCAATTTCCGTCCGATAATGCGACGCTGGTGTTTCTCATTAACGTATGGACGAAACTTTTCGTTATGGTCCCATTGAAACTTGTTTCCATGAGGAAATATTCATAGAGAATAATATTAACATATTCTAAACATTAAACATTTCATATCGGACTATTTCTCCCGACGTTTGAACAGTCAGTGTGTTTGATGAGTCATAGAATAATGCTGCTTGTATCACGGTTGGTTGATATTGAACTACTTGAAAATTGCAATTGAGGTCATGGTGACTGTGATGTCAAACGGTTAGTGATAGTGATTGAATGTTGTTTTATGCTGTCGTTAGCACTAGGTCAGCCATATTAATTACTGCGGCCTGTGAAGCATATACGCGAGTGATTGTTAACATGAGCAACGACCAGCGCCATCGCGGTACGATAACACATGATGAGCCAAGTCACAGATCACGAACCCCCGGTAATCAAGTTGGTCGGTTGTTACGACATGGTGTTAAAGAAATTATTCAATAATAGGGACATTCAATGGAAGCTTTTCATGTTTTTATGTTGAGTATTTATGAAAATATTCGTCCTCGATAATAACTTTCGCATGGTATTTTGGAACCTCAGTGTTGACAGAGTCAGATAATACCTGTCCCATCTCCTTAATAACCTCATTTTCGACTGGATGTAAGAAAACTAACTTAGCAAGGTGAACTTTTATGCTGCGTTTAACAATTTTTTTATATATAATAACTCTAGTATATATATCATCAAATAATTGTAGTCTGGGAATTTTGGACAGTGGATTTGAAATGTACCCTTTATAATGAATACAGCCTATTGTGACCATAGGGCTAGCCTAGGACTGTCTAGGCCGATACACCTACATGTACAGTTTCATCAAGGGACATCGGATCGCTGTCTAGGCCGATACACCAACATGTACAGTTTCATCGAGGGACATCGGAGGACTGTCTAGGCCGATACATCAACATGTACAGTTTCATCGAGGGCCGATACACCTACATGTACACTTTCATCGAGGGACATCGGAGGACTGTCTAGGCCGATACACCAACATGTACAGTTTCATCGAGGGACCTCGGAGGACTGTCTAGGCCGATACACCTACATGTACACTTTCATCGAGGGACCTGGAAGGACTGTCTAGGCCGATACACCTACATGTACACTTTCATCGAGGGACATCGGAGGACTGTCTAGACCGATACACCTACACTTTCATCGAGGGACCTAGGAGGACTGTCTAGACCGATACACCTACACTTTCATCGAGGGACCTGGGAGGACTGTCTAGGCCGATACACCTACATGTACACTTTCATCGAGGGACATCGGAGGACTGTCTAGACCGATACACCTACACTTTCATCGAGGGACCTGGGAGGACTGTCTAGGCCGATACACCTACATGTACACTTTCATCGAGGGACCTGGAAGGACTGTCTAGGCCGATACACCTACATGTACACTTTCATCGAGGGACATCGGAGGACTGTCTAGACCGATACACCTACACTTTCATCGAGGGACCTAGGAGGACTGTCTAGACCGATACACCTACACTTTCATCGAGGGACCTGGGAGGACTGTCTAGGCCGATACACCTACATGTACACTTTCATCGAGGGACCTGGAAGGACTGTCTAGGCCGATACACCTACATGTACACTTTCATCGAAGGACCTCGGAGGACTGTCTAGGCCGATACACCTACATGTACAGATCCAAAGAGGGACCTGGGAGGACTGTCTAGGCCGATACACCTACAGTTTCATCGAGGGACCTGGGAGGACTGTCTAGACCGATATACCTACATATATAGTTGCATCGAGGGACCTCGGAGGACTGTCTTGGCCGGTACACCTACATGTACAGATTCAAAGAGGGACCTCGGAGGACTGTCTGGGCCGATACACCTACAGTTTCATCGAGGGACCTGGGAGGACTGTCTAGGCCGATACACATACAGTTTCATCGAGGGACCTGGGAGGACTGTCTAGGCCGATACACCTACATGAACAGTTTCATCGTCGGACCTCGGATGACTGTCTAGGCCGACACACCGAGTAATGTAACGTGTACCTTCCGGGTTAGTGAATCTTTTTTAACCACTGCTATTTAATGTGATGTTTCAGCAGAGCGTAAGGTTGGTGGTTCGATACCCTGGCCGCGTCAAACCTAAATACGTTAAAAGATGGTACTTGTTGTCACCATTGCTGTCGCTCGGGGATAAAACAAGGATGTTCGTCGCTCTATAAATGCACAAATGGTGAACCCATTTCTCATAACTTTCGTATGCTACCATTACCCGTCTATCAGTTATAATACTCTTCACTCTTCATAGCAGGGTAATTTCAGGAATTTTGTTCCTGGCCGTGGGACGTCTTCGAGGGACTCTGTACAAGCAGCCACACACACGTGCATGCACGTCACAATATGAGTACAGCAATCTTGAACGCAACGTTGAACATCATTTCACCTCAACCGGATGCAAACGTAACTGAAACGGACATAAAATGTTCATAAATACATCATCTAAAGACGATCTCGGCTAAACGGCAGTCCTGGCAAGTTTGATGTACTTTGTTCGTTTGATAATAACCCAATAATATTATGTTTATTGATTTAAGCAGTTAATCAATCAGTTAATCTAGCCCTCGTGGCAGATCACCTGTCATACAGCATGACATCTGACAGTGTCCCTGAATAGCCCACATGGCAGATCTCCTGTCATACAGCATGACATCTGATAGTGTCCCTGACCAGCCCACATGGCAGATCTCCTGTCATACAGCATGACATCTGATAGTGTCCCTGACCAGCCCACAATACAGATCTCCTGTCATACAGCATGACATCTGATAGTATCCCTGACCAGCCCATATGACAGATCTCCTGTCATACAGCATGACATCTGACAGTGTCCCTGACCAGCCTACACGACAGATCTCTTGTCATACAGCATGATATCTGACAGTGTCCCTGACCAGCCCACAAGACAGATTTCCTGTCATACAGCATGACATCTGAGACTGAGTCGGAATCGTACAATCGACTCAGCTTTTTGCAGAGATTTCTTTTGGATATGGAAAGGGTTGTGTCGCTTTATTTAAATTCGAGAAGTTTATTGATTCCTACCTGGGTGTCCAACCTCTTTCGCATAAGATCCCGAGTATAACTCTTGATGGTTTGTTTGAAATCACTATACAGGATACGTAGTGTGGATAACGATTTGTCAAGAGCTGCTTTGGCTGTAGCTTCGGCTTTTGAGTTACCTGTTATGCCTACTTGACTTGGTAACCAGCAAAGGACGATGTCACATTGGCTAGTGGAAAGATCGTTATATAGTTCTAAAATGTCTGGGACAATGACGAGACACTTTTAAGTGCCTGAAGGCAAGTCAACGAATCAGAGAAGATGATGAAATGTTTAGATTATCGTTTATGTTTAATATAGGTCAAAGCTGTTAATATAGCTTTGGCCTCAGCAGTGAAGATTGAACTATTATCTGGGATTCTTGAGAAGACAGTTCTGGATCCAATGATGGTGGCACTAGCAACTCTGCCACCATTCGTCGATCCGTCTGTAAAAAAGGATATGTCAGAATTATATTTTGATCGTAATTGGTTATATGCTTGTTGATATACCAAAATATTTGTTTCAGACTTTTTAAGCTGGGTTAGAGAGAGGTCTTGCCCTGGCTGGTGAATCTTCCAGGGAGGAGAAGACAGAAGTCGGTAGGGTGATATAATATTTAGATCTATTTTAGATGCAGTGATGTGTGGTTGAACTCTAATTCCAAGTGGTTGGACAAATTTCGAAACAGGTTTTCATATTGAGGGTGGAAAAACGCAATTGTATGCTGGATTTGATTTATTTGAATGCCTTTAGTGTGGTATTGTATTGAAAGTTTGTTCGAGGGAAGGTTCATCAGCCTCCATACACAAACTGTCCACGGGTGAGGTCCTAAAAGCTCCAAGAAGGAGCCTATTGTGTCTTATGTTTCTTTATTGCTTTTGCAGGCTCCACCACAGACAATGGAACCATAGTCTAGTTTGGAGCGTATTAACGATCTGTACAACTGAAGGAGAGTTGTCTGATCCCCTACCCACTCGTCATTTGAAACGACTTTTAACAAGTCGAGAGCCTTGCGGCACTTTGTCTTTGGATATTTGATGTGTGGTAAGAATGCGAGATGAGGCCCAGGAATTGTACGTCATTTCTACTACCTTGATAGGAGTACCTTCTAAAAATAAATCTGGATCCATATGCGGTTTGTATTTACGACAAAAATGAATGTAGTTTGTTCTGTATTTAGAAAATTTGAAGCCATTCTTATCGGCCCATTTTTATAATTTTGTTAAGACAGAGCGGTAGCTGTCTTGCTGTTGTATGCACATTGTTACCACGACAAGAATACTTTTGTGAAATAATAATTTTGATGCTGAAAAGTGTGACTGATAGTATGCCGCCTTGAGGGACGCCCTGGTCTTGATCGAAATGATCAGACAGAGTTGAGCTCACTCGTACATGAAATTGTCTGTTGTTTAAAAATTTAGATATGAACTGAGGTAATCTGCCCCGGAATCCAAATGCCAAATCTTTTAAAATACCATGTTTCCATGTTGTATCATGCGCCTTTTTTAGGTCGAAAAAGATTGATACAGCATGTTGTTTGTTGACAATGGAAATTTTAATAAATGATTCTAAACGCACCAAATGGCCAATGGTACTTCTGTTTTCTGGACGTCGCTGGGAGGTTATTGTTCTCCAAGTACCAGACTAACTGATTGTTGACCATGCGCTCCATGGTTTTACAAACACAACTAGTTAATGATGTTGGGCGGTAGTTGGATTGATCTGTATGATCCCGTCCAGGCTTTAGTATAGGAATGATAATAGCATTGGGCCACGATGGAGGAAATTTTCCGGTTGTCCATATTTCATCAAATATATTACACAGCGTTTCCAAACATGAATCGGGCAAGTGTTTCAGGAGCTGATAATGTATGTTGTCGGCTCCTGTTGCAGTGCCATGAGCTTGCCCTAGGGCAGTGTGCAATTCATGGAGTGAAAAGTTTCGTTGTAGTTCTCATCATTATCAGAGTTAAATTTGACCTTTTTCTTTTCCTGCTGTTTTTGAAACCTCTGAAATTGAGGGTTATAGTTGGAGTGAGTGAGTGAGTGAGTATGGTTTTACGCCGGTTTTAGCATTATTCCAGCAATATCACGGCGGGCGACACCAGAAATGGGCTTCACACATTGTACCCATGTCGGGAATCGAACCCGGGTCTTCGGCGTGACGAGCGAACGCTTTAACCACTAGGCTACCCGACCGTCCCCGTTATAGTTGGAAGATGAGGAATGATTTGCCAAAGTTTCCCAAATGTTGTTGGCAATTTCAGATTTAGTTGTTAAAAGTGTAATACCATCTTTAAGATGGTGAACTCAAGATTTGGATCCTTAATGCCTTAATCTTTTGAATCATGTTCCACACCTTGGACATACCTTGAGAATTGATTTTTGATACATAGTTCCTCTTCAAGGATTGGCGTTTATTTTGTTTCCTATTTTTTGTAGCTTGTTTACAATTATTATCGAACAATGGTTTAAGTAGGTGAGGATTCGCGGATGACTTACGAATGCTTTCGTTTTTCTGTACACAATGTTTAGAATAAATACCAGTTGGCCTTTGTTCCACCTGTTTGAAGGTGGTTCGTCAGTATTGTTGGAAAATGGTCACTTCCACAAAGGTCATCATGGACCGGCCATTCAAATTCGTTTAAAATATTTGAATCTGTCAGTGAAAGATCAAGGGCAGGGTATGTGCCAGTGGCAGGATGGTGATAGGTGAAGATGCATAAATCATTGTTTGAGATACAATCTTCAAGGACTTTTCCCATATTATTTGTATCAGTACTCCCCCATAGGGGATTATGAATATTTAAATCGCCCATGATGACACAGGGTTTCGTGAGTTGATCGTACAAAGTCTGAAGATCTGATTGGCGGAGAGTTGAGGAAGGTGGAAGATACCGTGAACATAATGTAAACACGTTCAAAGTAACACGGACAGCAACAGCTTGAAGAGTAGTGTTAGGTTGGAACAGGGCTATGGATTATGCAGCTTTATCACCAGGAGGGGAAAACGAGTGGTAAGAATTGTACTGACGGATATAAAAAAAAATCTGAGTTTTTAGGTATGTTTCTGACACAAAGCTGTCGGTATAAAATATTGAATTAAAAGTTGTATTTCATTAAAATTCTTCTTAAGACCTCTGCAATTCCATTGTAATATGTTTTGTGTATTCATGGTGGTGGTGCTTCCACAGGTGAAATGTCACACGAACGTGAGGAAGACTTTGTGGTACTCCTATTATGTCATTTGGTGATGGAGTTGGGAGTGAAGCAGTAGGGAGAGGCTGGACAGACTAAAACCCATGTCAGTTGATTCTGGCAGTGGCAGTGGTAACAGGAGGGCGAGATATAGCAGCAGCGTAAGATGTAGTGGAAGTGGTTGCAGTAGAAGTTACAACCCTGTTCTTAGCTTCATGGTAGGAGAGATTATGTTCAGTCGATTTTCATGATCTGTAGTTCATGTTGCCTCACAGGGCAGGACTTAGAAGATGCCATATGGTGTAACAGAATATTTCAAACACTAGGTGTCTAGACAATCACAGGAAGGTTGGATATCCACAGATTACTAGAAAAAAGGAGTCATTGAAACACGAGTTACTAACTAGCTACTTGAAAATCACGGGAAAGCTGCTTATCAACGGATTGCAAGAAAAGCTGAGTATTACAAACCCTAGCTACTAAGCTTAGTTCAGTACAACCAGGCTAGGTCAATACTAGATCTATAAGTGTCCTGAAACCACTCACTGACGAAACCTGAGTTTCGAACGTGACCACTCCAGTAGCGAGAATTGGTTGATTCATGTCATCGATCCCAATTGCGTAGATCGATGCTCATGACGTCAACCACTTGATGGTCTGGTCCAGACTCGATTATTTACAGACCGCCGTCATATAGCTGGAATATTGCTGAGTGCGGCGTTAAACAACAAAACAACCAACCAACCACACTATTGTGAACTGCTATTGTAATTGCTGTGTATTTGTATTGATTTGTAAACCTAGTTGATTTTAAATACAACTGTAAATTGTATACCATTTCTTTGTTTTTTGTTGGTTTCACACTAAATTCTGTTACGTATAGATTTCTGTGAACTTATCGTTTCAATTTGGAAGTCAACACGTAACATTAGACAACATTATTGAATTTGCGCACAATATATTGTAAATGTAACATTAACAACTTTCGCTGTTAAAACTTGAACACCGCTTGAATTTCACTGTTTTATGTTAGTTAAATTCGGAACAATATTATGTGAAAAGGACGTTGAAAACCAGGCAACGTCTGCATGTCTTGTCTGACATGGACATACAAAGGGAATGGTGTCACCATGGAGATGACTACTCGTGTCCTGGGATGATACCAGCGTCTGGTCACCTACACCTTGGTCATCACCATTTACACATTGCATGAGTTCCTCATCAATGTAACCAAGTATCTTGGCTGCTCCAGTCTCCTTACATTATTCAAGGCTAGAGATAACGACTCCATCAAGGTGAAGTCATCAACAAGGCTCTATTGCGATCAGTTTTGGTCTGTTAACAGTATACAATAAAATTCTACATATCAACTCAATCTAAGTTAAGATCAATGCTACCCAAATGAATAAGTTTCTTTTCAAAATATTTAGGGGTCGTGGCCTTTTGGGTGGTTGGCGTAAATGACCTCTTTGGTAGACATGTTCTATATCGACTTCTTTGTACTTCCTGTATTTACACGTGTGGTTACTAGGCATTTCCTGTTTAGACTTCCTGTAGGTTCGTGTTGCCACCAGTTACTTTCTGTAGGTGAGTAGAGATGAGGTGAGATGAGGTGTGCGTGTGTTTGAGTGTGCGTGTGCGTGTGCGTGTGCGTGTGCGTGTGCGTGTGCGTGTGCGTGTGTGTCTGCTTTTACTGGTCCGGGGTAAAGCCGGTTTTACAGTGCGAGCTGATCATGAGATACCATGCCACAGTCTAACATGAATACTCCACAAACATAGTATGTCAACTCCGAGACGACTAGTCCTTGTTTTATCCCCCTTAATGCCGAACGCCAGGGAGGGAAACAGTAAGTACCATCTTTTAACTTATTTTGGTATGACGCGGTCGGGGATCGAACTCCTAAAACAAATGATTTTTTCAAGTATGTCCAAGCCCATTTCCCAACCCCTCTGTTGTAAAATGAAGAGAATACATGTACACCCCATAATCATAAGAAAGCCATACTGTCCTTAGGCCAGAACTTTATGACAATCTGCAGGTAAGACGTCGAGGACATGTGCGTCAGCCAACATTTTGTTTGAAGTCTGAGTAAAATGTTCCAAGGATCCAAACAAACACAAATCGTTGAACACTATATTCTTTCTGTCGAATCATACCAGTCATCTTCTGTGTACAGATATAAAAGAAATATATGACCGTAAAGGGTTGCACACACCGACTGGCGATACATTATCAGTACAATTGGTCCTTCTGTACCGGGGGCACACTTACGGGCAGCAAAGTCGTCAAAGGCACGGAAGATCACTTTGCAGAGCTGCGTCCGTCAGGCGTGCGGGAAACCCAGGATCGCAGGTTCGAATTCCATATTCTCCCTGATCTTAATTCTAGGTGTGTCAGGCGAAGCCAAGAAGCACGGATATGTGGTAGACATCTAGGAACTGCATCACATCGGGCTTTCCTTCACCAGAAGCGGAAACTCCGTGATATAACTGAAATACTTTATAAAACTTCCAAAACGTATGTTACTGTGTCAATACCAGGGCAAGTAAAGTCAACATAGCGACATCGCAGATTTAATAGTTAAGGGCATACCTAATCAGAAATGCTTGACCAAAATTAAAGTTGAAAATGTTGTAAAACAGAAGATAAAAAACGACAGACGACATCGTCCCCCAAACAAAAATGCGGCCACTGAGGGCATTCCCCTTACTGAGGTTAAAACGGGTTCACCCGTGTTTGACGCGCTGCGCAATATCAACGAACATGACGATCGGGCCAACGCCCAGTCTGCCTGCTTCTGCCCTGGATATATTAATTCTTTTTTCTGTCTGATCATTTGATTACCTTGCCCAATACTTGCTCAGAGGATTATCCCTGACAAGCATTGGTTGTGTGGCATAGGGCCGAGGGCAGCTGGTGTTTTATTACCCAAACGGAATGTTAGTAATAAATCGCTAGTTACTGATTGTTCTTTAATATTTTAACTGTTCACATTGTCAAGATCAAAGATCGTTTAACACATTCATCAATACATGCAATGTTGGTATTTTTGTAGGGTTAATAGAAATAGAAACGTACATGTGTAACGGATTAGAATCACAAGATAGATAATCACGGCAAACATCTCAGCCAGTGAAACCAGTTGTCACCTCTGCGCAAGGTACATGTAGCTTTAGGCCACGCCCCCAAATTGGTTTGTTTTGCAAGCCGATTACGGAGAGTGTGATTTCAGGACTTTCAGGTGGACATTTAAATACTTTCTACGAATATTATTAATTTTTCTCCCTCAGAATTTGTCTAAATTATTCCAGGAAAATTGATATTCCTAACAAAATTGCAATCTTTTTTCTAACTTTCCTTGCCTTTTAACAGAAACAAAAGTAAGTGATTATAAATTCTCTAAATGTATAATGATTTATTCACATATTGTGTATACGTTTGTTATCAATTTAATTGTTTAAAACAAATCTGTATACCATAATCCAGAAGTAAAGCTACATAATTTAAGGGTATTGCCAAGGGTATTAAATAGCATGACAGAGATGGTATACAACAAACAAAACATTTACAAGAGATATATAAAGGCAGTCATAATAGAACAGCGATATTGATACAAAGCATTAATGTACATAATTTGCATAGTTCGTGATGCCACAAATACAATAAAAGTATGATGCATATAGCTTCTAGTACATAATAATCACCTGACTATGTCCAGAATGATATAACATGCATCTATAATGCATGTAGAATGCATGTAAGATCATCTCACATACCCCAATCTCATTAAAATCGGATCTAAGTTCTCGGTGCCGCTAAACAAAGATCTGAGGACATCCAATTGCAGGTCACGTCAGAACGACCTTTCGCGAAGAAGAAGTCATCAGCCAATTAGAAAGCAGCTTTCTCGAGCCTAACGACACTCGTTTCAACCTGGCGACTTCCATTTCAGACTACGCTTGAAAAATATGTTAACACAGTTCTCGATTAAAATTTTGGATACTGAACAAACAAACATCGTTTATATATGGTTGACATTGTATGGCAGTGCTTCCCACGTACTATGCAACGTATCTTCTGTTCAAATGTTTAACCCACGGAAGCGAGAGATAGACGATGATTTGGACGGAATCAGTCGTACGGGCCGTAACTGTCGTTCGGAATACCCCATGTTAACGTTTTCGAGGTTGCATGATTAGAAAACGCATTCCGACTGTCACTTCCATGATCTTGTAAGCGACGCTTTAATTGGTCGGATGAAAGGTCGTTCTGACGTGACCCGTAATAGGATGTCCCCAGATCTTTGTTTAGCGGAAGCAAGAACTAAGATCTGATTTTAATTAGATTGTCACCTACCCTGGAAAATAATGTGAGGAACCCCAGAAGGTTCTCATAAGATTGGTCATTTTAGAATCCCTTTTCATATTCATAAGAAATCGTCCATTGTACGATTCCGACTATATCATAATCATGTGTTTACGAATCACAATCAAATAGTGATGATGGGGTTCGAACTAAAGAGTGCGTATACTGCACCACCTTTGGCACCCGTCACAAATAAAAGTTTTCACCTGAACATTCAAGGGAGCAGAAATATAAGTAAGGAATTGCATCGGATAACATTTTAGTCACTGGAGCGTCAACCATCGAATTGTCGCCCTCATGTCTACCATGACGAAGTGTGGTGATCGTTGTGTTAGAACTTCCTATTTGGGAGTTGTTCTCCGTAGTTTGCATGCTTTTGGTATATGTGGAACATACATTTACAAAGGGTGCTGAGCCGTATATGATCAGTTCACTAAAATAAGGCGTGAAGGTTCACAGATTGTACCACTGACATAAAACTGTTGGAAAATCAGAATGTTGTTTAAGAGATACACATGTACTGTTCTATTTGAGCCACTATTGACATGCTTGACAACAAAATCACGTCATCGCCTCTGTTTACATAATTACTGGAAACATACGACTTTGTAGGGCCTTACGGAAAATGCGCCATGACTATATGGTGCAAGTATGTCACCAGCATCGTCAGTACTTCATGTAAGTGTTTGTGAGATGTATATGTGAATCCAGTGGGCGACATGGGGTGTAATCGTGACGGGTGTCTGGTTTTTTTACAGTTAATGAACCTGTGTATAATAAGCCAGTGTATAACTCACGGAAGTCAAATGAGCCGTGCGTGAAGCTTGTGCGAGTTCGACCCTTGTCTGAAACTGAACAATGGCTGACCCGTAATGGGATGTAATGGGTGCTGCGGCACATGTTTCACGAGAAGTGCTGCCCATGTCATCTGAGAACTTGCAGGTTTCCCCATCGCTGGAATCGTTTCTTAAGAATAGCAAAGCAACCGCACGTATTCAAACACGGGGATTACTGACGATGGATGATGACCAGGTGAGCTTTCATAGCTGGTATCTACACATTAGGTATGGCCATCTTGTTATACAAGTCTTCCTCAGGCCTGGCCCGTCGTTCCGCCAACACCCGCCTCGTCGTGTCATACTGGTCTGGGTCCGGGCACTCATTCATCCCGCTTGTCATCACCAGATGACTGTACACGCCTTGGGTCTCCGCCACCTTAAACCGCATTGGATTCCACTTCCACAACACGTCATAATCACCTTCATTAACGTCATCACCATGCTGGGGTTGTTTGACATTTGTTTGACGATCTCTATTTACAAATTCGACGCCAGCAGTTGAATAATCGTTCTTGGTGCCCTCAGGCTTCGGGGGCATTGGGCGATATATGGCAACCCTTTCTTTCGGTGAAGCTCTCTTTGCTTTCTTCTTTTTGTAACTGAAAATAAACACAATTTAACCAATTGCTTGTATTGAAATCAAAGTGTGTTTTTAAAAATTTAAAGATGATCAACAATAAGAAAATAATATATATATAAACTATGTATCGATTGCCATTTAAGATATTTTCTTGAAGGCTCTGCATAACGGAGACACATGGACTATGAAGAAGACTTTTCGATCCTTTGTTTTAAACTGGAAAAGGGAACACTGCTCGATTCTGACTTAAATTAGATGAATTTCCGTCTCAGAGTAGCGGCAGTAATCGTTGAATCCAGTTGAATGAATCGACGTCATCTGAATCATTGAATTGGGTTGAATGAAATTTACCTTCATATCTCTGTACTAATTAACACAGTCTGGCAAACTGTTACTAAAACGGATATGGATAAGCTTAGATGGCTATTCTTCCAGATATATCTCAACTTAATGCCGAATAGGAATCTTTTTTTGGTCTGTTTGTTGTTTAACGCCGCACTCAGCACTATTCCAGCTATATGACGCCTTCTGTGAATAATCGAGTCTGGACCAGACAATCCAGTGATTGACATCATGAGTATCGATCTGGACAATTGGGATACGATGACATGCGTCAACCAAGTCAGCGAACCTGACCACCCGATCCCTTTAGTCGCCTCTTAGTCGACAAGCATAGTCGCCTTTTACGGCCAGCAAGGGTTGCTGAAGACCTATTCTACCCCGGATCTTCACGGGTCTTCAGAGGTATTAAAATAGATAGATTGTTGCTTATCACTAAAGGTAGACCTGTGGTCTTTGGAGAGATACTGGTCAAATGAATGGAAATAAACTTAAAAGATAAGAGTGTTTTGAACTTAAATTTGTTTAGATGTTTCAGCATATGTACGGTACCATCGCAGTGTTCTAGCAAAACTTAGATGTGGCACATTTCCGCTTGAAATTGAACTTTTCACGTCCGAAACCCCGCTTATATTATCCCACTACATGAACAATAATCAGAGCCGTCGGGCCTCAATGGCGCACAATAAGCAAGGTGTGGCACAATGATGCACAATAAGCGAGGTGGGGCACAATAAGTGTGTTGGGGCAAATTGGTGCACATAAAGCAAGGTGTGGAACAATGGTGCACATAAAGCAAGATGTGGAACAATGATGCACAGTAAGCGAGTTTGGGCACAATGATGCACAATAAGCGAGGTGGGGCACAAAAAGTATGTTGGGGCAAATTGGTGCACATAAAGCAAGGTGTGGAACAATGGTGCACATAAAGCAAGTTGTGGAACAATGATGCACAGTAAGCGAGTTTGGGCACAATGATGCACAATAAGCGAGGTATGGCACAATAAGCGAGGTGGCGCCCACTGACGTACAATAAAGGAGGGTGGGGCACAATAAGCGTGTTGGGGAACAATGGTGCACATAAAGCAAGGTGTGGAACAATGGTGCACATAAAGCAAGTTGTGGAACAATGATGCACAATAAGCGAGGTATGGCACAATAAGCGAGTTGGCGCCCACCGACGTACAATAAACGTGGTGGGGCACAATGGTGCACATAAAGCAAGGTGTGGAACAATGGTGCACAATAAGCGAGTTTGGGCACAATGATGCACAATAAGCGAGGTATGGCACAATAAGCGAGTTGGGGCACACTGGTGCACATAAAGCAAGGTATGGAACAATGACGCACAATAAGTGAGGTGGGGCACAATGGCACACAAAAAGCGAGGTGGGGCACAATGGCGCAGAATAAGCGAGGTTGGACACAATGGCGAACAATGAGCGAGGTGGGGCACAATGATGCACAATAAGCGAGTTGGGGCACAATGATGCACAATAAGCGAGGTGGGGGCACAGTGACCAACAATAAGCGAGTTGGGGCACAATGGTGCACATAAAGCAAGGTGTGGAACAATGACGCACAATAAGTGAGGTGGGGCACAATGGCACACAAAAAGCGAGGTGGGGCACAATGGCGCAGAATAAGCGAGGTGGGGCACAATGATGCACAATAAGCGAGTTGGGGCACAATGATGCACAATAAGCGAGGTGGGGGCACAGTGACCCACAATAAGCGAGTTGGGGCACAATGGTGCACATAAAGCAAGGTGTGGAACAATGACGCACAATAAGTGAGGTGGGGCACAATGGCACACAATAAGCGAGGTGGGGCACAATGGCGCACAATAAGCGAGGTGAGGCACAATGATGCACAATAAGTGAGGTGGGGCACAATGATGCACAATAAGCGAGGTTGGACACAATGGCGAACAATGAGCGAGGTGGGGCACAATGACGCACAATAAGCGAGTTGGGGCACAATGATGCACAATAAGCGAGGTGGGGGCACAGTGACCCACAATAAGCGAGTTGGGGCACAATGGTGCACATAAAGCAAGGTGTGGAACAATGATGCAGAATAAGCGAGGTGGGGCACAATGATGCACAATAAGCGAGGTGAGGCACAATGATGCACAATAAGCGAGGTGAGGCACAATGATGCACAATAAGTGAGGTGGGGCACAATTATGCACAATAAGCGAGGTATGGCACAATAAGCGAGTTGGGGCACACTGGTGCACATAAAGCAAGGTGTGGAACAATGACGCACAATAAGCGAGGTGGTGCACAATGGCGCACAATAAGCGAGGTTGGACACAATGGCGAACAATGAGCGAGGTGGGGCACAATGACGCACAATAAGCGAGTTGGGGCACAATGATGCACAATAAGCGAGGTGGGGGCACAGTGACGCACAATAAGCGAGTTGGGGCACAATGGTGCACATAAAGCAAGGTGTGGAACAGTGATGCACAATAAGCGAGGTGGGGCACAATGATGCACAATAAGCGAGGTGAGGCACAATGATGCACAATAAGCGAGGTGGGGCACAATGATGCACAATAAGCGAGGTGGGTCACAATGATTCACAATAAGCGAGGTGGGGCACAATGACGCACAATAAGGGAGGTGGGGCACAGCGACGCACATTAAGCGAGTTGGGGCACAATGGCACACAATAAGTGAGGTGGGGCACAATGGCACACAATAAACGAGGTGGGGCACAATGATGCACATAAAGCAAGGTGTGGAACAATGATGCACAGTAAGCGAGGTGGAGCACAATGAGGCACAATAAGCGAGGTATGGCACAATAAGCGAGATGGCGCCCTCTGACGTACAATAAACGAGGTGGGGCACAATAAGCGAGTTGGGGCACAATGGTGCACATAAAGCAAGGTGTGGAACAATGGTGCACATAAAGCAAGTTGTGGAACAATGGGGCACAATAAGGGAGGTGGGGCACAATGAGGCACAATAAGCGAGGTGGGGCACAATGATGCACAATAACCGAGGTGGCGCCCACTGACGTACAATAAAGGAGGTGGGGCACAATAAGCGAGGTGGGGCACAATGGTGCACATAAAGCAAGGTGTGGAACAATGACACAAAATAAGCGAGGTGGGGCACAATGGCGCACAATAAGCGAGGTATGGCACAGTAAGCGAGTTTTTGGCACAATGATGCACAGTAAGCGAGGTGGGGCACAATGACGCACAATAAGCGAGTTGGGGCACAATGATGCACAATAAGCGAGGTGGGGGCATAGTGACCCACAATAAGCGAGTTGGGGCACAATGGTGCACATAAAGCAAGGTGTGGAACAATGGTGCACATAAAGCAAGTTGTGGAACAATGATGCACAATAAGCGAGGTGGCGCCCACTGACGTACAATAAACGAGGTGGGGCACAATAAGCGAGTTGGGGCACAATGGTGCACATAAAGCAAGGTGTGGAACAATGACACACAATAAGTGAGGTAGGGCACAATGGCGCACAATAAGCGAGGTATGGCACAGTAAGCGAGTTTTGGCACAATGATGCACAGTAAGCGAGGTGGGGCACAATGATGCACAATAAGCGAGGTATGGCACAATAAGCGAGTTGAGGCACACTGGTGCACATAAAGCAAGGTGTGGAACAATGACGCACAATAAGTGAGGTGGGGCACAATGGCACACAATAAGCGAGGTGGGGCACAATGGCGCAGAATAAGCGAGGTTGGACACAATGGCGAACAATGAGCGAGGTGGGGCACAATGATGCACAATAAGCGAGTTTTGGCACAATGATGCACAATAAGCGAGGTGGGGCACAGTGACCCACAATAAGCGAGTTGGGGCACAATGGTGCACATAAAGCAAGGTGTGGAACAATGATGCAGAATAAGCGAGGTGGGCACAATGATGCACAATAAGCGAGATGAGGCACAATGATGCACAATAAGCGAGGTGAGGCACAATGATGCACAACAAGTGAGGTGGGGCACAATGATGCACAATAAGCGAGGTATGGCACAATAAACGAGTTGGGGCACACTGGTGCACATAAAGCAAGGTGTGGAACAATGACGCAGAATAAGCGAGGTGGGGCACAATGGCGCACAATAAGCGAAGTTGGACACAATGGCGAACAATGAGCGAGGTGGGGCACAATGACGCACAATAAGCGAGTTGGGGCACAATGATGCACAATAAGCGAGGTGGGGGCACATTGACCCACAATAAGCGAGTTGGGGCACAATGGTGCACATAAAGCAAGGTGTGGAACAGTGATGCACAATAAGCGAGGTGGGGCACAATGATGCACAATAAGCGAGGTGAGGCACAATGATGCACAATAAGCGAGGTGGGGCACAATGATGCACAATAAGCGAGGTGGGTCACAATGATTCACAATAAGCGAGGTGGGGCACAATGACGGACAATAAGCGAGGTGGGGCACAGCGACGCACATTAAGCGAGTTGGGGCACAATGGCACACAATAAGTGAGGTGGGGCACAATGGCACACAATAAACGAGGTGGGGCACAATGGTGCACATAAAGCAAGGTGTGGAACAATGATGCACAGTAAGCGAGGTGGAGCACAATGATGCACAATAAGCGAGGTATGACACAATAAGCGAGGTGGCGCCCACTGACGTACATGTACAATAAACGAGGTGGGGCACAATAAGCGAGTTGGGGCACAATGGTGCACATAAAGCAAGGTGTGGAACAATGGTGCACATAAAGCAAGTTGTGGAACAATGATGCACAATAAGCGAGGTGGGGCACAATGATGCACAATAAGCGAGGTGGCGCCCACTGACGTACAATAAACGAGGTGGGGCACAATAAGCGAGTTGGGGCACAATGGTGCACATAAAGCAAGGTGTGGAACAATGACACACAATAAGTGAGGTGGGGCACAATGGCGCACAATAAGCGAGGTATGGCACAGTAAGCGAGTTTTGGCACAATGATGCACAGTAAGCGAGGTGGGGCACAATGATGCACAATAAGCGAGGTTGGGCACAATAAGCGAGGTGGCGCCCACTGACGTACAATAAACGAGGTGGGGCACAATAAGCGAGTTGGGGCACAATGGTGCACATAAAGCAAGGTGTGGAACAATGATGCACAATAAGTGAGGTGGGGTACAATGGTGCACATAAAGCAAGGTGTGGACAATGATGCACAATAAGTGAGGTGGGGCACAATGGTGCACATAAAGCAAGGTGGGGACAATGATGCACAATAAGTGAGGTGGGGCACAATGATGCACAATAAACGAGGTGGGTCACAATAAACGAGTTGGGGCACACTGGTGCACATAAAGCATGGTGTGGACAATGATGCACAATAAGTGAGGTGGGGCACAATGGTGCACATAAAGGAAGGTGTGGACAATGATGCACAATAAGTGAGGTGGGCCACAATGATGCACAATAAACGAGGTGGGTCACAATAAACGAGTTGGGGCACACTGGTGCACATAAAGCAAGGTGTGGAACAATGATGCACAATAAGTGAAGTGGGGCACAATGGCGCACAATAAGCGAGGTGGGGCACAATGGCGCACAATAAGCGAGGTTGGACACAATGGCGAACAATGAGAAAGGGGGGCACAATGGGGCACAATAAGCGAGTTGGGGCACAATGATGCACAATAAGCGAGGTTGGGGCACAGTGACGCACAATAAGCGAGTTGGGGCACAATGGTGCACATAAAGCAAGGTGTGGAACAATGATGCAGAATAAGCGAGGTGGGGCACAATGATGCACAATAAGCGAGGTGAGGCACAATGATGCACAATAAGCGAGATGAGGCACAATGATGCACAATAAGCGAGGTAGGGCACAATGATTCACAATAAGCGAGGTGGGGCACAATGACGCACAATAAGCGAGGTGGGGCACAGCGACGCACATTAAGCGAGTTGAGGCAC
This sequence comes from Haliotis rufescens, assembly GCF_023055435.1. NCBI lineage: Eukaryota > Metazoa > Mollusca > Gastropoda > Lepetellida > Haliotidae > Haliotis > Haliotis rufescens. The sequence goes on from NW_025964361.1 coordinate 26,493,782, forward strand.
AATGGCACACAATAAGTGAGGTGGGGCACAATGGCACACAATAAACGAGGTGGGGCACAATGATGCACATAAAGCAAGTTGTGGAACAATGATGCAGAATAAGCGAGGAGGAACACAATGATGCACAATAAGCGAGGTATGGCACAATAAGCAAGGTGGCGCCCACTGACGTACAATAAACGAGGTGGGGCACAATAAGCGAGTCCGGGCACAATGGTGCACATAAAGCAAGGTGTGGAACAATGACACACAATAAGTGAGTTGGGGCACAATGAGGCACAATAAGCGAGGTTGGTTAGATTCAATTATGAACAATAAGCTAAGTGGGGCACAATGGGGCACAATAAGCGAGGATGGTCACAGTTACGCACAATAAGCGAGGTGTGGCACAATGACGCACCATAAGTGAGGTGGCGCACAATGACGCACAATAAGCGAGGTGTGGCACAGTTACGCACAATAAGCGAGGTGTGGCACAATGACGCACAATAAGTGAGGTGGCGCACAATGACGCACAATAAGCGAGGTGTGGCACAATGACGCACAATAAGCGAGGTTGGTTAGATTCAATTATGAAGAATAAGCGAAGTGAGGCACAACGGGGCACAATAAGCGAGGATGGGCACAGTTACGCACAATAAGCGAGGTGTGGCACAATGACGCACAATAAGTGAGGTGGCGCACAATGACGCACAATAAGCGAGTTGGGGCACAATGGCGCACAATAAGCGAGGTTGGTTAGATTCAATTATGAACAATAAGCGAAATGGGGCACAATGGGGCACAATAAGCGAGGATGGGCACAGTTACGCACAATAAGAGAGGTGTGGCACAATGACGCACAATAACTGAGGTGGCGCACAATAACGCACAATAAGCGAGTTGTGGCACAATGACGCACAATACGCGAGGTTGGACAGAATGGCGCACAATAAGAGAGGTGGGGCACAATGGTGCACAATAAGCGAGGTTGGACACAATGACGTTCAATAAGCTGGGTGTGGCACAGTGGCGCACAATAAGTGAGTTGAGGCACAATGGCGCACAATAAGTGAGGTGAGGCACAATGATGCACAATAAGCGAGGTTGGACACAATGACGTTCAATAAGCTACGTGTGGCACAGTGGCGCACAATAAGCTAATTGGGACAGAATGGCGCATAATAAGCGAGGTGGGGCACAATGACGCACAAGAAGCAAAGTGGTCACAATGACGCACAAAAATCGAGGTGAGGCACAATGGCGCACATTAGCGAGGTGGGGTAGTTACGCACTATAGGCGAGGTGGGACACAATAAGGGAGGCTGGGCACAATGGTGCACAATAAGCGAAGTAGGGCACAAAAAGCGAGTTGGGGCACAATGGCCCATAATAGGCGAGGTGGGGCACAATTATGCACAATAAGCGTGTAATGGCACAATGACGCACAATAAGCGAGGTATGGCACAATGACGCACAATAAGCGAGGTAAGGCACAATGACGCACAATAAGCGAGGTATGGCACAATGATGCACAATAAGCGAGTAATGGCACAATGACGCACAATAAGTGAGGTAGGGCACAATGACGCACAATAAGCGAGGTATGGCACAATGACACACAATAAGCGAGGTAAGGCACATCGACGCACAATGAGCGAGTAATGGCACAATGACGCACAATAAGCGAGGTAAGGCACAATGACGCACAATAAGCGAGGTAAGGCACAATGACGCACAATAAGCGAGGTAGGGCACAATGACACACAATAAGCGAGGTAAGGCACAATGACGCACAATAAGCGAGATATGGCACAATGACGCACAATAAGCGAGGTAAGGCACAATGACGCACAATAAGCGAGGTATGGCACAATGACGCACAATAAGCGAGGTATGGCACAAGACGCACAATAAGCGAGGTAGGGTACAATGACGCACAATAAGTGAGGTAGGGCACAATGACGCACAATAAGCGAGGTATGGCACAATGACGCACAATATTGCGTTATTTCTACAACCGGATGATGTACATAAGAGCGGGCAAATGGATGAATAAAGAAACTTATTTTTGTAGCATGACTGCAATTTAGGTAGACAGGACGTGACAACAACAAAAACAGACTGCCTTGGGTATCAGTGTTGAGGAAATAAATTTCTCACCGCTTGACCAAAAAGTAGATGACGATGATGACAACAAAGATTCCTGCTTCGCCGACAAGAGCACCCCATTCTGAAAAACAACAACTTATGTGTATAATTATATTTAGCTAAACAACTAAATGCCGTTATTGACACGCCAACACAAATTCTCCTACTTATGATTATTATATTTTTTTCTGCCATTTCTAATTTTACGATCTAACTCCCAAACAAACCAAGAGCTCGTGACGTCACCAGTTCCTCACAATCCCCACTTCGTCAAATCTCTTTACTTCTCACTTTATCTTGTCTTCCGCTGTCTGCCACGGAACTGTGCTCCTGAGACCAGGGTGTCATTTAATCAGAATAAAGTGATGATAGAAAACAAACGGGGTCGCATTTGGTTTCAATACCAGATGGAGACAACCGTAGTTTTATCGAATTAAAAAAGGAAAGCATCAATATAGTTCAGTATACATCCCACTATCAAGAAGAAGAATTGAACACAGCGCCAAAACAATGTCGTAAAGATGATACATTATGAATGGGATCAGGTTCGACAGTACATTTATCATTGAATGAATTATCATTTTACAAGTATAAAAACATATTACGATCTCTAAATAATAACTTGAAACGTTTGAAAGCATTTCCACGTGTCCTTTAATACTGAGTACCCGAATTGGTAGCGAGATCAGAGTCCGAAACGAAATGCCTTTCGGTGTACAAATGGGTAAACGCAATGGGTAAAAACAGCAGTAGAAATGTGATTTAGAAACTTGATAAATAAGAATTACAATCTTCATCCGAATTAATCAACAACACACTTTAAAGCTTCTACAAAATGATAACTTCTTGAAAATCACAATATTCAAAAGGGGCAGTCGGGTAGCCTGGTGGTAAAGCGTTCGCTCGTCACGCCGAAGACCCGGTTCGATTCCCGACATGGGTACAATGTGTGAAGCCCATTTCTGGTGTCCCCCGCCGTAATATTGCTGGAATATTGCTAAAAGCGGCGTAGAACCATACTCACTCACTCAATATTCTAAAACAAGACCATGATCACAGAGTTACATTCAGTATATTTCCTTTGTCATTTGACTGTAATGAATCTTACAATTGTGTAGAATGGATCTAACAGTGTTCATTCTTTTTGTATACGTGAAATAAGAACTTGAAACACAAGATATGCACACTTAAATTAGACGCATTTGGTGTCTATAGATAAATATAACAGAGACAAAATGATAATAACAAACGTACCTTCTGTTTTTTCAAAGGCTGAAATGAAAGCACATTGTTACACAGCATGGTGGTGATGATGAGTGCGGGAGGAGATGGGGCAGGTGATGATAGGTGGGGGTGGGGGACCCGGTTCGATTCTCGACATGGGTACAATGTGAAGCCCATTTCTGGTGTCCCCCGCCGTGATATTGCTGGAATATTGCTAAAAGCGGCGTAGAACCATACTCACTCACTCAATATTCTAAAACAAGACCATGATCACAGAGTTACATTCAGTATATCTCCTTTGTCATTTGACTGTAATGAATCTTACAATTGTGTTTGAAAAAAACACAGAATGGATCTAACAGTGTTCATTCTTTTTGTATACGTGAAATAAGAACTTGAAACACAAGATATGCACACTTAAATTAGACACATTTGGCATTTGGTGTTATATACATATAACAGAGACAAAATAATAGTAACAAACGTACCTTGATGTTCTGGAAAACAGGCTGAAATGAAAGCACATTGTTTTACACAGCATGGTGGTGATGATGGGTGCGGGAGGAGATGGGGCAGGTGATGATGGGTGGGGGTGGGGTTGGGGGTAGGCATAGGGGTAGGGTCGAGGTCGGGGTGGGGGTAGGGGTAGGGGTAGGGGTAGGGGTAGGGGTAGGGGTGGGGATGATGGTTGGGGTTTGGGGTGTTTAGGGAAGAGTCTGACATTTCATCGATTTAAACAGGATGCATCGATTTCTGACGTTATTTACTCAATCTGCTACTCGCTATTCCTGTGGCCGAACTGGTAGCGGGCTCAGAATAAATAACGAAATGCCTTTCGGAAAAACAAGGTATTACAGATTACCATGTATGAAGTTGGGTTGTGCAAATACTTACAAGAGAAGAAACACGTTATTACAATGTCTGTACAGCCCCATGTCAGTGGGTGTCATGATCATGTTATTATAACATGTTTCAACACGTGCTTCATCAGATTCGGAGGTACAGTTCATTTTCATGTTTTTGAAAAAAACCATAAGAGGCGACAAGCAATACGGATTATCAGCGGTCACCAAACGAATATATGAGCCTCCGAAAACAATAGAGGAGTGAGTGATCTCGGTTTAACGCCGCTTTGTGCAGTATTTCAGTTTTGTCGTTTACATCTTTGGGGAAACCCACGAGCTGAGGTTTGGTGCTGATAAACCTAAAAACATACTGAGACTAATCTGGGATTCAAACCCGCGGACATAGGTTTACGGCACGCGTAAGGGATGCAACTCAGCACAGCCTTAAAAGACCACGACGGTTTCAGGAGCAGAACAAAAAATACTTTTACCGGAACTTACGAAAAACATTTAAAAAAACCATTACATGTGTTTTATGAAAATATGATTACTGACATTTTGCGTGTAGAAGAGGTTAACCTTTAGAGGTAGCACTTTAGAAATGGTATGCAGCTTCTTGTAGCTTGTCACTGGTCTTAGTTGGCATAATCAGGTCACTGCATGCTGTTTATTTCGGTCACAATGTCGAAACCCGAATTAAGTACTTGTTGTACATATTACGTAAGTAAATAACAAAGACGTAAAGACTTTTTCAACAAGGAACCATAATTCCAATTTTCTCAGTGTCACAGATAATACCGGGAACCACCTGTATTTAGATAGGACAAAGAATGTTTGTTTGTTGTTCAACGTCGTAGCCAGCAATATTTTAGCTATATGACGGCGGCATGTAAATAACGAACCTATATACATAGATAACATAAATATATCGCAAAAAAGCGAGCCAACCGAAGAACCGGTTATAACGAAACTAAACTCTCCCCATGACACCACCCAAATATAAACCCCTACACACAGAGTTCAATTACCAAACATTCTTTGGACATTTCGTAAACAGTATATAACATATTTACAACTTACGCATCTTGGCCAAGCCAGTTGTATAAATGGGTAGTAGTATTCACTTCTGCGCCATTCTGAAATGCACAGCAGCTCACAACAGAACATGTAGAAACTAATGCTACTTGATTTGGTGTGGAAATGAATAAATTATCCATACAACTCAGTGTGGACAGGTTAATTTCCTTGATAGCGATTACCGTATGAATCGCTCAAACACAAGTCATCAGGGTGACACGTTGCGTATTGTGAATGCATTCAGCTGCTATTGCTTCCGGAACACACGGAACTATTTCTAACAACCCGACTATGTGCTGCCATTGTAGTGCTAATTTCACACCCGGAAATATTTCATCGAGATCATAACTTGAATATTATCATACCTTCAGTCCTGTGTCAGGCTTGATGGCTTAATGATACCGAGGGCCGGGCAATACTCCCTCTGTCTGTATAGGTAACCTCCCAATTGTCAGACATCCCATTTGTCAGACAGCTTATACCAGGATTAATCAAGGTTGGTTAGTCAAGCAATAGCTACCTGTTTACCTTTTATTACAGTGGAACAGACCAGAAAACACACAGTTTGAGGAATTTACAGGATAGATTTATTATGCACTTTGAGGTGAGGACAGCAGGAAAACGTACCATCCATGTAGACCGTATAAACTTCCGCAAGACACCCCTCTGTCTGTATAGGTAACCTCCCAATTGTCAGACATCCCATTTGTCAGACAGCTTATACCAGGATTAATCAAGGTTGGTTAGTCAAGCAATAGCTACCTGTTTACCTTTTATTACAGTGGAACAGACCAGAAAACACACAGTTTGAGGAATTTACAGGATAGATTTATTATGCACTTTGAGGTGAGGACAGCAGGAAAACGTACCATCCATGTAGACCGTATAAACTTCCGCAAGACACCTCAGCTGCTCATCAGTGGAAAAGATCAGGATCTTGTCTTCGTCACCGTCTGCGCAGAGGGGGGATATTCTTCCATCCCTGGTAGTGGTCCACATCCCCTCAAGGTGAACATCAGCTCTGGTCTGTGGCAGGACAGGTATTGTTGTTCGGCGATGTCGATAGAGGGAACTCTTCAAGCTGGGGAACGAAGGAAGATGTGGAACGTTTTCTGGAGCCTTCTTCAGCTTTGTAGGTAGCCTGGATAGGTGTTGCTTCTTCCATGGCTCGTTTCCTCAAAGTACTGACACACATTGACAGAAAGGGGGGGGGGGGGGGGGGGGGGGGGGGGGGGGGGGGGAATGTGTGTGTATGTTTGATCGTGTCAACAGACACACCAGTGATTGGTATATTGAGCAACATTGCACGCCGATGACTAAATTGAACAAGAGTGACAACCCAATCCATTGAGTCAGTCGCCTCTTACAATAACAATAGAGTTTTTTTGGACCGACTTAAACCCGACATCGTCACGGGGGAATATGTAGAGTTGGTCAACATCAACTACGTATACTTGAATTTGTTCTTGTCTGTAGTATTTCGGCCAACCATATCATGTTATTCTCATCTCTCTGCTCAACTCATGGATGAGCGCGTAAAAGAAATGATCTTGAGAATTGAAAATACAACTCAAACCCAAAGTCTGTATTTATTATATCCATCCCAAAAGAATCCAAATACTTTAATCATGATTTATCTGAAACAGGTATGTCTTTAGAATCATGTAATCATTGTGGTTAAATCGGAAAAATCATATATATTCACTCAGCTTAGAATCATGTTTGGATCTTCACCAAAAATCTGCCTCACTCAAATAAGGAGAATCTCAATGTATGTGTGAGCTTGATGTGAGAAAGAGGAATGCTTGATGTGAGAAAGAGAAAAGTTTGATGTGAGAAAGAGAAAAGCTTGAGGTGAGAAAGAGAAAAGTTTGATGTGAGAAAGAGAAAAGCTTGAGGTGAGAAAGAGAAAAGCTTGAGGTGAGAAAGAGAAAAGCTTGATGTGAGAAAGAGAAAAGCTTGAGGTGAGAAAGAGAAAAGCTTGATGTGAGAAAGAGAAAGGTTTGATGTGAGAAAGAGAAAAGCTTGATGTGAGAAAGAGAAAAGCTTGATGTGAGAAAGAGAAAAGCTTGAGGTGAGAAAGAGAAAAGTTTGATGTGAGAAAGAGAAAAGCTTGAGGTGAGAAAGAGAAAAGCTTGATGTGAGAAAGAGAAAAGTTTGATGTGAGAAAGAGAAAAGCTTGATGTGAGAAAGAGAAAAGCTTGAGGTGAGAAAGAGAAAAGCTTGAGGTGAGAAAGAGAAAAGCTTGATGTGAGAAAGAGAAAAGCTTGATGTGAGAAAGAGAAAAGTTTGATGTGGGAAAGAGAAAAGCTTGAGGTGGGAAAGAGAAAAGCTTGAGGTGAGAAAGAGAAAACCTTGATGTGAGAAAGAGAAAAGCTTGAGGCGAGAAAGAGAAAAGCTTGATGTGAGACGAAAGCATAAAGTGATGCAGGGCTTAGACGTTTACCATGTCGATGATAACAACGTGCACTTGTGTGTTGACAAACCAAGAAACTTAATTGGGTCGAATCTTGTTTTCGGAGCACGTTGATTGGGTTTTGGCACACCAAGGGACACAATTCAGCACAACTGCCAATTGCAGAAGGAATGCCGATATGAATATAGAGTGCATGCTGGGTATCGTCGAACATCCAAGAATATCTCACATGATTTCTGCTGTGTTCTCATTACATGAACAAATAATTAAAAAAATACACTCATAGACCCCTTCAGTGTGATTATTATTCACTTGCAAAGACAAATTTCTGGTGTTCGTAACACTTGTTACGGGTAGATATTTTACTTCTAGATAGATACTTTTCTTCTAGTCCTTGACGCCTCTGCCGAACACCTGTGTCGGCCTATTCCCAACAACACTCATGGGCAACAATATCATGATATTGTTTGTTTTAAGCATAGTCCACGAGTTCAATCGAAAGAGAAAGAAACCGAAAACTTTCCGACCAAATTTGTTACTTATATTTCCAAAATATATTTAGATTTAGAAGAGTGTAATACCACAGGCAGTCTTAAAATTATATATATATATATTCTCACTATCCCACTTCATCTTCTTACTATCCCTGTCCATCCTTCTCACTATCCCACTTCATCATCTTACTATCCCTGGTCATCCTTCTCACTATCCCTGTTCATCCTTCTCACTATCCCTGTCCATCCTTCTCACCGTCCCTGTTCATCATCTCACTATCCCTGTTCATCTTCTTACTATCACTGTTCGTCCATCTCACTATCCCACTTAATCTTCTCACTATCCCTGTCCATCCTTCTCACTATACCTGTCCAACCCTTTTCACTATCCCTGTTCATCCTCCTCACTATCCCTGTATATCCTTCTCAATATCACTGTTCATCCTTCTCACTATCCCTGTTCATCCTTCTCACTATCCCTGTTCATCCTTCTCAATATCACTGTTCATCCTTCTCACTATCCCTGTTCATCCTTCTCACTATCCCTGTTCATCCTTCTCAATATCACTGTTCACCCTTCTCACTATCCCTGTTCATCCTTCTCACTATCCCTGTTCATCCTTCTCAATATCACTGTTCACCCTTCTCACTAACCCTGTTCTTCCTTCTCACTATCCCACTTAATCTTCTTACTATCCCTGTCCATCCTTCTCACTATACCTGTCCAACCCTTTTCACTATCGCTGTTCACCCTTCTCACTATCCCTGTTCATCCTTCTCAATATCACTGTTCATCCTTCTCACTATCCCTGTCCATCCTTCTCACCGTCCCTGTTCATCCTTCTCAATATCACTGTTCACCCTTCTCACTATCCCTGTCCATCCTTCTCACTATCCCACTTAATCTTCTCACTATCCCTGTTCATCCTTCTCACTATCACTGTTCATCCTTCTCACTATCCCTGTTCATCATCATACTATCCCTGTTCATCCTTCTCACTATCCCTGTTCATCCTTTTCACTATCACCGTTCATCATCATACTATCCCTGTTCATCCTTCTCACTATCCCTGTCCATCCTTCTCACTATCCCTGTTCATCCTTCTCATTACCCCTGTGTATTCATATATATATATATTCGTGTGTGTGTGTGCGTGATGTACACACACACACACACACACACACACACACACACACACACACACACACACACACACACACACACACACACACACACACACACACACACACACACACACACACACACACACACTACATTATGAATAATCTGCATACCAAGTCGAAAGGTATCGTTTCAGTATTTAAATAGTTACGTCACAATTAGTGATAGAATAACTCAGCATTAAGAGAGCTTGGCCACTGGGCCACAGAAAACGACCCACCCACGATCTCGTATTACATCCCACGATTTACACTTGCCAGCTTCAATTTCCGTCCGATAATGCGACGCTGGTGTTTCTCATTAACGTATGGACGAAACTTTTCGTTATGGTCCCATTGAAACTTGTTTCCATGAGGAAATATTCATAGAGAATAATATTAACATATTCTAAACATTAAACATTTCATATCGGACTATTTCTCCCGACGTTTGAACAGTCAGTGTGTTTGATGAGTCATAGAATAATGCTGCTTGTATCACGGTTGGTTGATATTGAACTACTTGAAAATTGCAATTGAGGTCATGGTGACTGTGATGTCAAACGGTTAGTGATAGTGATTGAATGTTGTTTTATGCTGTCGTTAGCACTAGGTCAGCCATATTAATTACTGCGGCCTGTGAAGCATATACGCGAGTGATTGTTAACATGAGCAACGGCCAGCGCCATCGCGGTACGATGAGAACACATGATGAGCCAAGTCACAGATCACGAACCCCCGGTAATCAAGTTGGTCGGTTGTTACGACATGGTGTTAAAGAAATTATTCAATAATAGGGACATTCAATGGAAGCATTTTATGTTTTTATGTTGAGTATTTATGAAAAAATTCGTCCTCGATAATAACTTTCGCATGGTATTTTGGAACCTCAGTGTTGACAGAGTCAGATAATACCTGTCCCATCTCCTTAATAACCTCATTTTCGACCGGGATGTAAGAAAACTAACTTAGCAAGGTGAACTTTTATGCTGTGTTTAACAAAAAAAATATATATAATAACTCTAGATTATATATATCATCAAATACTTGTAGTCTGGGAATATTGGACAGTGGATTTGAATTGTAACCTTTATAATGAATACAGCCTATTGTGTCCATAGGGCTAGCCTAGGGCTGTCTAGGCCGATACACCTACATGTACAGTTTCATCGAGGGACATCGGAGGACTGCCTAGGCCGATACACCAACATGTACACTTTCATCGAAGGACATCGGAGGACTGTCTAGGCCGATACACCTACATGTACAGTTTCATCGAGGGACATCGGAGGACTGCCTAGGCCGATACACCAACATGTACACTTTCATCGAAGGACATCGGAGGACTGTCTAGGCCGATACACCTACATGTACAGTTTCATCGAGGGACATCGGAGGACTGTCTAGACCGATACACCTACACTTTCATCGAGGAACCTCGGAGGACTGTCTAGACCGATACACCTACACTTTCATCGAGGGACCTGGGAGGAATGTCTAGGCCGATACACCAACATGTACAGTTTCATCGAGGGACCTGGGAGGACTGTCTAGGCCGATACACCAACATGTACAGTTTCATCGAAGGACATCGGAGGACAGTCTAGGCCGATACACCTACATGTACAGTTTCATCGAGGGACATCGGAGGACTGTCTAGACCGATACACCTACACTTTCATCGAGGAACCTCGGAGGACTGTCTAGACCGATACACCTACACTTTCATCGAGGGACCTGGGAGGAATGTCTAGGCCGATACACCAACATGTACAGTTTCATCGAGGGACCTGGGAGGACTGTCTAGGCCGATACACCAACATGTTCAGTTTCATCGAGGGACCTCGGAGGACTGTCTAGACCGATACACCTACACTTTTATCGAGGAACCTCGGAGGACTGTCTAGACCGATACACCTACACTTTCATCGAGGGACCTCGGAGGACTGTCTAGACCGATACACCTACACTTTCATCGAGGGACCTGGGAGGACTGTCTAGGCCGGTACACCAACATGTACAGTTTCATCGAGGGACCTGGGAGGACTGTCTAGGCCGAAACACCAACATGTTTAGTTTCATCGAGGGACCTCGGAGGACTGTCTAGGCCGATACACCAACATGTTCAGTTTCATCGAGGGACCTCGGAGGACTGTCTAGACCGATACACCTACACTTTTATCGAGGGACCTCGGAGGACTGTCTAGACCGATACACCTACACTTTCATCGAGGGACCTCGGAGGACTGTCTAGACCGATACACCTACACTTTCATCGAGGGACCTCGGAGGACTGTCTAGGCCGATACACCAACATGTACAGTTTCATCGAGGGACCTGGGAGGACTGTCTAGGCCGAAACACCAACATGTTTAGTTTCATCGAGGGACCTCGGAGGACTGTCTAGGCCGATACACCTACATGTACAGTTTCATCGAGGGACCTCGGAGGACTGTCTAGACCGATACACCTACACTTTCATCGAGGGACCTCGGAGGACTGTCTAGGCCGATACACCAACATGTACAGTTTCAACGAGGGACCTCGGAGGACTGTCTAGGCCGATACACCTACAGTTTCATCGAGTGACCTCGGCGGACTGTCTACATCGATACACTGACATGTACAGTTTCAACGAGGGACCTCGGAGGACTGTCTAGGTCAATACACCTACATGTACAGTTTTAACGAGGGACCTAGGAGGACTGTCTAGGCCAGTACACCTACATGTCAAGATTCAAAGAGGGACCTCGGAGGACTCTCTAGGCCGATACACCTACAGTTTCATCAAAGGGACCTGGGAGGACTGTCTAGGCCGATACACCTATATGTACAGTTTCATCGAGAGACCTCGGAGGACTGTCTAGGCCGGAACACCTACAGTTTCATCGAGTGACCTCAGAGGACTGTCTAGATCGATACACTTACATGTACAGTTTCAACGAGGGACCTCGGAGGACTGTCTAGGCCAATACACCTACATGTACAGTTTCAACGAGGGACCTAGGAGGACTGCCTAGGCCGATACACCTACATGTACATATTGACTGAGGGACCTCGGAGGACTGTCTAGGCCGATACACCTACATGTACAGTTTCACTGTGGGACCTAGGAGGACTGTCTAGGCCGGTACACTTGCATGTAGAGATTTAAAGAGGGACCTCGGAGGACTGTCTAGGCCGATACACCTACAGTTTCATCGAGTGACCTGGGAGGACTGTCTAGGCCGATACACCTACAAGTACAGTTTCATCGAGAGACCTCGGAGGACTGTCTAGGCCGGAACACCTACAGTTTCATCGAGGGACCTCGGAGGACTGTCTAGATCGATGCACTTACATGTACAGTTTCAACGAGGGACCTCGGAGGACTGTCTAGGCCAATACACCTACATGTAAGTTTCATCGAGGGACCTCGGAGGACTATCTAGATCGATACACCTACATGTACAGTTTCATCGAGAGACCTCGGTGGGCTGTCTAGACCGATACGCCTACATGTACAGTTTCATCGAGGGACCTCGGTGGGCTGTCTAGGCCGGTACACCTACATGTACAGATTCAAAGAGGGACCTCGGAGGACTGTCTAGGCCGATACACCTACAGTTTCATCGAGGGACCTGGGAGGACTGTCTAGGCCGATACACATACATGTACATATTGACTGAGGGACCTCGGAGGACTGTCTAGGCCGATACACCTACATGTAAGTTTCATCGAGGGACCTCGGAGGACTATCTAGATCGATACACCTACATGTACAGTTTCATCGAGAGACCTCGGTGGGCTGTCTAGACCAATACAGCTACATGTAAGTTTCATCGAGGGACCTCGGAGGACTATCTAGATCGATACACCTACATGTACAGTTTCATCGAGAGACCTCGGTGGGCTGTCTAGACCGATACGCCTACATGTACAGTTTCATCGAGGGACCTCGGTGGGCTGTCTAGGCCGGTACATCTACATGTACAGATTCAAAGAGGGACCTCGGAGGACTGTCTAGGCCGATACACCTACAGTTTCATCGAGGGACCTGGGAGGACTGTCTAGGCCGATACACATACATGTACATATTGACTGAGGGACCTCGGAGGACTGTCTAGGCCGATACACCTACATGTACAGTTTCACTGTAAGGACCTAGGAGGACTGTCTAGGCCGGTACACTTACATGTAGAGATTTAAAGAGGGACCTCGGAGGACTGTCTAGGCCGATACACCTACAGTTTCATCGAGTGACCTGGGAGGACTGTCTAGGCCGATACACCTACAAGTACAGTTTCATCGAGGGACCTCGGAGGACTGTCTAGGCCGGAACACCTACAGTTTCATCGAGGGACCTCGGAGGACTGTCTAGATCGATGCACTTACATGTACAGTTTCAACGAGGGACCTCGGAGGACTGTCTAGGCCAATACACCTACATGTAAGTTTCATCGAGGGACCTCGGAGGACTATCTAGATCGATACACCTACAGGTACAGTTTCATCGAGAGACCTCGGTGGGCTGTCTAGACCGATACGCCTACATGTACAGTTTCATCGAGGGACCTCGGTGGGCTGTCTAGGCCGGTACACCTACATGTACAGATTCAAAGAGGGACCTCGGAGGACTGTCTAGGCCGATACACCTACAGTTTCATCGAGGGACCTGGGAGGACTGTCTAGGCCGATACACATACATGTACATATTGACTGAGGGACCTCGGAGGACTGTCTAGGCCGATACACCTACATGTACAGTTTCACTGTAAGGACCTAGGAGGACTGTCTAGGCCGGTACACTTACATGTAGAGATTTAAAGAGGGACCTCGGAGGACTGTCTAGGCCGATACACCTACAATTTCATCGAGTGACCTGGGAGGACTGTCTAGGCCGATACACCTACAAGTACAGTTTCATCGAGAGACCTCGGAGGACTGTCTAGGCCGGAACACCTACAGTTTCATCGAGGGACCTCGGAGGACTGTCTAGATCGATGCACTTACATGTACAGTTTCAACGAGGGACCTCGGAGGACTGTCTAGGCCAATACACCTACATGTAAGTTTCATCGAGGGACCTCGGAGGACTATCTAGATCGATACACCTACATGTACAGTTTCATCGAGAGACCTCGGTGGGCTGTCTAGACCGATACGCCTACATGTACAGTTTCATCGAGGGACCTCGGTGGGCTGTCTAGGCCGGTACACCTACATGTACAGATTCAAAGAGGGACCTGGGAGGACTGTCTAGGCCGATACACATACATGAACAGTTTCATCGTCGGACCTCGGATGACTGTCTAGGCCGACACACCGAGTAATGTAACGTGTACCTTCCGGGTTAGTGAATCTTTTGTTACCACTGCTATTTAATGTGATGTTTCAGCAGAGCGTAAGGTTGGTGGTTCGATACCCTGGCCGCGTCAAACCTAAATACGTTAAAAGATGGTACTTGTTGTCACCATTGCTGTCGCTCGGGGATAAAACAAGGATGTTCGTCTCTCTATAAGTGCACAAATGGTGAACCCATTTCTCATAACTTTCGTATGCTACCATTACCCGTCTATCAGTTATAATACTCTTTTTCACAGCAGGGTAATTTCAGGAATTTTGTTCCTGGCCGTGGGACGTCTTCGAGGGACTCTGTACAAGCAGCCACACACACACACGCGTGCACGTCACTATATGAGTACAGCAATCTTGAACGCAACGTTGAACATCATTTCACCTCAACCGGATACAAACGTAACTGAAACGGACATAAAATGTTCATAAATACATCACCTAAAGACGACATCGGCTAAATGGCAGTCCTGGCAAATTTGATGTACTTTGTTCGTTTGATAATAACCCAATAATATTATGTCTATTGATTTAAGCAGTTAATCAACACTCTAAGCACCCAGATACAGTGCCCTAGTGTAACACTTTGTACCAAAGAAAACATCCAGAGAGTATTTGTTGTTTAGCGTCTCATTCCATATTCCAGCTGTATGATGGCGTAAATTAACATCTGTCAATAATCTAGATTGGACCCGACAATCCAGTGATTGACATCACGAGCATCGACCCACGCACCTAGTGAGTCAGTGAGTGAGTGAGTATGGTTTTACGCCGCTTTTACGCTTTTAGCAATATTCCAGCAATATCACGGCGGGGGAAACCAATAATGGGCTTCACACAATGTACCCATGTCGGGAATCGAAACCGGATCTTCGGCGTGACGAGCGAACGCTTTAAACACTAGGCTACCCCTTGGGTAAGATGCCGCACAATAAAGCAAGTCACCCAGTCTCACTCCTCGATCCGTCCAGTAGCCAAGCATGGGTTGCAGAAGACAAATTAAAACTCAATCTTTACGGGATGCACCAGTCTAAGTACGTGTAGGAAAAAAATACGTAGGTGTTACTTATATACACAGCATTCTATACAATATGTAGACCTACACATGGATGCTAGTCCCACTATAGTGCGAGGAGATATGAGGGAGGCTGTCAGTGAGTTGATAATTCAACTGGATCATGTATGAAACTGTAAATGAAATGTTACATGAACATTTGTAAATGTAAACGTTCTCTAGTACTCTGACAGTGTCGCTGACTAGCCCACATGGCAGATCTCCTGTCATACAGAATGACATCTGATAGTGCCCCTTACTAGCCTACATGGCAGATCCCCTGCCATACAGCATGACATCTGATAGTGCCCCTTACTAGCCTACATGGCAGATCTCCTGTCATACAGCATGACATCTGACAGACTCCCTGACCAGCCCATATGACAGATCTCCTGTCATACAGCATGACATCTGACAGTGTCCCTGATCAGCCTACAATACAGATCTCCTGTCATTCAGCATGACATCTGATAGTGTCCCTGACCAGCCTACATGGCAGATCTCCTGTCATACAGAATGACATCTGATAGTGCCCCTTACTAGCCTACATGGCAGATCCCCTGCCATACAGCATGACATCTGATAGTGCCCCTTACAAGCCTACATGGCAGATCTCCTGCCATACAGCATGACATCTGACAGTGTCCCTGACCAGCCCATATGACAGATCTCCTGTCATACAGCATGACATCTGACAGTGTCCCTGATCAGCCTACAATACAGATCTCCTGTCATACAGCATGACATCTGACAGTGTCCCTGACCAGCCCACATGACAGATCTCCTGTCATTCAGCATGACATCTGATAGTGTCCCTGACCAGCCCATATGACAGATCTCCTGTCATACAGCATGACATCTGACAGTGTCCCTGACCAGCCCACAATACAGATCTCCTGTCATACAGCATGACATCTGACAGTGTCCCTGACCAGCCTACATGGCAGATCTCCTGTCATACAGAATGACATCTGACAGTGTCCCTGACCAGCCTACATGGCAGATCTCCTGTCATACAGCATGACATCTGAGAGTGTCCCTGACCAGCCTACATGACAGATCTTTTGTCATATAGCATGATATCTGACAGTGTCCCTGACCAGCCCACAATACAGATCTCCTGTCATACAGCATGACATCTGAGACTGAGTCGGAATCGTACAATCGACTCAGCTTTTTGCAGAGATTTCTTTTGGATATGGAAAGGGTTGTGTCGCTTTATTTAAATTCGTGAAGTTTATTGATTCCTACCTGGGTGTCCAACCTCTTTCGCATAAGATCCCGAGTATAACTCTTGATGGTTTGGATAACGATTTGTCAAGAGCTGCTTTGGCTGTAGCTTCGGCTTTTGAGTTACCTGTTATGCCTACATGACTTGGAAACCAGCAAAGGACGATGTCACACTGGCTAGTGGAAAGATCGTTATATAGTTCTAAAATGTCTGGGACAATGACGAGACACTTTTAAGTGCCTGAAGGCAAGTCAGCGAATCAGAGAAGATGATGAAATGTTTAGATTATCGTTTATGTTTAATATAGGTCAAAGCTGTTAATATAGCTTTGGCCTCAGCAGTGAAGATTGAACTATTATCTTGGATTCTTGAGAAGACAGTTCTGGATCCAATGATGGTGGCACTAGCAACTCTGCCACCATTCCTCGATCCCTCTGTAAAAAAGGATCTGTCAGAATTATATTTTGATCGTAATTGGTGTTATGCTTGTTGATGTACCAAAATATTTGTTTCAGACTTTTTTAGCTGGGTTAGAGAGAGGTCTTGCCCTGGCTGGTGAATCTTCCAGGGAGGAGAAGACAGAAGTCGGTAGGGTGATATAATATTTAGATCTATTTTAGATGCAGTGATGTGTGGTTGAGCTGTAGCTGTCTTGCTGTTGTATGCACATTGTTACCACGACAAGAATACTTTTGTGAAATAATTAATTTTGATGCTGAAAAGTGTGACCCGATAGTATGCCGCCTTGAGGGACGCCCTTGTCTTGATCGAAATGATCAGACAGAGTTGAGCTCAATCGTACATGAAATTGTCTGTTGTTAAAAAATCAGATATAAACTGAGGTAATCTGCCCCTCAATCCAAATGCCAAATCTTTTAAAATACCATGTTTCCACGTTGTATCATCCGCCTTTTCTAGGTCGAAAAAGATTGATACAGCATGTTGTTTGTTGACAATGGAAATTTTAATAAATGATTCTAAACGCACCAAATGGCCAATGGTACTTCTGTTTTCTGGACGTCGCTGGGAGATTATTGTTCTCCAAGTACGAGACTAACTGATTGTTGACCATGCGCTCCATGGTTTTACAAACACAACTAGTTAATGATGTTGGACGGTCGTTGGATTGATCTGTATGATCCCGTCCAGGCTTTAGTACAGGAATGATAATAGCATTGTGCCACGAAGGAGGAAAATTTCCGGTTGTCCATATTTCATCAAATATATTACTCAGCGTTTCTAAACATGAATCGGGCAAGTGTTTCAGGAGCTGATAATGTATGTTGTCGGCTCCTGTTGCAGTGCCATGAGCTTGCCCTAGGGCAGTGTGCAATTCATGGAGTGAAACGTTTCGTTGTAGTTCTCATCATTATCAGAGTTAAATTTTACCTTTTTCTTTTCCTGCTGTTTTTGAAACCTCTGAAATTGAGGGTTTCATAGTTGGAGTGAGTGAGTGAGTATGGTTTATCGCCGCTTTAAGCATTATTCCAGCAATATCACGGCCGGGGACACCAGAAATGGGCTTCACACATTGTACCCATGTCGGGAATCGAACCCGGGTCTTCGGCGTGACGAGCGAACGCTTGAACCACTAGGCTACCCGACCGTTCCCGTTATAGTTGGAAGATGATGAATATTTTGCCAAAGTTTGCCAGATTTAGTTGTTAAAAGTGTAATACCATCTTTGAGATGGTGAACTCCAGATTTGGATCCTTAATGCCTTAATCTTTTGAATCATGTTCCACACCTTGAGCATACCTTGAGAATTTATCTTTGATACATAGTTCCTGGGGGATTGGCGTTTATTTTGCTTCCTATTTTTGTAGCTTGTTTACAATAATTATTATTATCGAACACTGGTTTAAGAAGGTGAGGATTCGCAGATGACTTACGAATGCTTTCGTTTTTCTGTACACAATGTTTAGAATGAATACCAGTTGGCCTTTGTTCCACCTGTTTGAAGGTGGTTCGTCAGTATTGTTGGAAAATGGTCACTTCCACAAAGGTCATCATGGACCGGCCATTCAAATTCGTTTAAAATATTTGAATCTGTCAGTGAAAGATCAAGGGCAGGGTATGTGCCAGTGGCAGGATGGTGATAGGTGAAGATGCATAAATCATTGTTTGAGATACAATCTTCAAGGACTTTTCCCATATTATTTGTATCAGTACTCCCCCATAGGGGATTATAAATATTTAAATCGCCCATGATGACACAGGGTTTCGTGAGTTGATCGTACAAAGTCTGAAGATCTGATTGGCGGAGAGTTGAGGAAGGTGGAAGATACCGTGACCATAATGTAAACACGTTCAAAGTAATTATAACACGGACGGCAACAGCTTGAAGAGTAGTGTTAGGTTGGAACAGGGCTATGGATTATGCAGCTTTATCACCAGGAGGGGAAAACGAGTGGTAAGAATTGTAATGACGGATATAAAAAAAAATCTGTGTTTTTTTAGGTATGTTTCTTGGAGACACAAAGCTGACGGTTTAAAATATTGAATTAAAAGTTGTATTTCATTAAAATTCTTCTTAAGACCCCTGCAATTCCATTGTAATATGTTTTGTGTATTCATGGTGGTGGTGCTTCAACAGGTGAAATGTCACACGAACGTCAGGAAGACTATGTGGTACTCCTATTATGTCATTTGGTGATGGAGTTGGGAGTGAAGCAGTAGGGAGAGGCTGGACAGACTTAAACCCATGTCAGTTGATTCTGGCAGTGGCAGTGGTAACAGGAGGGCGAGATATAGCAGCAGCGTAAGATATAGTGCAAGTGGTTGCAGTAGAAGTTACAACCCTGTTCTTAGCTTCATGGTAGGAGAGATTATGTTCAGTCGATTGTCATGATCTTTAGTTCATGTTGCCTCACAGGGCAGGACTTAGAAGATGCCATATGGTGTAACAGAATATTTCAAACACTAGGTGTCTAGACAATCACATGAAGGTTCAACTTGGATATCCACAGATTACTAGAAAAAAGGAGTCATTGAAACACGAGTTACTAACTAGCTACTTGAAAATCACGGGAAAGCTGCTTATCAACGGATTGCAAGAAAAGCTGAGTATTACAAACCCTAGCTACTAAGCTTAGTTCAGTACAACCAGGCTAGGTCAATACTAGATCTATAAGTGTCCTGAAACCACTCACTGACGAAACCTGAGTTTCGAACGTGACCACTCCAGTAGCGAGAATTGGTTGATTCATGTCATCGATCCCAATTGCGTAGATCGATGCTCATGAAGTCAACCACTTGATGGTCTGGTCCAGACTCGATTATTTACAGACGGCCGTCATATAGCTGGAATATTGCTGAGTGCGGCGTTAAACAACAAAACAACCAACCAACCACACTATTGTGAACTGCTATTGTAATTGCTGTGTATTTGTATTGATTTGTAAACCTAGTTGATTTTAAATACAACTGTAAATTGTATACCATTTCTTTGTTCTTTGTTGGTTTCACACTAAATTCTGTTACGTATAGATTTCTGTGAACTTATCGTTTCAATTTGGAAGTCAACACGTAACATTAGACAACATTATTGAATTTGCGCACAATATATTGTAAATGTAACATTAACAACTTTCGCTGTTAAAACTTGAACACCGCTTGAATTTCACTGTTTTATGTTAGTTAAATTCGGAACAATATTATGTGAAAAGGACGTTGAAAACCAGGCAACGTCTGCATGTCTTGTCTGACATGGACATACAAAGGGAATGGTGTCACCATGGAGATGACTACTCGTGTCCTGGGATGATACCAGCGTCTGGTCACCTACACCTTGGTCATCACCATTTACACATTGCATGAGTTCCTAATCAATGTAACCAAGTATCTTGGCTGCTCCAGTCTCCTTACATTATTCAAGGCTTGAGATAACGACTCCATCAAGGTGAAGTCATCAACAAGGCTCTGTTGCGATCAGTTTCGGTCTGTTAACAGTATACAATAAAATTCAACATATCAACTCAATCTAAGTTAAGATCAATGCTACCCAAATGAATAAGTTTCTTTTCAAAATATTTAGGGGTCGTGGCCTTTTGGGTGGTTGGCGTAAATGACCTCTTTGGTAGACATGTTCTATATCGACTTCTTTGTACTTCCTGTATTTACACGTGTGGTTACTAGGCATTTCCTGTTTAGACTTCCTGTAGGTTCGTGTTGCCACCAGTTACTTTCTGTAGGTGAGTAGAGATGAGGTGAGATGAGGTGTGCGTGCGTTTGAGTGTGCGTGTGCGTGTGCGTGTGCGTGTGCGTGTGCGTGTGCGTGTGCGTGTGTGTCTGCTTTTACTGGTCCGGGGTAAAGCCGGTTTTACAGTGCGAGCTGATCATGAGATACCATGCCACAGTCTAACATGAATACTCCACAAACATAGTATGTCAACTCCGAGACGACTAGTCCTTGTTTTATCCCCCTTAATGCCGAACGTCAGGGAGAGAAACAGTAAGTACCATCTTTTAACTTATTTTGGTATGACGCGGTCGGGGATCGAACTCCTAAAACAAATGATTTTTTCAAGTATGTCCAAGCCCATTTCCCAACCACTCTGTTGTAAAATGAAGAGAATACATGTACACCCCATAATCATAAGAAAGCCATACTGTCCTTAGGCCAGAACTTTATGACAATCTGCAGGTAAGACGTCGAGGACATGTGCGTCAGCCAACATTTGTTTGAAGCCTGAGTAAAATGTTCCAAAGGTCCAAGCAAACACAAATCGTTGAACACTATATTCTTTCTGTCGAATCATACCAGTCATCTTCTGTGTACAGATTTAAAAGAAATATATGACCGTAAAGGGTTGCACACACCGACTGGCGATACCTTATCAGTACAATTGGTCCTTCTGTACCGGGGGCACACTTACGGGCAGCAAAGTCGTCAAAGGCACGGAAGATCACTTTGCAGAGCTGCGTCCGTCAGGCGTGCGGGAAACCCATGATCGCAGGTTCGAATTCCATATTCTCCCTGATCTTAATTCTAGGTGTGTCAGGCGAAGCCAAGAAGCAAGGGTATGATGCCATGTGGTAGACATCTAGGAACTGTATCACATCGGGCTTTCCTTCACAGCAAGCGGAAACTCCGTGATATAACTGAAATACTTTATAAAACTTCCAAAACGTATATGTTACTGTGTCAATACAAGGGCAAGTAAAGTCAACATAGCAACTTAATAGATTTAATAGTTAAGGGCATACTTAATCAGAAATGCCTGACCAAAATTAAAGTTGAAAGTATCGTGAAACAGACGATAAAACGCCGCTGAGGGCACTCCCCTTACTGGGGTTAAAACGGGTTCACCCGTGTTTGACGCGCTGCGCAATATCAACGAACATGACGATCGGGCCAAAGCCCAGTCTGCCTGCTTCTACCCTGGATGTATTAATTCTTTTTTCTGTCTGATCATTTGATTACCTTGTCCAATACTTGCTCAGAGGATTATCCCTGACAAGCATTGGTTGTGTGACATAGGGCCGAGGGCAGCTGGTGTTTTATTACCCAAACGGAATGTTAGTAATAAATCGCTAGTTACCGATTGTTCTTTAATATTTTAACTGTTCACATTGTCAAGATCAAAGATCGTTTAACACATTCATCAATACATGCAATGTTTGTATTTTTGTAGGGTTAATAGAAATAGAAACGTACATGTGTAACGGATTAGAATCACAAGATAGATAAACGCGGCAAACATCTCAGCCAATGAAACCAGTTGTCACCTCTGGGCAAGATGGCTTTAGGCCACGCCCGCAAATTGGTTTGTTTTGCAAGCCGATTACGGAGAGTGTGATTTCGGGACTTTCAGGTGGACATTTAAATACTTTCTACGAATATTATTAATTTTTCTCCCTCGGAATTTGACTACATGTTTCCGGGAAAATTGATATTCCCAACAAAATTGCAATCTTTTTTTCTATCTTTCCTTGCCTTTTAACAGAAACAAAAGTAAGTGATTATAAATTCTCTAAATGTATAATGATTTATTCACATCATATCGTGTATACGTTTGTTATCAATTTAATTGTTTAAAACAAATCTGTATACCATAATCCAGAAGTAAAGCTACATAATTTAAGGGTATTGCCAAAGTAAATAGCATGACAGAGATGGTATAAAACAAACAAAACATTTACAAGAGATATATAAAGGCAGTCATATTAGAACAGCGATATTGATACGAAGCATTAATGTACATAATTTGCATAGTTCGTGATGCCACAAATACAATAAAAGTATGATGCATTTAGCTTCTAGTACATAATAATCACCTGACTATGTCCAGAATGATATTACAAGCATCTATAATGCATGTAGAATGCATGTAAGATCATCCTGAAAATACGAACATGTTCAAATAGTTCCTCACATACCACAATCTCATTAAAATCGGATCTAAGTTCTCGGTGCCGCTAAACAAAGATCTGAGGACATCCAATTGCAGGTCACGTCAGAACGACCTTTCGCGAAGAAGAAGTCGACATCAGCCAATTAGAAAGCAGCTTTCTCGAGCCTAACGACACTCGTTTCAACCTGGCGACTTCCATTTCAGACTACGCTTGAAAAATATGTTAACACAGTTCTCGATTAAAATTTTGGATACTGAACAAAAAACATCGTTTATATATGGTTGACATTGTATGGCAGTGCTTCCCACGTACTATGCAACGTATCTTCTGTTCAAATGTTTAACCCACGGAAGCGAGAGATAGGCGATGATTTTGACGGCATCAGTCGCACGGGCCGTAACTGTCGTTCGGAATACCCCGTGTTAACGTTTTCGAGGTTGCATGATTAGAAAACGCATTCCGACTGTCACTTTCATGATCTGGTAAGCGACGCTTGATAGATCGGATGAAAGGTCGTTCTTACGTGACCCGTAATGGGATGTCGTCAGATCTTTGTTTAGCGGAAGCAAGAACTAAGATCGGATTTTAATTAGATTGTCACCTACCCTGGAAAATAATGTGAGGAACCCCAGAAGGTTCTCATAAGATTGGTCATTTTAGAATCCCTTTTCATATTCATAAGAAATCGTCAATTGTACGATTCCGACTGTATCATAATCATGTGTTTACGAATCACAATCAAATAGTAATGATGGGGTTCGAGCAAAAGTGTGCGTATACTGCACCACCTTTGGCACCCGTCACAAATAAAAGTGTTCACCTGAACATTCAAGGTAGCAGAAATATAAGTAAGGAATTGCATCGGATAACATTTTAGTCACTGGAGCGTCAACCATGGAATTGTCGCCCTCATGTCTACCATGACGACGTATGGTGATCGTTGTGTTAGAACTCCCTATTTGGGAGTTGTTCTCCGTAGTTTGCATGCTTTTGGTATATGTGGAACATACATTTACAAAGGGTGCTGAGCCGTATATGATCATTTCACTAAAATAAGGCGTGAAGGTTCACAGATTGTACCACTGACATAAAAATGTTGGAAAATCAGAATGTTGTTTAAGAGATACACATGTACTGTTCTATTTGAGCCACTATTGACATGCTTGACAACAAAATCACGTCATCGCCTCTGTTTACATAATTACTGGAAACATACGACGTCGTAGGGCCTTACGGAAAATGCGCCATGACTATGGTGCAGGTATGTCACCAGCATCGTCAGTACTTCATGTAAGTGTTTGTGAGATGTATATGTGAATCCAGTGGGCGATATGGGGTGTAATCGTGACGGGTGTTTTTTTTTTTTAGAGTTAATGAACCTGTGTATATTAAGCCTATAACATGTCCCATTTTAATTCTGGAAACCCAAAAGTCCAGAAACTCTACGGTCTTTGCCCAGTCTCGGTTAAAGGTATTTACAAAATTAAACATGCCGTTTTCATGGGAACATACCAAGGAAGAAAAAATGAAGGCCCATGGTCGAAAATATGTTCCTTTACTTAAAACTCATGTTTTTGTTTCGCAAATACATTTAATGTATTCATTCAAGTATCATGACACAAAATTTAACTCATTTTAACTTAATTCAACGATTTTATAGCGATATTGAAATATTTCGCCCATGGGCGAGAAAAAGGTTTGACCCATGGGCAGGCCCATGGGCGAGAACATGTTCCTTTACTTAAAACTCATGATTTTGTTTCGCAAATACATTAAATGTATTCATTGAAGTATCATGACACAAAATTTAATGAAAAAATGAAAAACAAAATGTTCAAAAACTCAATATTTAGACTATGTCGCCCATGGGCCTGCCCATGGGCGAAGTCTGGCCCATGGGTAGGCCCATGGGCGAGAATATGTTCCTTTACTCAAAACTCATGTTTTTGTTTCGCAAATACATTAAATGTATTTATTTAAGTATCATGACACAAAATTTAACTCATTTTAACTTAATTCAACGATTTTATAGCGATATTGAAATATTTCGCCCATGGGCGAGAATATTTTCCTTTACTTAAAACTTATGTTTTTGTTTCGCAAATACATGCAGGTGTTCTTACTATTTTCATGGCACATAATGTAACTCAATTTTACTCAATTCAGCTATTTTACAGATTTATTGAAATATTTCGCCCATGGGCGAGAAAAGGTTTTGCCTTCGAAATCCTTGATTATTATATCATGCCAGAGTTCTGAAATTCAGTGTCAATGTTGCTGAACAGTAGAATCTGATGGACGTTTTGTGCAGAACCTGTTTGACACTATGGGTTCCAGGACCACTAACACTCTGAGCTGAAAAAGTTTGGTCCTAACCGCACCCAACATCTACAAGTTTGTAAGCTTGTAGACATCATTAAGAAGTAATTAACAGTCCCATGCTGAGACCTTTCTCAAAATTCAGACCGGTGGCAGGCTGCCAACAAAGAGAAGAAAATATCGCAACCCCGACACGAGTGTGCTCAGTCAAACAATGAACTTACGACCGGCAGAAAACAACTCCAGTTGAGTATGCCGATGCTGTATCTCAGCCGTGTTGGCCTGAAAATTTAAACATGCTAATTAAATCCAAAATCGTATAATTATTTTTAATAGAAACCGTATCTTAATTTGTTCTTGCACTGCATCATATCGTGTATTCCATCTGTATATGTGTAATGTGTATATGTATCAATGACTACACTTATACCGCATATTCTGCAACAGACTATAATTAATCACCTTATTATTGTCTCTCCATTTACCATGGCTGACTGCACTAATACCCTTTTAACAGTGGACACCGATATCAGTATACATGTAGGCTTTTTGTTCAAAAAGGAATATGCAGGAAATTATATGTAACAATTAACTGTGTACTAATTACATGTTTGAATGTTATCAGTTTTACGTTCTGAGATACAGTGATGTAAGCATCTTCTAAAATCTTCTAAAAATATAATAAAATACAAAACTCTCTGCCGTAATTTTTTGTGGAAATCATTCGATCAAGTAAAAATGACTGCGTGACAAGACGAATCAACTATTTATACCCGATAAAAGAAACTGCCGTATTTTAGGAACAGTGCTATAACAAGACATTTGAAATTTCTAACAAGCAGATACATTAGAGACAGTGATTCGACTACAGGTACGTAATCCGTATCAATCAAAGGTGTAAAAAAACTGAAAATCATATCTGTCGGAGACCTACCAAATTACCAAGTTTTATCATTACTATATTTATTACAATGCAAATACTTTAGTGACACATTTTTTAGAGGAGAGGGCATACACACAAGTATATTGCTTCCGTGTGTGAATGCAGGTTGTACTTGGTATCTCAGTTCTCAGTTTCATACCGGTTGTATAACTGAATTTGTATATGGAACCATTCGTACAGCATGACAATTACTTGCTATTCGTCACTTTACAACACACATAACACGGTCAAACAATTTTAGGCACCGCTTTTGCGAGTTATTTAGTACAATAATGTTTTATTAAAATCTATTTCAATTTGTTTTCACCATTTTCCCTATTGACAGTCGTTGTTACGTGCGTCACTAGGTAATTGGTACGGATTGACCTTGTTTATTGTTTCTATACTTTGAGGATTTCTGTGGCAAGTGGCGGACGTAATTCAAACTCCTTCCGCACTGACACCGCATCAAATATATTTCTGTACCGATTACATAACTCTAATGGACAGGGTCGGGTGGTAGTTCACCGGACGACACTGTGTATATTGGGCGGCTCCTTTGATATCTCCTCCAAACATACGTTTATTGAATGACCCCATTAAACGATGATACACATCTCGATGAATATATCAAGGCACTAATGTATCTTTCATAAACATTTTTTTGTCTTTGTGCTTAATATATCCACATATCAACGAACATTTGTAAAACATGTATCCTAAAAAAAATAAACATTTTCAGGCTAGGTATTTGGACACAGCAACACCTGCATAACTGTTTATTCACGCGTGGTGCGGCAGATTGTAATTGACCGACAACAAGTATTGTAGAATCACCTGTAAATAAGGCCGACACTGTAATTAGACACAACGTACTAATGAGAATATGAGAATTATCATAAGAAGCCTGTTACGTTTTTCTTAACTATTACCATTTTCATACCAAAAGTGACAATGCAGTTAAAAGTTGCTTTAGTGTCACAATATTCACTCACGTTTTCCTCAATCGCATTGAAACATAATTCCTACTGGTCAGTTCGACACTGCTTGTAATTAAATAATTATTTCGAGATTTCGTTAGAATGTAAGATATTCAGCCAAACGTTATGCAATAAAAGACGAATAGTTTTTTTCATTAAAATACGCTCACGCGTACCTGAATATTGCATACCTAGTGTCACGTAATTGCCCAGTGTGATGTATCAACGGGACATAAAATGGGAAATGAAATAGAAACTAACTAAAATTTAATGTTGTGGAAAATAACTCCAATGAATTGGAGTACACGCACATGAATTCGTATGATAAACTGTCAAAACGTTTTGAGAGGTAAGTCCGGGTTCATTAAAGATCGCTACAATATGTAAAACAGGTGAAATTTGTAGAACTAAAGGAAACATCCAACCAAATGCCCTTTTTAAATAGTAATGTAATGATATAATATAAAGTATATTTCACATGATACAATATACTTTGCAAACAGTTAGTTGATGCTTGAAAGGGACTAACGAAAACATAGGCGAAATATTTTAACAACGCCGTAAAATAGTTGAATTAAGTAAAAATTAGTTAAATTTTGTGTCATGATACTTGAATAAAAACATTTAATGTATTTGCGAAACAAAAACATGAGTTTTGAGCAAAGGAACATGTTCTCGCCCATGGGCCTGCCCATGGGCCAAACCTTTTTCTCGCCCATGGGCGAAATATTTCAATATCGCTATAAAATCGTTGAAATAAGTTAAAATGAGTTAAATTTTGTGTCATGATACTTCAATGAATACATTTAATGTATTTGCGAAACAAAATCATGAGTTTTAAGTACAGGAACATATTCTCGCCCATGGGCCAAACCTTTTTCTCGCCCATGGGCGAAATATTTCAATATCGCTATAAAATCGTTGAATTAAGTTAAAATGAGTTAAATTTTGTGTCATGATACTTGAATGAATACATTAAATGTATTTGCGAAACAAAAACATGAGTTTTAAGTAAAGGAATATATTCTCGCCCATGGGCCTGCCCATGGGCCTACCCATGGGCAAGACTTCGCCCATGGGCGACATAGTCTAAATATTGAGTTTTTGAACAATTTTTTTTTTCATTTTTTCTTCCTTGGTATGTTCCCATGAAAACGGTATGTTTAATTTTGTAAATACCTTTAACCGAGACTGGGCAAAGACCGTAGAGTTTCTGGACTTTTGGGTTTCCAGAATTAAAATGGGACGTGTTCTATGTATAACTCACGGAAGTCATTTTAGCCGTGCGTGAAGCTTGTGCGAGTTCGAGCTTTGTCTGAAACTGAACAATGGCTGACCCGTAATGGGATGTAATGGGTGCTGCGGCACATGGTTCACGAGAAGTGCTGCCCATGTCATCAGAACCTGCAGGTTTCCCCGTCGCTGGAATCGTTACTTAAGAATAGCAAAGCAACCGCACGTATTCAAACACGGGGATTACTGACGATGGATGATGACCAGGTGAGCTTTCATAGCTGGTATCTACACATTAGGTATGGCCATCTTGTTATACAAGTCTTCCTCAGGCCTGGCCCGTCGTTCCGCCAACACCCGCCTCGTCGTGTCATACTGGTCTGGGTCCGGGCACTCATTCATCCCGCTTGTCATCACCAGATGACTGTACACGCCTTGGGTCTCCGCCACCTTAAACCGCTTTGGATTCCACTTCCACAACACGTCATAATCACCTTCATTAACGCCATCACCATGCTGGGGTTGTTTGACATTTGTTTGACGATCTCTATTTACAAATTCAACGTCAGCAGCTGAATAACCGTTCTTGGTGCCCTCAAGCTTCGGGGGCATTGGGCGATATATGGCAACCCTTTCTTTCGGTGAAGCTCTCTTTGCTTTCTTCTTTTTGCAACTGAAAATAAACACAATTAAACCAATTGCTTGTATTGAAATCAAAGGGTTTTTTTTAAATTTAAAGATGATCAATAAATAAGTAAATATATATAAACTATGATCGATTGTCATTTAAGATATTTTCTTGAAGGCTCTGCATAACGGAGACGCAGGGTCTATGAAAAAGACGTTTCAATCCTTTGTTTTAAACTGGAAAAGGGAACACTGCTCGATTCTGACTTAAATTGGATGAATTTCCGTCTCAGAGTAGCGGCAGTAATCGTTGAATCCAGTTGAATGAATCGACGTCATCTGAATCGTTGAATTGGGTTGAATGAAATTGACCTTCAAATCTCTGTACTAATTAACACAGTCTGGCAAACTGTTACTAAAACGGATATGGATAAGCTTAGGTGGCTATTCTTCCAGATACATGTATATCTCAACTTAATGCCGAATAGGAATCTTTTGTTTGTTTGTTTGTTGTTTAACGCCGCACTCAGCACTATTCCAGCTAAATGACGCCTTCTGTGAAAATTGAGTCGGGACCAGACAATCCAGTGACTGACATCATGCGTATCGATCTGCGCAATTGGGATACGATGACATGCGTCAACCAAGTCAGCGAACCTGACCACCCGATCCCTTTAGTCGCCTCTTACGACGAGCATAGTCGCCTTTTACGGCCAGCATGGGTTGCTGAATACCTATTCTACGGTATTAAAATAGATAGATTGTTGCTGATCACTAAAGGTGGACCTGTGGTGTG
Organism: Haliotis rufescens; assembly: GCF_023055435.1. NCBI lineage: Eukaryota > Metazoa > Mollusca > Gastropoda > Lepetellida > Haliotidae > Haliotis > Haliotis rufescens. The sequence continues at coordinate 26,523,982 of NW_025964361.1, forward strand.
GTCTTTGGAGAGATACTGGTCAAATGAATGGAAATAAACTTAAAAGATAAGAGTGTTTTGAACTTACATTTGTTTAGATGTTTCAGCATATGTACGGTACCATCGCAGTGTTCTAGCAAAACTTAAATGTGTCACATTTCCGCTTGAAATTGAACTTTTCACGTCCGAAACCCCACTTTTTTATCCCACTACATGAAGAATAATGAAAGCCGTCGGGCCTCAATGACGCACAATAAGCAAGGTTTGGCACAATGGCGCACAATAAGCGAGGTGGGGCACAATGGCGAACAATAAGCGAGATGGGGCACAATGATGCACAATAAGCGAGGTATGGCGAGGTGGCGCCCACTGACGTACAATAAACGGGTTGGGGCACAATGGTGCACATAAAGCAAGGTGTGGAACAATGATGCACAATAAGCGAGGTGGGGCACAATGATGCACAATAAGCGAGGTATGACAGAATAAGCGAGGTGGCGACAACTGACGTACAATAAACGGGGTGGAGCACAATAAGCGTGTTGGGGAACAATGGTGCACATAAAGCAAGGTGTGGAACATTGGTGCACATAAAGCAAGTTGTGGAACAATGATGCACAATAAGCGAGTTTTGGCACAATGATGTACAATAAGCGAGGTACGGCACAATAAGCGAGGTGGCGCCCACCGACGTACAATAAACGAGGTGGGGCACACTGGTGCACAATAAAGCAAGGTGTGGAACAATGATCGATGCACAATAAGCGAGGTGGGGCACAATGATGCACAATAAACGAGGTGGGGGCACACTGGTGCACATAAAGCAAGATGTGGAACAATGATCGATGCACAGTAAGCGAGGTGGGGCACAATGATGCACAATAAGCGAGGTGGGGCACGATGCTGCACAATAAGCGAGCTGGGGCACAATGACGCACAATAAGCGAGGTGGGGCACAGTCATGCACAATAAGCGAGATGGGGCACAATGATGCCCAATAAGCGAGGTGGCGCCCACTGACGTACAATAAACGAGGTGGGGCACAATAAGTGAGTTGGGGCACAATGGGGCACCATAAGCGTGATGGAGAACAATGGTGCACATAAAGCAAGGTGTGGAACAATGGTGCACATAAAGCAAGTTGTGGAACAATGATGCACAATAAGCGAGTTTGGGCACAATGATGCACAATAAGCGAGGTACGGCACAATAAGCGAGGTGGCGCCAACTGACGTACAATAAACGAGGTGGGGCACAATAAGCGTGTTGGGGAAAAATGATGCACATAAAGCAAAGTGTGGAACAATGGTGCACATAAAGCAAGTTGTGGAACAATGATGCACAATAAGCGAGTTTTGGCACAATGATGCACAATAAGCGAGGTGGGGCACAATGGCGCACAATAAGTGAGGTGGGGCACAATAAGCAAGGTGTGGAACAATGATGCACAATAAGCGAGTTTGGGCACAATGATGCACAATAAGCGAGGTGGCGGCCACTGACGTACAATAAAGGAGGTGGGGCACAATGGTGCACATAAAGCAAGGTGTGGAACAATGATCGATGCACGATAAGTGAGGTGGGGCACAATGATACACAATAAACGAGGTGGGCACAATAAGCGAGTTGGGGCACAATGGCACACAATAAGCGAGTTGGCGCACAGTGGCGCACAATAAGCAAGGTGTGGAACAATGACGCACAATAAGTGAGGTGGGGCACAACGGCGAACAATAAGCGAGGTGGGGCACAATGACGCCCAATAAGCAAGTTGGGGCACAATGATGCACAATAAGCGAGATGGGGGCACAGTGACGCACAATAAGCGAGTTGGGGCACAATGGTGCACATAAAGCAAGGTGTGGAATAATGATGCACAATAAGCGAGGTGGGGCACAATGATGCACAATAAGCGAGGTGGGGCATAATGGCGCACAATAAGCGAGGTTGGTCACAATGATTCACAATAAGCGAGTTCGGACACAATGATGCACAATAAGAGAGGTGGGGGCATATTGACGCACAAAAAGCGAGTTGGGGCACAATGGTGCACATAAAGCAAGGTGTGGAACAGTGATGCACAATAAGCGAGATGGGGCACAATGATGCACAATAAGCGAGTTGGGGCACAATGATGCACAATAAGCGAGGTGGGGCACAATGACGCACAATAAGCGAGGTGGGGCACATCGACTCACATTAAGCGAGTTGGGGCACAATGGCACACAAAAAGTGAGGTGGGGCACAATGGCACACAATAAGCGAGGTAGGGCACAATGGCGCACAATAAGTGAGGTGGGGCACAATGACGCAGAAGAAGCGAGGTTGGTTAGATTCAATTATGTACAATAAGCGAAGTGGGGGACAATGACGCACAATAAGCGAGTTGGGGCACAATGACGCACAATAAGCGAGGTTGGACACAATTACGTTCAATAAGCTAGGTGTGGCACAGTGGCGCACAATAAGCGAGTTGGGACAGAATGGCGCATAATAAGCGAGGTTGGGCACAATGATGCACAATAAGCGAAGTAGGGCACAATAAGTGAGTTGGGGCACAATGGGGCACAATAAGCGTGATGGAGAACAATGGTGCACATAAAGCAAGGTGTGGAACAATGGTGCACATAATGCAAGTTGTGGAACAATGATGCACAATAAGCGAGTTTGGGCACAATGATGCACAATAAGCGAGGTGGGGCACAATGGCGCACAATAAGTGAGGTGGGGCATAATAAGCAAGGTGTGGAACAATGATGCACAATAAGCGAGTTTGGGCACAATGATGCACAATAAGCGAGGTGGCGGCCACTGACGTACAATAAAGGAGTTTGGGCACAATGGTGCACATAAAGCAAGGTGTGGAACAATGATCGATGCACGATAAGTGAGGTGGGGCACAATGATACACAATAAACGAGGTGGGCACAATAAGCGAGTTGGGGCACAATGGCGCACAATAAGCGAGTTGGGGCACAGTGGCGCACAATAAGCAAGGTGTGGAACAATGACGCACAATAAGTGAGGTGGGGCACAACGGCGAACAATAAGCGAGGTGGGGCACAATGACGCCCAATAAGCAAGTTGGGGCACAATGATGCACAATAAGCGAGATTGGGGCACAGTGACGCACAATAAGCGAGTTGGGGCACAATGGTGCACATAAAGCAAGGTGTGGAATAATGATGCACAATAAGCGAGGTGGGGCACAATGATGCACAATAAGCGAGGTGGGGCATAATGGCGCACAATAAGCGAGGTTGGTCACAATGATTCACAATAAGCGAGATGGGGCACAATGATGCACAATAAGCGAGTTGGGGCACAATGATGCACAAAAAGTGAGGTGGGGCACAAAGGCACACAATAAGCGTTGTAGGGCACAATGGCGCACAATAAGTGAGGTGGGGCACAATGACGCAGAATAAGCGAGGTTGGTTAGATTCAATTATGTACAATAAGCGAAGTGGGGGACAATGACGCACAATAAGCGAGTTGGGGCACAATGACGCACAATAAGCGAGGTTGGACACAATTACGTTCAATAAGCTAGGTGTGGCACAGTGGCGCACAATAAGCGAGTTGGGACAGAATGGCGCATAATAAGCGAGGTTGGGCACAATGATGCACAATAAGCGAAGTAGGGCACAATAAGTGAGTTGGGGCACAATGGGGCACAATAAGCGTGATGGAGAACAATGGTGCACATAAAGCAAGGTGTGGAACAATGGTGCACATAATGCAAGTTGTGGAACAATGATGCACAATAAGCGAGTTTGGGCACAATGATGCACAATAAGCGAGGTACGGCACAATAAGCGAGGTTGCGCCAACTGACGTACAATAAACGAGGTGGGGCACAATAAGCGTGTTGGGGAAAAATGATGCACATAAAGCAAAGTGTGGAACAATGGTGCACATAAAGCAAGATGTGGAACAATGATGCACAATAAGCGAGTTTGGGCACAATGATGCACAATAAGCGAGGTGGGGCACAATGGCGCACAATAAGTGAGGTGGGGCATAATAAGCAAGGTGTGGAACAATGATGCACAATAAGCGAGTTTGGGCACAATGATGCACAATAAGCGAGGTGGCGGCCACTGACGTACAATAAAGGAGTTTGGGCACAATGGTGCACATAAAGCAAGGTGTGGAACAATGATCGATGCACGATAAGTGAGGTGGGGCACAATGATACACAATAAACGAGGTGGGCACAATAAGCGAGTTGGGGCACAATGGCGCACAATAAGCGAGTTGGGGCACAGTGGCGCACAATAAGCAAGGTGTGGAACAATGACGCACAATAAGTGAGGTGGGGCACAACGGCGAACAATAAGCGAGGTGGGGCACAATGACGCCCAATAAGCAAGTTGGGGCACAATGATGCACAATAAGCGAGATGGGGGCACAGTGACGCACAATAAGCGAGTTGGGGCACAATGGTGCACATAAAGCAAGGTGTGGAATAATGATGCACAATAAGCGAGGTGGGGCATAATGGCGCACAATAAGCGAGGTTGGTCACAATGATTCACAATAAGCGAGTTCGGACACAATGATGCACAATAAGATAGGTGGGGGCATATTGACGCACAAAGAGCGAGTTGGGGCACAATGGTGCACATAAAGCAAGGTGTGGAACAATGATGCACAATAAGCGAGATGGGGCACAATGATGCACAATAAGCGAGTTGGGGCACAATGGTGCACAATAGGCGAGGTGGGGCACAATGACGCACAATAAGCGAGGTGGGGCACATCGACTCACATTAAGCGAGTTGGGGCACAATGGCACACAAAAAGTGAGGTGGGGCACAATGGCACACAATAAGCGAGGTAGGGCACAATGGCGCACAATAAGTGAGGTGGGGCACAATGACGCAGAAGAAGCGAGGTTGGTTAGATTCAATTATGTACAATAAGCGAAGTGGGGGACAATGACGCACAATAAGCGAGTTGGGGCACAATGACGCACAATAAGCGAGGTTGGACACAATTACGTTCAATAAGCTAGGTGTGGCACAGTGGCGCACAATAAGCGAGTTGGGACAGAATGGCGCATAATAAGCGAGGTTGGGCACAATGATGCACAATAAGCGAAGTAGGGCACAATAAGCGAGTTGGGGCACAATGATGCACAAAAAGCGAGTTGGGGCACAATGGCCCATGATAGGCGAGGTGGGGCACAATGACGCACAATAAGCGAGTAATGGCACAATGACGCACAATAAGCGAGGTATGGCACAATGACGCACAATAAGCGAGGTAAGGCACAATGACGCACAATAAGCGAGGTATGGCACAATGATGCACAATAAGCGAGTAATGGCACAATGACGCACAATAAGTGAGGTAGGGCACAATGACGCACAATAAGCGAGGTATGGCACAATGACGCACAATAAGCGAGTAATGGCACAATGACGCACAATAAGCGAGTAATGGCACAATGACGCACAATAAGTGAGGTATGGCACAATGACGCACAATAAGCGAGGCATGGCACACTGGCGCACAATAAGCGAGGTATGGCGAAACGACGCACAATAAGCGAGGTATGGCACAATGACGCACAATAAGCGAGGTAACGTACAATGACGCACATTGAGCGAGGTAGGGCACAATGACGCACAATAAGCGAGGTATGGCACAATGACGCACAATAAGCGAGGTATGGCACATTGACGCACAATATTGCGTTATTTCTACAACCGGATGATGTACATAAGAGCGGGCAAATGGATGAATAAAGAAACTTATTTTTGTAGCATGACTGCAATTTAGGTAGACAGGGCGTGACAAACAAATAAAACAGACTGCCTTGGGTATCAGTGTTGAGTAAATAAATTTCTCACCGCTTGACCAAAAAGTAGATGACGATGATGACAACAAAGATTCCTGCTTCGCCGAGAAGAGCATACCTTACTGAAAACCAACAACTTATGTGTATAATTATATTTAGCTAAACAACTAAATGCCGTTATTGACACGTCAACACAAATTCTCCTACTTATGATTATTATATTTTTTTCTGCCATTTCTAATTTTACGATCTAACTCCCAAACAAACCAAGAGCTCGTGACGTCACCAGTTCCTCACAATCCCCACTTCGTCAAATCTCTTTACTTCTCACTTTATCTCGTCTTCCGATGCCTGCCACGGAACTGTGCTCCTGAGACCAGGGTGTCATTTAATCAGAATAAAGTAATGCTAGAAAAAAAACGGGGTCGCATTTGGTTTCAATACCAGATGGAGAAAACCGTAGTTTTATCGAATTAAAAAGGAAAGCATCAATATAGTTCAGTATACGTCCCACTATCAAAAAGAAGAATTCAACACAGCGCCAAAACAATGTCGTACATGTATGTCGTAAAGATGATGCATTATGAATGGGATCAGATTCGACAGTACATTTATCATTGAATGAATTATCATTTTACAAGTATAAAAACATATTACGATCTCTAAATAATAACTTGTAACGTTTGAAAGCATTTCCAGTGTCCTTTAATACTGAGTACCCGAATTGGTAGCGAGATCAGAGTCCGAAACGAAATGCCTTTCGGTGTACAAATGGGTAAACGCAATGGGTAAAAACAGCAGTAGAAATGTGATTTAGAAACTTGATAAATAAGAATTACAATCTTCATCCGAATTAATAAACAACACACTTTAAAGCTTCTACAAAATGATAACTTCTTGAAAATCACAATATTCAAAAGGGGCAGTCGGGTAGCCTGGTGGTAAAGCGTTCGCTCGTCACGCCGAAGACCCGGTTCGATTCCCGACATGGGTACAATGTGTGAAGCCCATTTCTGGTGTCCCCCGCCTTGATATTGCTGGAATATTGCTAAAAGCGGCGTAGAACCATACTCACTCACTCAATATTCTAAAACAAGACCATGATCACAGAGTTACATTCAGTATATTTCCTTTGTCATTTGACTGTATTGAATCTTACAATTGTGTTTGAAAAACCCACAGAATGGATCTTACAGTGTTCATTCTTTTTGTATACGTGAAATGAGAACTTGAAACACAAGATATGCACACTTAAATTAGACGCATTTGGAATTTGGTGTTATATACATATAACAGAGACAAAATAATAGTAACAAACGTACCTTCTGGTTTTTCAAAACAGGCTGAAATGAAAGCACATTGTGTTACACAGCATGGTGGTGATGATGGGTGCGGGAAGAGATGGGGCAGGTGATGATGGGTGTGGGTGTGGGTGGTGTTGGGGGCAGGGATAGGGGTAGAGGTGAGGCCGGGTTGGGGGTAGGGGGTGGGTTTGGGGTTGGGGGTAGGGGTAGGGGTAGGGGTAGGGGTGGAAGTGGGGATGATGGGTGGGGGTGGGGGTATTCAGGGAAGAGTCTGACATTTCATCGATTTAAACAGGATGCATCGATTTCTGACGTTATTTACTCAATCTGCTAATCGCTATTCCTGTGGCCGAACTGGTAGCGGGCTCAGAATAAATAACGAAATGTCTTTCGGAAAACAAGGTATAAATGTAGTTTGACCTCAATCAGATGCGACTACATGTTTGAGTGAATTATCATTTTTTAAGAAAGGAAACGTATTACTTTCTCCAACATAATGACTTTTAACATTTGAAAACATTTCTTAGAATGTGTCCTATTATACTGAAGCACCAGCGGCCGAATTGGAAGCGATATCAGAATTTAGAACGAAACGACTTTCGGAATATAAATGAGTAAACACGGAAGTACAAGATATTGAAATGAAACCATTGTTTATTACACAGGATGGTGGTTGTGATGGGAGGGGGTGTTCAGAAAGGAGTCTAACGTTTCATCGATGTATCCAGAATGGCAATATAATGCATCGATTTCTGACTTTATTTAATGCTTTTCACGTCTTCCCAGTTCAGATGGACACAACCATATATTTGATAAATATCGACGTTTATTACTCAATCTGGCATTCCTGTCATCCCAGACAAGACGAAGACTACCATGTTCTTCTCAAATTACAAAAAGAAAGCTTTAATACAGTTACACGCCTCATGAGGTGAGGTGAGGTGAAATGGGGTTTAACGTCGCGTCCAAGATTATTGCACTTATATAGCGACTTGCATGTACGTGTATGTGTGTGTATGTGTGGCTGCTTGTACTCGTCCAGACTGATGCCGATTTATAGTGCTAGCTCACTGAGATACCATGCCGCAGGTTAACATGAATACCCCACTCAGACACAGTATACTGACTCCGAGCCAACCAGTCCTTGTTTTAGCCCCTAAATGCCGAGCGCCAGACAGGGTAACAACAAGTACAATTTTTTAACGTCTTTTGGCATGACGCGGTCGGGGAACGTCTCATGAACAAAAGGAGGACTTCAACACGGCGCCAGAACAATGTTTAGGTGCGACTGTAAATTTCAGTGTATTATCGACCCGTGAAGATTCCGGGGTAGCGTATGTAGGTCTTCAGCAACCTAGCTTGCCGTAAAAGGTGACTATGCTTGTCGTAATCTGACTTGGTTGATGCATGTCATCGATCCCAATTGCGTGGATCGATGCTCATGAAATTAATCACTGGATTGTCTGGTCCAGACTCGATTACAGACCACCGTCATATAGCTGGAATATTGCTGCGTAAAATAACATGCATTACATTCTCCAAATAACCTTTTTTTCCAAAACATGACTTCTTTATATTGAGACCTCATTGGCCAAATTGGTAGCGAGCTAAGAATCAAGAACGAAATGCATCTCGGTGCACACGGTATTACAGGTTAATACACGAGAAGAAACAGGTTATTACAATATTTGCAAAGACCTGTATCAGCGGATGTAAGGTTATGATAACGTTTGTCAACACCCGCATCAGCAGAATCGGATGTACAATATATTGTCAAGTTAATGAAAAAATATCAGAGGCGACGACCAAAGTTAAACCGGTAATACAGATTAGAGATCCCCATTCGAATATATGAGCCTCCGAAGACATAACATGAGTGACTGGGTTCTGTTGAACGCCGCTTTGCAAATATGCTGTATTTCAGTTATAATTACGTCACGTTTAAATTTACAATGTTGGTGAAACCCACGCGCCCGTGTATGGTGCTGCACGACAAGCTTAGAAACATAATCAGAGCGACGCTGGGATTGAACCCACGATCAAGTCACAGCGACTTGCGACGCCTTAGACGACCATGACGTTTCACAGTGCACTACAAACAATTATTCTAAGAATTGTTTGAGGATGGTAACGTTAACCAACAAAAGAACTATCTTTCATGAAATACAATGTTTGTAAAGTCCTATAACTGCAAATACCAGGTTATGGTGTATATTGGTTATATTGGGTCAATGACGTTTCAGAGTGCACATCAAACATTACTCAGACCGAAATTCATTAAACCTTGTTGGTAAATATGTGATTACCGACTTTTGAGTAGAGCAGAGGCTAACCGTTTGAAGGAACACTTGCACCAATGCATGCAGCAGCAGAGGCTAACCGTTTGAAGGAACACTTGCACCAATGCATGCAGCAGCAGAGGCTAACCGTTTGAAGGAACACTTACACCAATGCATGCATGCAGCAGAGGCTAACCGTTTGAAGGAACACTTGCACCAATGCATGCAGCAGCAGAGGCTAACCGTTTGATGGAACACTTGCACCAATGCATGCATGCAGCAGAGGCTAACCGTTTGAAAGAACACTTGCACCAATGCATGCAGCTACATACAGCGTATCACGGGTCGTTGTTTGCATAGTTAAATCACTGCATGTCTGTACAAAAAGTAGGGAAAGGGCACCTTAGTTGGATAACGTTTGTCCAATCCCGTTGACCATATATGTCAATAAAATATGTTTAAACAAAACTGTATGTTCCTTATTTCAGTTACGCCATCGGAACCCGAATGTATAAAACGTACAAATAAAGACAGCTGAACCCATAATTCCAACACAAACATTACCGGGTACCACCAGTATTCAGTTGGGACAAAGGTTGTTCAACGCCACAGTCGGAACTATCTCTGCTTTATTACGACGGCCTGTACAACGTCAAGTCTGGACAAGACAAACCAGATTAGATATAAAGATACTTTTAACTTTTGAAAAAAACAACCCAGGATTTTAACGATCCACCCGTTATGGGGAAACTAAAATCAGTAATTACACGTCCCATGCTCGACACTGACCCCCAATAAACATTTATATACACAGTAGAATGATCCAACATTCTTTGGCATTTTTAAAACATTAAATGACATACTTATTACCTGCTGTAGCCGAGTTAATCTGGGTGAAGACCAATGTATAGATGGGTAGTAGTAGTATCCTCTCAGGCGCCATTCTGAAATGCACAGCAGCTCACTATAGAACAAGTAGAAACTAATGCTATGTGGAAATGAATAAAACACCCATTTGTTTGTGATCTCATAACAGTGTTTACCGGACAATTTCCTTGATGGCGATTACCGTGTCTATTGCTCAAACACTACTCAAATGTGACAGGGTGACATGCTGAGTATTGTGAATGCATTCAGATGCTATTGCTTCCGGAACACGCGGAACTATTTCTAACAACCCGACTATGTGTTGCCTTTGTGCTGCAAATTTTATTTGAAACTGATAACTCACACCCGGAAATATTTCCTCTCACCGAGATCATAACTTGAGGATCAACATGCCTGCAGTCCAGTCTCAGTCCATGATAAGCGGGTCATTCAATAACTTCTCTGTGCGTGTGTGTACGTTTGTGTGCGTGCGTGTGCGTTCGCTTCCGCTTTGTCTGTGTCTGTGTGTGTGTAAAGTGTGTGTATGAGCGTGGGTGTTATAGTGTGTGTTTCTGTCTATCTATGTGAGTGTGTGTCTTTGTCTGTGTGTGTGTAAAGTGTGTGTATGAGCGTGGGTGTTATAGTGGTAGTTTATGTCTATCTATGTGAGTGTGTATGTCTTTGTCTATGTGTGTGTAAAGTGTGTGTATGAGCGTGGGTGTTGATGTGTGTGTTTCTGTCTATCTATGTGATCGTGTGTGTGTCTTTGTCTGTGTGTGTGTGTAAAGTGTGTGTATGAGCGTGGGTGTTAAAGTGTGTGTTTCTGTCTATCTATGTGAGTGTGTGTGTCTTTGTCTGTGTGTGTGTAAAGTGTGTGTATGGGCGTGGGTGTTGATGTGGATGTTTCTGTCTATCCATGTGAGTGTGTGTGTCTTTGTCTATGTGTGTGTGTAAAGTGTGTGTATGGGCGTGGGTGTTGATGTGTGTGTTTCTGTCTATCTATGTGAGTGTGTGTGTCTTTGTCTGTGTGTGTGTGTGTGTAAAGTGTGTGTATGAGCGTGGGTGTTGATGTGTGTGTTTCTGTCTATCTATGTGAGTGTGTGTGTCTTTGTCTGTGTGTGTGTAAAGTGTGTGTATGAGCGTGGGTGTTGATGTGTGTGTTTCTGTCTATTTATGTGAGTGTGTGTCTTTGTCTGTGTCTGTGTTTGTAAAGCGTGTGTATGAGTGTGGGTGTTGATGTGTGTGTTTCTGTCTATCAATTTGAGTGTGTGTGTCCTTGTCTGTGTTACAGTGACTTAAATCAACCACATCACTGAGCCTGGCAGCCTGATCAATTCAGTTGCCTTATACGATAAGCAAACGTTTCTCTGGCCCGAAATCGTCAAGTAGGTATCTAGAGTCGGTCTTCAGCCACAACGTACTGGTACATTAGTCTCACATCTCAACCCTATACGACCTCACCCACGACCCCCCCCCCCCCCCCCCCTGCACTCTTCCCCCAAAATAAAAAAACCAAAAACGTTTTATGATGATGTATCTTAAGTAAGTACATATCAAAGTATATTTGACCCGCGTCCGTGGTCTAGTGGTAGAGCGTCCGCCCAGAGACGAAGGTCGGGGTTCGATTCCCGGTTGCGGCATACTAAAAGGTGTTAAAAAGGTACTTCTTGTTACCCTGCCTGGCGCTCTGCATTCAGGGGCTAAAACAAGGACTGGTCGTCTCGGTGCCAGCATACTGTGCTGAGTGGGGCGTTCAGGTTCAACTGCGGCATGGTATCTCAGTGTGCTAGCACTAATAAATCGGCATCAGTCCCAACTAGTACAAGCAGCCACAAAAACACACACACGTACATGCACGTCGCTATGTAAGTGCAATTATCTTGGACGCGACGTTAAACCCCATTTCACCTCACCTCATAGAAGTACTTTATAGGATAATGTATGAAAATACCGGTGATTCTCACGGAGCCTGCACTACACGTTATCCGAACTAGTATATTACGGCGTATCTATTTTAATTTAAACACCATAAATACATGGCCTAGTTCTATAACACCCGGGAACCTGATAATAACCCAGTAAAACAATGTATCGGGACTGAATCTTTAAATCAGTTTATTTATTGTGAGCAGGTAAACGAAATGTCGTATGATACAAACTATAGTCGGTCTTGCGCTGAAGGGACTTTGTTTGAAAACAGCCAAAAACACGATGTGAAGATTGTAGTGAACAAATTGTATTTTCTATTTCACTATGGAAAGATTACCTCATGTACTTGAACGCAACAAGATACGAAAATAGATTGGATGTTGAGTATAGAAAAGGATGTCCCAGTTTTGATTTGACTGTACTTATTATCTTAGTACTTTCGTTGTCAATGTACGAATCACGTACATGAGCGTGATGTCCGTTGTCTACCTCCGTTTATTTCCTTCATTCTTTGTATTTGCATCGGCTATCTGCGAATCAGGCGATATACCTACCGGAAGAGTACGTTCAGTGTTAATTCTCATAACAATAGATGTTACGATAGGCGATTTGGCAAATCTAAACGGAAATAAATATTTGTTCGGAAATAGCGCCTTGTTCTACTTAGATATTTCTATGTAACAATAAGTCAAAGCATGACAGACCACGCACACGTAGTTGTCAACGCTCGCAGCATGACCTGGTTGTAAACTTCCATTTCCCCATATGCCACAAGCCTCGTCTTTCAGTTTCGTATCGATTTTGACCGGACCTTGTCGAAACAGGTCCTAATTGTGCTGGTTCAAAACGTCCGGTGAACGTGTTTTAAGTTATCAAAAATGTCTTCGAGGGTGACAGTTTGGTAAAAAAAACATAAACGGTTGTGTCTTTACCAAACTCAACATATTTTTACATTGATTATTTTTTTATTGTAATTTTTGGCTGATACAGGAAAGAGGTGGGAGTACCTATCTTTTCACGAACTGATATCAAACTGACACATGAAAAGAACATAAAATTAAAATGACAGATAATAAAATACACAGACAACAAATTCGTTAGCGAAAGCCTGAGGACCACAAAGACGGAGAGGGGCGAGTAGGGAGGCGCTACTATCACTGGAACGTGACGAGCTTGGTTTTACGCCCCGGTGGCATTGTTTTTATTTTGCCAATAATAAATCATTATTTACATTCTTGTGTATGCTTTTTTCAATATACACCTCGACACTGTTGATGCCGAAGAACCACAAGCCCTAGACGTCAAGCGAGCAGTGGACTTTGACAAATGTGCCTTCAAAATGTGAGAAACAGAAAACACTGACAGACTACTTTAAGTAGATGAAGCAAGTTGTTAAGACAGTAGTACTTGCATTTACACGAGGAAACGCGTGTCGTTAATGTGATAAATTCAGTGAGTAATGTCTCTATTGTTATGTATAAATGGGAAAATTATTATTATTTTTGCAATGTCATTAATTATAAATTAAGGAATGAATGCATAAACAACATAACAATATAAATATTTCGTTTTTAATGATTTTATTACAAGGTACACACGGTTATTATCTGTCGTGAAGACGTCCGATTTTCGATCACAAATCACTTAATTTCGTTAATCCGACATACTCGTTAATCCGACACAATCATGTGAAACCAACGATGTCGGATTAACGAGACTTGACCGAACTCGTATATTCATGGGTCTATACATCCACTGTGGCATAGTGGGCACTGCAACCCTGATGGTGATACGGCCTAATCCCTTAATCCTTTGTTGTTATAAGATCCAAATTCAAAAGTGGGCACAGTGGGGGTAAACCGTCCAGACTAATTATGTCGTTATAAGCATGTGCTTGATAAACATAGTTTATTGTATAGAAGCGAGTAAACTCATCAAGGACCCTGCTGGCTAAAGGCAAGCACATAATCAACTTCAGGGAGAACAGTGCGAGGGCTGGTAAAAAAGTTCTAAGCCTGACTAACTTTTAACTGTGGGCCATAACAAAGTGAACTAGTCAATGTAGTACATTGTTTGCGTAGTTTATTGCAAGAGTATTTGGTCTGTTTAGGCCGTTTGTATAATAGTGACAGCCAGTTTAATGTGAAAGGGGTCCAAATGGACATGGAAATGGAAAAGAACGATTATCGAACAGTCATCAAGTTTTTTTACTTCAGAGAAAAGTACTCCCCAAACATTCATGACCGCATGTCACAAGTGTATGGGATTAAGTGCCCTAGCTATTTCACTGTTTAACGTTGGGCAGCTGTGTTTAAGGCCGGCACCATTCCACTTCTTCAGCACCAAAGAAGTTCAAGTCTTCAAGATAAATTAAGAAAGTTGTGGCCACTGTAGTCTGGGATGCAAATGGTGTGATCCTTGTTGATTACTTAGAAAGTCAAAAGACGATTACCGGTGCCTACTATGCTGAATTGCTTCATCGGATGAGAGATTCTATCAAAGAAAAGCGGCGAGGAATGCTGACTGTTGGAGTTCCAATTATTCATGACAATGCCTCTTCTCGCACCTCACGACTTGTAATGGTTGCTGTGAGACAATGTGGGTTCGAAGAGGTTCCTCACGCTCCATATTCGCCAGACCCGGCACCAAGTGATTTCCGCCTGTTTCCTAAAATGAAAGAACATCTTCATGGAAAGTGCTATGACGACAACGATGACCCCAAGCTGCTGTGAATGTGTTTTTCAGGGTGCTTTCAGAAATCTTTTTCCTGACTGGAATTGAAAAACGATATGATAATTGTATTGAAAAGCAGGAGGATTATGTTGAAAAATAAAAATAAAAACGCTTTCACAATTGTTGCTTTGTTTGTTGGGCTTAGAACCAGCCCTCGTATATTTATATTTGTTTCCGGTGTAATGCTGCACACAGCAATACACCAGGCGTATGATGCCGACCTGTAAACAATCGAATCTGGACCAGACAAGGAGATATATCAAGCAACGGGGCACGCCGTCAGGGTAAGATCGATGACACGCAATCAACCAAATGACCGAGACTGATCCCCCGATCTCGGCAAACTGGGATTCGAACCCACGATCGTACGAGGAGGCCAAAGGGACGCAACTCTATACAGCTAATTGCGGCGCCTTTGACAATAGGGCTAGGTTGACCTGGGATATTCAACGTTCTTGGGACAGTACTTGTAAAATTCACAAATTTGACACGTACAGTGTAATTAACAATAAAGTCTCACTGACTGAGTGAGTGAGTTGTTAGCGCGGAGAAAATCTTAAAATGAAGATAGATTTTTAACCACGAGCTCGGTAAATGATGATTGTTTGCTTGTTTGTTGTTTAACGCCACACTCAGCAATATTCCAGCTATTCGACGGCAGACTATAAATAATCAAGTCTGGACCAGACATTTCAGTAATTGACACCATGAGCATTGATCCACACAATTGGGATACCATGACATGCATCAACAAAGTCAGTGGGCCTGACCGGATCTCGTTTGTCGCCTCTTACGCCAAGCTTGAGGGCGGTCGGGTAGCCCAGTGTTCGACCCGGGTTCGAATCCCGACATGGGTACAATGTGTGAAGCCCATTTCTTGTGTCCCCCACCGTGATATTGCTAGAATATTGCTAAAAGCGGCGTAAAACCAAACTCACTCACTCACTACGACAAGTATGGGTTGCTTAAGACCTATTCTACCCCGGATCTTCACGGGCCGAAAAATGATGATTACAGGTCAAGGATAATAATGGCAGCATCCAGAGAATTGAACTCATGAGCCGCGGACGGCGCTTTAAACCAATGGGCTGAAACCCATAAAAACATCACACAGTTTACATTAGCCAGATACTATTTCTGTCTCTTGCTGCGACGCTAGTATTTGTTCTTAACTTTTCGACTTATCGTTAATGTCCTGTTGAAACTAGTTTCCATGAGGAAACATTCAAAGGGGATACTATAAACACTTTCTATACGATTCACGTTTTATTTTCCGAATACTACACTATTTATACCAACGTTATAAATTAAGTCATAAATTAATGCTGCTTTTATCAAAGCTGAATGTTATTGAATTACACGTATGACACAATCAGCAAGGTCACTAAAAACGAACACCCGTAATTAAGTTGATCGGCTGTTACGACAACCATAGGGTGTTGGAAGTTTTCCAGTTACGGACACATTCATTGGAGGATTTTTAAAATTTCCATGTTGAGTAATTACAACAAATCATTAATTAAATCATTTTGCATGAAATTGAAATGATAAGATATTAAATGTTTTATAGCTTAATTACCTTATGTACGACTTTGATGTTACAAACTTGTCTTATAGTGAAGTGGAACATACAACGATAAACAATATTCTCTAAATTAATGGGGAGGTCGGGTGGCTTAATGGTTAAAGCGTTCGCTCGTCACGCCGAAGTCCGGGTTAGATTCCCGACATGGGTACAATGTGTGAAGCCGAATTTCTGGTGTCCCCTGCCTTGATATTGCGGGAATATTGCTAAAAGCGGCGTAAAACAACATTCGCTCACTTACTCTATACTTAATACTAGTTTACATTGAATCGATTATCTGTAGAAAAATAAATCGTCTTCTAAATCCGTGGATTTCAAAAGTTCTCTGTAACATGACGATATCATATAGTTTCCATCTTCTTGATGCAACAAGAAAACACCGAGCAGACCTATATTGTATTGTCAGATGATGGGACCCTTCTCTGCTCATGTAAGACTTTTAGAGGACTGTAGAGGTTGATACACCTACAGTTTCATCGTGGGGCCTCGAAGGATTGTAGAGGTTAATACACCTACAGTTTCATCATCGGGCCTCGGAGGATTGTAGAGGTTGATAAACCTACAGTTTCATCATGGGGCCTCGGAGGATCGTAGAGGTTGATACACCTACAGTTTCATTGTGGGGCTTCGGAGGATTGTAGGGGTTGATACAGCTTCAGTTTCATTGTGGGGCCTCGGAGGAATGTAGAGGTTGATACACCTACAGTTTCACCATAGGGCCTCGGAGGATTGTAGAGGTTGATACACCTACAGTTTCACCATGGGGCCTCGGAGGAATGTAGAGGTTGATACACCTACAGTTTCACCATGGGGCCTCGGAGGATCGTAGAGGTTGATACACCTACAGTTTTATCATCGGGCCTCGGAGGATTGTAGAAGTTGATATACCTACAATTTCATCATGGGGCCTCGGAGGATCGTAGAGGTTGATACACCTACAGTTTCATTGTGGGGCTTCGGGGGATTGTAGGGGTTGATACAGCTTCAGTTTCATCGTGGGGCCTCGGATGAATGTAGGAGTTGATTCACCTACAGTTTCACCATGGGGCCTCGGAGGATCGTAGAGGTTGATACACCTACAGTTTCATCGTGGGGCCTCGGAGGATTGTAGAGGTTGATACACCTACAGTTTTATCATCGGGCCTCCGAGGATTGTAGAAGTTGATACACCTACAATTTCATCATGGGGCCTCGGAGGATCGTAGAGGTTGATACACCTACAGTTTCATTGTGGGGCTTCGGGGGATTGTAGAGGTTGATACAGCTTCAGTTTCATCGGGGGGCCTCGGAGGAATGTAGAGGTTGATACACCTACAGTTTCACCATAGGGCCTCGGAGGATCGTAGAGGTTGATACACCTACAGTTTCACCATGGGGCCTCGGAGGATCGTAGAGGTTGATACACCTACAGTTTCATCATGGGGCCTCGGAGGATCGTAGAGGTTGATACACCTACAGTTTTATCATCGGGCCTCGGAGGATTGTAGAGGTTGATACACCTACAGTTTTATCATCGGGCCTCGGAGGATTTTGAGGTTGAGACACCTACAGTTTCATTGTAGGGCCTCGGAGGATTGTAGAGGTTGAGACACCTAAATTTCATTGTAGGGCCTCGGAGGATTGTAGAGGTTGATACACCTACAGTTTTATCATTGGGGCCTCTGAGGATTGTAGAGGTTGATACACCTTAGTTTCATCATCCGGCCTCGAAGGATCGTAGAGGTTGATACACCTTCAGTTTCACCATTGGGCCTCGGAGGATTGTAGAGGTTGATACACCTACAGTTTCATCATTGGTCCTCGGGGGATTGTAGAGGTTGACACACCTACATTTTCATTGTAGGGCCTCGGAGGATTGTAGAGGTTTATACACCTTCATTTTTATTGTAGGGCCTCGGAGGATTGTAGAGGTTGATTCACCTACAGTTTCATTGTGGGGCCTCGAAGGATTGTAGAGGTTGATACACCTACAGTTTCATTGTGGGGCCTCGGAGGATTGTAGGAGTTGATACACCTACAGTTTCATTGTGGGGCCTCGAAGGATTGTAGAGGTTGATACACCTACAGTTTCATTGCTGGGCCTCGGAGGATTGTAGAGGTTGATACACCTACAGTTTCATTGTGGGGCCTCGGAGGATTGTAGGAGTTGATACACCTACAGTTTCATTGTAGGGCCTCGGAGGATTGTAGAGGTTGATACACCTACAGTTTCATCGTGGGGCCTCGAAGGATTGTAGAGGTTAATACACCTACAGTTTCATCATCGGGCCTCGGAGGATTGTAGAGGTTGATAAACCTACAGTTTCATCATGGGGCCTCGGAGGATCGTAGAGGTTGATACACCTACAGTTTCATTGTGGGGCTTCGGAGGATTGTAGGGGTTGATACAGCTTCAGTTTCATTGTGGGGCCTCGGAGGAATGTAGAGGTTGATACACCTACAGTTTCACCATAGGGCCTCGGAGGATTGTAGAGGTTGATACACCTACAGTTTCACCATGGGGCCTCGGAGGAATGTAGAGGTTGATACACCTAGAGTTTCACCATGGGGCCTCGGAGGATCGTAGAGGTTGATACACCTACAGTTTTATCATCGGGCCTCGGAGGATTGTAGAAGTTGATATACCTACAATTTCATCATGGGGCCTCGGAGGATCGTAGAGGTTGATACACCTACAGTTTCATTGTGGGGCTTCGGGGGATTGTAGGGGTTGATACAGCTTCAGTTTCATCGTGGGGCCTCGGATGAATGTAGAAGTTGATTCACCTACAGTTTCACCATGGGGCCTCGGAGGATCGTAGAGGTTGATACACCTACAGTTTCATCGTGGGGCCTCGGAGGATTGTAGAGGTTGATACACCTACAGTTTTATCATCGGGCCTCCGAGGATTGTAGAAGTTGATACACCTACAATTTCATCATGGGGCCTCGGAGGATCGTAGAGGTTGATACACCTACAGTTTCATTGTGGGGCTTCGGGGGATTGTAGAGGTTGATACAGCTTCAGTTTCATCGGGGGGCCTCGGAGGAATGTAGAGGTTGATACACCTACAGTTTCACCATAGGGCCTCGGAGGATCGTAGAGGTTGATACACCTACAGTTTCACCATGGGGCCTCGGAGGATCGTAGAGGTTGATACACCTACAGTTTCATCATGGGGCCTCGGAGGATCGTAGAGGTTGATACACCTACAGTTTTATCATCGGGCCTCGGAGGATTGTAGAGGTTGATACACCTACAGTTTTATCATCGGGCCTCGGAGGATTTTGAGGTTGAGACACCTACAGTTTCATTGTAGGGCCTCGGAGGATTGTAGAGGTTGAGACACCTAAATTTCATTGTAGGGCCTCGGAGGATTGTAGAGGTTGATACACCTACAGTTTTATCATTGGGGCCTCTGAGGATTGTAGAGGTTGATACACCTTAGTTTCATCATCCGGCCTCGAAGGATCGTAGAGGTTGATACACCTTCAGTTTCACCATTGGGCCTCGGAGGATTGTAGAGGTTGATACACCTACAGTTTCATCATTGGTCCTCGGAGGATTGTAGAGGTTGACACACCTACATTTTCATTGTAGGGCCTCGGAGGATTGTAGAGGTTTATACACCTTCATTTTTATTGTAGGGCCTCGGAGGATTGTAGAGGTTGATTCACCTACAGTTTCATTGTGGGGCCTCGAAGGATTGTAGAGGTTGATACACCTACAGTTTCATTGTGGGGCCTCGGAGGATTGTAGGAGTTGATACACCTACAGTTTCATTGTGGGGCCTCGAAGGATTGTAGAGGTTGATACACCTACAGTTTCATTGCTGGGCCTCGGAGGATTGTAGAGGTTGATACACCTACAGTTTCATTGTGGGGCCTCGGAGGATTGTAGGAGTTGATACACCTACAGTTTCATTGTAGGGCCTCGGAGGATTGTAGAGGTTGATACACCTACAGTTTCATCATGGGGCCTCGGAGGATTGTAGGAGTTGATACACCTACAGTTTCATTGTAGGGCCTCGGAGGATTGTAGAGGTTGATACACCTTCAGTTTCATTGTAGGGCCTCGGAGGATTGTAGAGGTTGATACACCTACAGTTTCATTGTAGGGCCTCGGAGGATTGTAGAGGTTGACACACCTACATTTTCATTGTAGGGCCTCGGAGGATTGTAGAGGTTGATACACCTACATTTTCATTGTAGGGCCTCGGAGGATTGTAGAGGTTGATACACCTTCAGTTTCATTGTAGGGCCTCGGAGGATTGTAGAAGTTGATACACCTGCAGTTTCATTGTGGGGCCTCGGGGGATTGTAGAGGTTCATACACCTACAGATTCATCATTGGGCTTCGAAGGATTATGGAGATTGATCCACCTACGTTTTGATAGTTTGAACTCCGAATACTGTCTTGGCCGGTACACCGATGCATTTATGTAACGTGTACCTTCCGGGTAGGTGAATCTTTATTTACCACAGCTATTTAAAGGCCTGGTTCAATCCCTGGCTGCGTCATCTCTCTCTCTCTCTCTCTCTCTCTCTCTCTCTCTCTCTCTCTCTCTCACACACACACACATACAAACACACATTCGTATCGTGTGGATATATGAGCGCAATAATTTTGAACGCGACGTTAAACCCATTTCAACTGTAACGGAAATATTATATTCATAAAACCGTGACCATAATTTTAGTTTGTTTGTTGTTAAACGCCGCACTCAGCAATATTCCAGCTATATGACGACGGTCTGTAAAACATCGAGTCTGGACCATACAATCCAGTGATTGACATCATGATTATCTGGGATACGATGACATGCATCGACCAAGTCAGCGAGCCTGACCACCCGATCCCGTTAGTCACTTCTTACGACAAGCATGGGCTGCTGAAGACCAATTCTCTAACCCGGAACCATCACGGGACCCATAATTTTAGTATGTGTATTGATTCAAGCATTTAATCAATACCATTGAGTTGGTTGGTTGGTTGCTTTGGTTTGTTGTTTAACGTCGCACTCAGCAATATTCCAGCATAGTCACCTTTTACGGCAAGCATTGCAACTGGTTGCTGAAGACCTGTTCTACCCGGATCTACCCGGATCTATGTATTATGTTTCTGGTCCCCGCCCGCAACGTGTTATACCCCCGCGTCGGGCATTGCTATTTTCTGGATTTTTAACCAAGGGCAGGAGGTATGAGTTAGGAGGTCCAATTTGTATTATATTTACTATTTATCGTTTCTTTCTAGGGATGACTACTCTTGGCAGACACATGTATGAAACTATGGCTTGAATGGATTTACACACTCAATATTCCAGCTATTAGACGGCTGGCTGTAAAAAATAAACGAGCTTGAGCCTTGACCAAACCGTCTAGCCCCTTTGGGTAGAATGTACCCCGAGCATCCCATTGCTTGCCGTAAAAGGCACCAACATTATAATAAGAATACAATCAATTAAGAAACACATATTTACAGATGGATCCAAGGATGGTGGCACTATTGCTAGTACTACTGTCATTGCATCGAGAACAGTATCTTCAAGGTTAAAGCTCCATATATTCACAACAGAAGCAAACGCCAGACTATTTCTTTATTTTGTATATTTGTTGTTTGACGACGCGTGAATTGATGCTTATGATGCCCATCACTGGATTGTCTGGTCCAGATCATTTACAGACCGCCGTCATATATCTTGAACATAGCCAAGCGCGGCGTTAAACAACAAACAACAACGAATGCTCTCAGTTTACAAAAGAAAAAGCTGTCAAGTGCACTAATCGGTCGCCACTGTTCAATTAAATGTCGCCACTGTTCATTTATTTTTTGCAGTAAAAATCGAGTCTTGGACACATTTAGCACTGTCTGCTTTTCAAACAAGTCATATATTTACAATTGATACACCACGAGGTTGACAATTCAATAGGTAACATTTACGTGAAACCTCTTAAACACAGGTAGGTCGTGGCAAATGACAGCACTTTTCGCACTTTTCGCACAATGAACATACAAAACATAAGTGTCAGACACATTAATGAGCGGCAGCTTGTGTTCCAGCAGTACTGGAGGACTGAATCACCAGTTCCCCTGCTATAAGCAGGTATCCCGCGAGATCCGGGTTGTCGTGTGAACGTCGAATTAGCAAGGTTACATTTCCCATTGTTCCGTTTTTCGTTTCCATCAGAAATATTTGTGATGTAAAATAGATTTAAAAAACAATAATACGAAACCCATTATATGTACATGATACACAATACACAATAATTGCAAATACGATGATAAACGCATGTTAAAGAAAGACAATTAAGAAGCTTGCTAATAACGGGTATCTTGATAGTGATGGTCAGTAACGTGAATTAAGATTTGGAAACCGATGAAGTGATCTAATGCGTACAACGCAATCAAGTATAGCTGTATTTTGTTACATCTGCACACTAACTGCTAATTTATCAATATGTTGATTATCTTTTAAATTATCCTGACGAATTATATCTATCTAGTTTGTTATTACACGTAAAAAGTTGTTGTATTCATTGACCATCGGGGTCTAAAGGTTAGATCGAATAAATACAAATGCATAAATAATTATAGGCGGACATATAATTAAACATCTACATAAAAGTCATGTTATTCACACGACGTGACAATGGTCGCCAAGATGGTTCTATGTACACATACAAGCAGCAACTGAGTATATATTTATGTTTAAATAGCGGTGCTTAAACAAATACTCTCCCAAAAAAAGTAGAGGAACATGAAATATCAATGTTTTTTATCGGTCGTCAGAAGAAAGATCAGCTTTGAAAGATGACCCCAAGGGATAGAACGGTTTCGGAACCAAAACGCCCCAACACATCCTAAACATACCACGTGGAACATGCAGTTCCTCCGGGCACGTGGGTAAAGGGTCACTCATGATTTTGACACTTCAAAGGAAGGCCTGAGACATGAGTATTGCCGATTTTATTATCCACAGTAGCACGTGATGTCTCTGTTCTTGCTTCAATGCTTTTATTCATGATCAGGGCAGGAATGCTTCGTCTACAACGTGATGAATGCCTAAGGGCTGTTGGCATGCTTCAAAATGGTAGAAGTCAGCGACAGGTAGCCAAATTGTTCAATGTGTCTCATTTGTAGACGTTGGAACAGGTTGCGCACCATGTTGGTCTACGTCTTGTCCTTCAAGACGATAACATCCTTGCCCACCGTGCGCGTATCGTACCTGACTACCACCAACAGCACTACATCACCAGAATGCAACAAGGGCCAGTCCTGCCCTTTTCATATAGAGCACGCCTGGGACATCGTTATGTTTTAATTTCCCCTACTTTCTTTGGGGAGTATATACGTGTAGCTTCTCTTTTGACCCACGTCTAAATTCATAAGCTAAGTGTACATCACATCTATTTAAAAAATCAATAATACTTTCCCCAGAGCTCGTAACAAATAATTATGTAAACACATAAAAACTATTGCATCTCCAAAAATAAAACATAACTATTGAATCTCCCATGAAGAAAACATGATGCATCTCCCATAAAACATAAAACATCTCCAACAAATAAAACAAAATGCTTCTTCCATTATGTAAAACAATGCATCTCCTATAACACAAACATTATGCATCTCTCTTAAATCCAACATGATGCATCTCCCACAAATAAAGAATAATGCATCTCCCATAAATAAAACAATTCCGTCCCATTTTAGTATTCATTGTTACATTGATGAACGGCTTATAGCAAAATCAGGAACCTCACATGAACCATGACATTCCAGTGGGCACCAAGTGTCCCCCCCCCCCCCCCCCCCCACACACACACACACACACGCCCACACCCACACCATGGTGATCTGTTTCTGCACATGCTCGCATTGTTAAAATCAAAACAGGAATTTGGTCATGAAGTTTACCTTGAGCTTCAGGTATGCCGCTGATCCGATAAGGTTTAAATTTTGTCACTTTCCACTAACTTACTGTTCACAACTAAAATATAAGAGACCAGAGAAGCCGTCTGATCTGTTTTATATTTAGATCTGTGCATAAAGATTCAGAGTGATAAAAAAATCATTGTCCACTCGACTGTATTGTTTCAACTGTCCCTGTACGTCGAGCAATATTCCAGCAGCTCCAGCGCATTGCATGTACATTTCCAAACCTTTGTGATACAATCGAACATGATCTTTCTACAAAGATTTCAAAGAGCTTCACGTGAATCTTGTTCAAATATTGTTTGATCAGGGATTGAGCATTTGATGACTCAGTAAGGCTTTCAAGAGGTTTTGTGGTTGACATGTTGAAAACATGTTTATTCGAGTGAGCACTTGATGTGCCTTTGCATGTGTTTGAGAAGCATGCAACCGGTGAGGCTAGATACGCTGACCTTTTCGCCAACACATGATATCATCACCAACTGATAGTGATTAATAAGTTCAAAACGTCAATGCCAAAGAAATATCCGTATCGATCAAATAGTGATGAAAGTTGTTCGTGAAAAGGGTTCTGCTCTACCGGTAGCAGCCATCACTAACAATTTTTTCACAAAAAAATAAGTTTTTGTTTTTGAAACATAACGCGGCACCAAGCAATACTTCTGACGACCTTCTCGTAACCAATTGAGTCTTGACCAGACAATCCAGTAATTATTATAAGTAATGATCAAAGTTGTCAACCAAGTCACCAAACATGACCACCTGATCCCCAAAAATAAGTAAGTGAGTAAGTATGAAATGTCCCTGGGAAGGTCATTGTAGGCACATCATATTGACAAGCAGCATAGTCAGTAAATTCCTCTGAATGTCCACTATAAGATTTCTATGGAGGATAGATGAGGTGAAGATATTCATATATGTTGGTAGTATTGAAGAAGGTGTGGTCATCTATATATCGGAGTCTCGCGTATAACGTCTTGTGTATTGTTTGATTTAACGAAGTAGTCATATCATATAAACATATCTCATTTGTATGCAACGAGAAACAGATCAACAGGGAGAGGAGCACAACTAGTACCCATTGGGATATTAATTACTTGTCTAGTAAGTAGTTTTGAAAGTCGTTTTGGTGATACATTTGCTGGAGCCTGCAATTCGTATGAACCTTAGGAATCCAGCGTATGGCTGAAATGGGTGAGTGAGTGTTAACAGTATTTTAGTTATATCGCGGCGTGTCAGCTTAATGTGTGAGGAAAGCCCGGAGTGATGCAGGTCTCAGGCGTTTACCACTTTGGTGAAACCCATGAGCACGGGGTATGGTGCTGACAAACCTAGAAACATAATCGGGGCGAACAGGGATTCGAACCCACGATCATTGGTTTCTGGCGTGCCGAAGGGACGCAACTCTGCACAGCGAATCGCGGCGCCTAAGAAATTCCAGCACAATAAAAAAAATCATGATTCACACACCTTTCCTATTTAGACAGATGACTGGCTTTGTACGTTGGATTAGATATACTAGCAATGCCAAGTCCCTGTACATGTAGTCGGAATCGTACAACCGACTATTAGACCTCCACAGTCAAGCCATGATATGTCAGAATGTTCACCTAACATTAAGGTATATGTCTTTCCTAAGTACAGCGCGGTATCATTATATTTCTTTTCAAATGAAAAGTTTAATTTGTCCATAGCTATGAACATGTAAGGTGTTATGTGAAAGGTATATTGATATATTCAATGCATGAGTAAGAACGGAAATTTTAAATTTCTGTGTTAGCGGTCTGATGTTAGCAATTATTCTTTCTGATTATTTCCGTCTTGTCTATTATTTTGCTTTTCGGTTGTTTTTTTGTTGAGATAAACTGAATGAAGTTTAAACAATCAACGAACAGGAAAAACCCAAATGCGGCAATAAAGCAAGCGATGCCACCTAATCCAATCCCTGTTGAAGATTTGCGTTCATCCGGTGCACTTGTCTTTTTCCGTATTGTGCTGGACAGAATCGACTTGTCGACAAGTAAAATCGATCGCAGCAATGCCACTTTTGCAGCCAGTTCTGTCTTGTTGCCACTGAAAATGCAAGGACACCCACAAGCAAGTACAAACTGACAAAGGAGTCCACTGTAGTCAGCCGGACAGAGGCATTCAAAGGCGTTGACACGATCAGTGCAAGTCCCGTTGTTTTTACAAGGACTGGAGGCACAGTCGTCGATGTCTGAAATAGAAAAATGACGAATACAATACAAAACGTATCATCGTTTACGGGATTAAAGTAAATGAAAGACTGTTTTACGAAATAGACTGACCAACACAGACTGACCTTCAATTACTCTGAATCGCCATCGTATCTGTATACCTTACTTACCTGTCTCGCACATGACCCCTGTAATTCCAGCCGGACAGGAGCAGGTAACGCCAGCACCTGTCTCACTACAGATCCCTTTGTTATGACAGGGGTTCGACGCGCAGGGGTCGAGAACTGGATAACATAGAAATTTAATTAGGTTGATCATCAACCTACCATATGTATGACCATTGACATGTTGTACAGTGTATGTATTATTATATTTAAAGTGTATTATCGCCATATATTATCTCCAATAATCTTGTATGTATCAAACGTAGTTGCCAGGATCCTTGTCATTCATACAAATAAACCACGAGGCTGATACCTCACTATTTATAACTTAACGTTTGGACCCGTGAAGTTCCGGGCCAGAACAGGTCTTCAGCAACCCATGCTTGCCGTAAAAAGCGACTATGCTTGTCGTAAGAGGCGACCAACGGGATCGGGTGTTCAGACTCGCTGACTTGGTTGATGCATGTCATCGAATCCCAATTGTCCGGATCGATGGTAATGATATCAATCACTGGATTGTCTGGTCCAGACTCGATTATTTACAGCCCGCCGTCATATAGCTTGAATATCGCTGGGTGCGGCATGAAACAACAAACAAACAAAACTCAACTTTTGCTACACTCAATTAGTTTTTGTTTGTAACCATCGGCATTTTTGTAAATTTATTACGGTCTATTTCTACATTCTAACGACCAGCATCAGTTGCTGGAGATCAGTTCTCACCCAGCATCCAAACTTGTTGGCTGGAAATAACCGAATCTTAACATCCAAGTCATTTATGTTATGAGTAATGATCACCGAACCTGGCCATCCGATCCATTAACTCGCTCCTTACGTTGAGCCCAGGTTACTGTGATCAGTTATGACCTGTAGTTCCAACGGGGTTCAATGGAAGATGAAATACCTGTTTCACAATTGGTGCCGTTGGTGCCATGACTACAGGTACAGTTGTATCCATCTATCATGTCTGTACAGCTTCCGCCATTGAGGCATGGTTTGGTGGCGCATTCGTCAATGTCTGCGATGATGACAATGCAAATAAATTTACACTGCGAATGTATCATATTATTGTCTAATTTTCCCACCTTATCTTAAAACATGAAGGTATACTGACATTATCCCCAAGAATAACCAACAACCCTATTAAACAAACAAACAAACACATAGCATTGGCCCAAATGTAATGTCATGCATACACTAAAAGTTGCTATAAAGGTACTTTAAAGACTCCAGCAGTACATAATGCAGTTAAGGTTTACATAGATTTATTCTTACTATGTTCATACAGGGTTCCGTGATTCCAACCTAACAGGTACATTCAGCGACACGAGTAGGTCATGGCATGAACCTGTTGGGCATGTCATTGCATAAGTTGGGGGAACATTCGTTTATATCTGTAATATATACTGCTGACGAAAAAAAGACCCTGATGATTTCAATGTAACTATTGTTGAGGTGCATTTACAATACCGTGGCATTTCATCTAAGCACAAGGAAACTTCTCATCATGCATGTACGCGCACACAGAAGCCAAGTGTTTGCGCCTATTGTTATATGGCAGTGATTTTTATTGTCAAACAATGATTAGTCGTCAGGAATGTAGTACTATTTAATGTAAGCAGTGGAGAGGAAGTTACTATATTTAGATACTAGTGTAGTAGATACTAGATGTGTAAACTTCCAGAACAGCGTGGACTGGGATGGAGGGCAACACAAAAATGGAAGATTCTCTGATAGGATGGCACTGAGTTGACAGTTCTGTAAGGTTTTGGGGCTATATAAGAGGGCGAAGGCGTGACTAGTGAGTGAGTGAGTCAATATTTAACGTCACATCGGCAATATTTCAACCATATCGAAGGCGTGACTAAATAATCTCTCACATTTCATTATATCAAGACCAGCTTTCATGTGAAGATCACTTATCATCCCTGACTCCTTGCTTAAGCCTTTCTCGGATGTTTGACGACTGTCGCTACTGCATGAATATGTTATTATCACTGATTATCACCACTGTATTTGTATTTGATACTGACCACTGCCATCATATTTATAGAATACTAAACGAGCTCCCGTGTAGTACCAATTTTATGAAACGAGTGAATAGTTCTGGTATCTGACTCGCTTTCGCTCGTCAGATACCAGAACTATTCACGAGTTTCATAAAATTGGTACTACACGGGAGCGAGTTTAGTATTTTATTTATTACTCGTCATTTGTACCTACGTAAAAATCAGCTGATTGACTCCGTACGTCGCATCCGGAGTTCAAATCAGGTCATGCGTATGAATACAAAGTCATGTAAATAGTCATCGTCAAGTGCATCTATAATATCAAAATTTTAGCAATTCCAATGGAGAAAACACCCGAACGCTCTTTTTTTCCACAATAAATCTACTTTAATGAACTTCCTGCGAAACTTCGAAACTGCGGTAATGTTTCGAAAACAATAACAAAACAAGTTTATTCGTTCGTTGACAAGGCCAAGGTCACAACGTCACATGACCGCAGGCAGAGGGATTCCCCCGATGACAGTCTGTTTTCAAACTTTCTATCACTGGCGATTCATGTCTGATGACATGTCACTGCTATGGTTTAGAAAATTTACATTTATCACAGAATTGGTGATTGTACCGGCAAAGATAGAGCTGAGTGTGCGAGACTGGCTAGCTGTCACATTGAAAGTTTGGGATGGAGCAGAGACGGTCGACGGTTGGCAAGTCGGAACACAGAGCAGTGATTGTGAAGTGCAAGAATCACTAGGCCTGTCAATCAATGTACTGATGTGTTTGTGCTGCTCTTCAGAAATTTGTGAATAGTTATTGACACTCTGCACATTTCTATGGCCACTGATTTGCATTATCTGAGCAGGTGGAACATTTTTCTCAGAAAGAGTTTGGACCAGATACTTTCGGGCGGAATGATTCGTCAACCGTTTGGTAGATTCAAGTTTTGCATTCGCTGCCATGCGTTTCATTATGGACCCAAGCTTGTTGATGCCAACAGGTTGTCGCTTAAACCAAGGATGTGTCGGAGCGGGAGCAGTTTTAGAATTTGTTGCCAAGTAGAAAGGCGCGTCATGGCCACTGAAACCAGTTGGTCTGAGGTTAGCATAGCGCTTATACGCAAGGACGGGGCAGCGATTGTCACCTGTCGCCCAAGCTTTCGGCGTGACAGTCCGAACATCCCGGATGTTTACACCAGTGCGTGTTTTGGTTTGCCGCTCAGCAAACTGCAGGTACTCCATTCCATTTCCATCTTGATTCAACATCACGTCTCCCCAGTGCATATTTCTATGGGGAGTAACGCTACGTAGTCCAAAATGTGTCGTGTTGTGCCACCAAAGTGTATTCAAAATGGACTCGGGAGTTTCGAGACCTAATTCCCCGGATTTCCATAATGTGTCAATGTCGTTCTGACTTAATGACTGCGCACGCATAGGTAAGTTTCCGAGACCTTCTTGTTTTAGAATTTTTTGTTTGATTTTCAGTACCTCCCTGACGTGTGTAAACTCTAAATCGTGCATAATTGATTTCCCGTAAAATTTTGTTTTGAGGTGCCTGTCTATACTGGCAATCATCCCCCTCAAACTTGTGGGCTCATAATCGGACCCGTCTCCCTTTTTGACGTTCATAAAGAATTTGCATAAAAGTTTACAAAGTTCATGGGGAGGAATGGCTTCTAGTTGTCTGAAGTCATTCTGCTCGTGCATGAATCTAGTGATGATTTTCATGTCATACGCGGTCTTCCTGGAAGTGTTGACATTCTGATTTGTTGCAATGAAATTCGCAATTTCGGAATCGTCACAGTAGGTTGGCGGAACAGGTATTTCATTCCCCTTTAGAGGCACAGGCACAATATAAAAAAAGTCATCTTTGAATAGATCATTAAGATCGAACAAACTGTTGTCATTATCAACAAAGGTGGGTGGGGGTAACATGGCCGAAACTGTCTCCGGAATTCGTTGCGTTCGATAGCGAGGTACCTGTTTCATGGAACCATCATCCAGTTTAACGTTGAACATGCTGTATGTCCCTAAAGGTTGAACAACCGATAGCACCCGTCCCTTCAGCTGACCATCAATTTTGACACAATCGTTTACTTTTATAGCTTCGGTTGCCATTGTGATAGGATTATTCACTTGGCGATAGATTCATCGTCTGCTATATGTACTTTAATTTTCATGTCGTTTATTATTTCTAAGTTATGAATATTTTCTCATCCATATATTTAGAACATATTATTTTTTCGATTTCATGATAATTCATCTGAAGAAAAAGTATTTGTAGTCACGCCCTGGTGAGAATCGGTACATTTTGACAGTAGCCATTTTGTTTGGTCATGTGATGTATCATGTGGCCGGCCAAAAATAGTTCCGCGTGCACGTGATGTTATTAAACAATGTGTAATACCGCTGTATGTTTATTAAACGGGTGATCTCTTCACGGATGAGTAATAATATATATTACCATCGAATATTGCACTACCACTCTATTGTGTACTGCCATTGCTGTGCAGCATTTTGTATTGATTTGTAAACCTAGTAATCGAATTTTTTTTATTGTATACCATTTGTTCGTTTCACACTAAGTTCAGATACAGATTTCTTGGTTAACATATTGTTTCAATTTGGGAATCGACAAGTAATGCGGTATAAGAACTCATATTAACTTGTGCAATTGAGCTAAGCACACGCTTATAAATGTCTCAGTGAACAGACGAAATGGCGAATTGTGGGTACGATAGAGCGAGGGCATCAATATTCTAAGTTGCCCGAAAGTTTGGCAAATACAAAAGTGTAATGTCTCAACTGTACCGTCAAACGGTTGAGGTTGCAATGAGACCTTGGCGTGGTATGCCTAAAAGAACGACACCTAGGCAAGATCGTCTCGTCACATTGATTGTACCAAGCAATAGATTCAGATCTGCTCATATTCTCAATGGAGAATTCCGTACAATAACAGGAAGGTTAATTTCAATGTCCATCGTGAAGTACTAACACTATGCAGCTCGCCAGGCGTCCTTTGAAGGGAGTTACCTCAGCACTTTACCAAGGTGGCAAAGATTTGGGCGGGCTGGGCAACACAAGGGACGAGCTCTGCGCCACTTGCTTTACACCTTGTTCACGGACGGTGTTGCCTCCGATTTACAGATGCCAGGAAACGTTGTTAGCGACGTAGCGGCGAGCTGTATGGCAGGGCAACAATTCTTGACCATGATATGGGGGCAGTAGTGTCATTGTGTCGGGCGGTATCACAAGTGACAGGCGAACTGATTTGTTTATTTGTTAACTGCAAAACCAGGCCGTCAGCGATTGGACTGGCCCGCTAAGTCCCTAACACGTCGTCCCCAAAAGAGCATCTGTTGGATGTTTTGGTGTGGAGAGAGACCCAGCACACACTAACGTGGCCCAACTTTTGGTAGCTCCTCAGGCGGAATGGCGGACAATTCCGAGGGCAACCATACGCAAGTTGATCAATAATATGCCAAGGTCGACACACCAAACATTGGTCAACACGCCCGAAATAACTTCCAGACGCTTACATTTATTGCACATTCACTATCAACCCATCACGTCATTTTGTGTCGGTAGTATATTGAACACTTTCCTCCATTTATATAATAAAAAAATAAATAAAGATGTTGCAGCTTGCCTCGCGTGTCTTTCTTCTTGTTACAACGAGGAATCCACATGCCTGAGGGAATTGCACCTAATGGGTGTTGATTCTGAAGGATCCTTGACAACTTTGTGCATCACGTTACGCAAAGATGTATAACTGTATCACGAACCTGTCTCTTGAATTCATTTTTGCATGAGGTAGCCATTATTCTAACATCAACTGCATAAAAAATCATTGCTATCTGCTGAAACTGATCATGAACAGGGGATTATCGAAACTATTTCAGTGGTTCATGAGGAAGCCACATGTGAAGTTATTCCTGAAAACTGTATAAGACGGAGTACATCTTACCTGTGCTGCAGTTCCAGTCTGTATACCCAGCTACACAATCACAGGTGTAGTTGTTGACGTGTTCGACACATGTACCGTTCACACATGGGTTTGTTGCACACTCGTCGATATCTACAAACATGTAAATAAATCGGTTATTATGAATTAACCCAAACGTACATGTATATGTATATTTTGAATGTAGACCAATGTAGGTTATATGGTCAGCGTGTGTTGACCGCTGGGTTGTTGAAAATGAAGAGATGACGTTCAGATACAGATTGTATGGTCAAGTTTAAACTGTAAACATGATGTAAAAATATATAATAGCAGAGGTTCGACCCTTGCACTGGAGCAACACCTAGACAAGCAGTGAGGACTGCACTGTGTCAAAATCCGCTTGGTCACCATTTTCGTTTTAAGCCACAAACTTAAAAAGCTCTTACAGTTATAATATTGAATGCTAGCCCATAAGATCTTGTTCCTAAACGCCATTGGCGAGGTAAATATTGTTACATGGAAAATAGTTAGAAGTAAACAATTAAGGAAGACATTATGTATGGATATAGAATGGAGATAGTCAGTTTCTGATTGAAAGGGGATAGCAGGGGAATTTAGCACACAGTAGAGGTATCAGTAAATGCGCCAACGTGCCACTTAATGTTCTGCTCAATCACTTGTTGGTCTCGTTTGTTAACAAGCTGACGTCGCATAGCTTAGCTCGAGTACTGCCATGCGACGTCAGGAAACAAACACTTAAATTTTCATGCAATTTGTTTGAGTGGCGGGTGCTACCTGTAGGGCAGGACATACATGCCTTTTTGCGATCCCCTGACGCCATCACTGATTGTCAGTGATCCTTAAATAGAATTTTCTTGCCATGTTTCGGCGGATAATCGAGACTGGGGTTGACGTTTTACATAACATCGTTATTGCAGGACTTCACACATGTAGTATTTCCTGAGCAGTTATGATAATTCAATTCTAACTTTCAAGAATATTTGACCCGTGAAGATCCGGGGTGGAATAGGTCTTCGGCAACCCATGCTTCCGTAAAAGGCGACTATGCTTGTTGTAAGAGGCGATCGGCTTGTTGACTTGGTTGATGTATGTCATCGATCCTAATTGTGTGGATCGATGCTCATGATATTAAGCACTGGATTGTCTGGTTCCGACTCGATTATTTACATCCCTCCGCTTTATAACTTGAATATTGGTGAATGCGGCGTTAAACAACAAACAAACAAACATTCAAGAATATTTAACAATGATGTCCTGGTGCATTGTGTAATGTGATGCACTTCCATGGTGTCCGAACTGACGCCGTCCTATCTATCAGGGTTATATTGAATATTAAACCTGTGTGAGACAGGGGAAAACTCCTCACCTGTGCTACAGTTCCTGTCTGTATATCCGGGTACACAGTCACAGGTGTAGTTGTTGACGTGGTCGACGCATGTACCGTTCACACATGGGTTTGTTGCACACTCGTCGATATCTACAAACAGGTATATAAATCGGTTATTATTATTTATTTATTTATTTATTTATTTACAGATTATATAAGTATATGGGTTGAATAAGTTAAAAGGGTTTGGGTGATCCTGGCACAGTCATCAAGTTGGTTAGGCTGATCATCAGCTCAGGGCACTTGGACCCTCAACGCGCACCCTAAACAGCGAATGGGACTTCTCCCAGGAAGCAAATACACAAAGGGTATGTGGTGTCTTTTTTCACGTACTACATGAAACTACATGAATGAGATGAATGAGATAAATCCATCTGTCAGTACCTTCGTCAACGTCACCTCATACAAAACATAACTATGTAAAGCATTGATAAGAGATGCCTCTTGGGGAAGAAGGGGTATAAGGGAGCATAAGGAGTATGCAGAACAAGAAGAGATGGAATGTTTCAAAATTCTTTATTGTTTGGAACGACGTTTCAGCACTACTACTCTCGCCTTCATCATTCACATGGTGCATATGAAGGGGTACGATGTTGGACGTAAACGCCGTTGCAGACACTAAGAAAGTTGTTATCCATAAACGTTTCATGTCTCCATCTTTCATTGATAAGTGAAACTATTTCGAGAAGCTGTTGAATTCCGAATAATACGAGCCTACAATAATTATTTCAACAATATTTAAAACGATAATGTATTGGCTCGGTGTACGTGTGCAGTGAAGTCGCCCTTTAAATAATCACCGGACACATCGGTGATCGCCCGGAAAGCATGGTGTACGAAATGATGGGGTCAGGACTGTCGGAGCCATACTGAATATAAAACCTGTGTGAGACAGTGGAGGACCTTTTCTCACCTGTGCTGCAGTTCCTGTCTGTATACCCAGGTTCACAGTCACAGGTGTAGTTGTTGACGTGGTCGACACATGTACCGTTCACACATGGGTTTGTTGCACACTCGTTGATATCTACAAAGAGTCACATCAAGAATTAAACAAAATGTATCTGCACATGTTGGTTTGGTTTTTATTGAGTTATGTATATTCCTGTCAAAGTAGGTTACATGTGTTGGTCGTTGGCTCGCTGACATAATGAAAATAAAGATAATGCTGAAGGGATACAGATTATATACATGTTCCAGTATACAGTTTCTACACTGTTCAATATACATGCAGATCTAGACGTTCGACCCTTGCACTGGAGCAGCACAAGGACCAGCAGTACGAATTGCTCAGTGTCAAAGTACTCTAGTTCCTTCTAGTTTTCTATTCAAATATTGATGGTTGGCCCATAACGTAAACATGAACACATATAGAATAAATAAATGTGAGCAATAACCTATGAAGGAAGACACATGACACTTAATTACGGTTGTGTGGACTTAAATTAAGTATAGATAATAGAATGGGGATTAGTCGGTTCCTGTGTCGCCACCTAGAACCCCGCCATGTATCAAATATGCAACATGTTTCCCCATGACTCTGGTATGCTCTCTAACGATGTAAGAGGGGTCGCCCTTAGACTCCCTTGGAATCTTCAATATTGCATGTCATTCTTTTGTTGCGTACGAGGGCTAGTTTAGGACTGAATCTTCTGAATGATCGTCCAGAATAGGCACTCGATGGAGAATGCATGACTGATGCGAAGGTATACAGTGTGACAGACGAAATGACACTCCATAGTCAAAGGGTTTTTGAATATTCTTTTGCATCATGCTTTTGAGAAATGAATAAGTTTAGTATCATGTAAAAGTAACAGGAAATACATGTTAATCACACCGGAAAATACGTGAATCACCAGGGGAGATAACTAACAAAGGAAAAAATATTTTGACCCTTTAAAAGTTTCAATTCTTGCTACGTAGGTTAGTTTACAAAGTAGGAAAACAACCTTCTCCAATTCGTTTTTGTTAAAAATTAATTTAAATGTTTTTGAACATCTAAATGATAAAGCAAGTATGTTCTTTTCCCAGGTAACAGTAGAATTATACATTAACTATTTCTAAACAGTAAATAAATTTAACTACAGATTTTACAAAGATTTTTCTATTTGACATGCAGAATGTGTTCATGACGTAGAAGGGCAGTATGGAATAGCATCAGTAGCAATAGTCGCAGCATTGAAAACAAAAATATTTAAATGTCATTCAAATTTTCTAATTTTCCCTAAGTTGACTTGATTTGGTGTTGTCTGTTCCAGTTAATAAAAGTTGGTCAGGAAGACTCCTCACCTGTGCTGCAGTTCGAGTCTGTATACCCGGGTTCACAGTCACAGGTGTAGTTGTTGAAGTGGACGATGCATGTACCGTGCACACATGGGTTTGTTGCACACTCGTCGATATCTACAAACATGTATATAAATGGCTTATTCCTTTTCTTCTTCCTTTTCTTCATCTTCTTCTTATTATTTACAGATTTTAAATGCAACAAAGAGGGTTTGGATGATCCTGGCACAGTCAGGCTGGTTAGGCTCATCATCAGCTCAGGGCCCTTGTCCCCTCTACATGCAGCCCAGACAGCCAATGGGAGTTCTCTAAGGAAGCGCTGCCGAGTCGAAGCCAGAACCTTTCGGAGAATGTGAAGACTCCCAAACACTGCAGCTTTCTGTATTACCCAGATTGTCAGAAGTGCTGTATTCCTGGCAGCAAACACTGGTACTCTCGCAAACTCAGTCAACAGGGGGCGGTCGGGTAGCCTAGTGGTTAAAGCGTTCGCTCGTAACGCCGAAGACACGGGTTCGATTCCCTACATGGGTACAATGTGTTAAGCCAATATCTGGTGTCCCCCGCCGTGATTATGCTTGAATATTGCTAAAAGCGGCGTAAAACAATACTTACTCACTCACTCAGTCAGTCAACAGATTATGAGGTACCAAACGTAAGGCACTGAGAACAAAGGAGAATCGGACAATTTGGTACTTGGGTTGAAAGCGTGACATTTTGTAAGCGAGGTCCGCTTATTTGCCATATTTTCCCTGAACTTTGTCAATCATATTAGTGTCAAAAGGGACAGGAAATTCAATGATATGAATGATTTCATGGGATATATCAAAAAGGACAAGATATGGGTTGTTGGTCTGGATAGGTCTGAGGCTGTATGCGGGCCTATTCCAAAGAATTTTGTATATATCATTTACCTTGACGCCCTCAAATTATTCTAGGTCCACCATGGATGGACCACTGTGTCAATACCACATGCATGGCTAAGACGGTAACAAAAAAGGATCGAGCCACTCCATTATGTCGCCTAAGATACTGTGTTTGTGCCAAAGCTGGGTGTGAGTGAGTGAGTGAGTGAGTTGGGTTTAAGGCCGCTTTTAGCATTATTCCAGTTATATCACGACGTGTCGTGGTGCTGACAAACCTAGAAAGATAATCGGGGCGAACCGGGATTCGAACCCACAATCATAGTTTTCTTGAGTGCCCAAGGGACGCAACTCTGCACGGCGAATCGCGGCGCCTTAGACGACTGGGCCACCCGTGCCCCCACCAAAGCTGGGAATCCACTAACAATGTGTTGGACAGTCTCATTAACTTCATTGCATAATCTACATTTCATATTTACTTTTTGATGCAAAATCACACATTGACGATTTCGAGTGGGAGATCACTGATCCTGAGCAGAAAACAGAAAGCCTTCTGTTTCAGTTTCCAGGCCAGCCCACTTCATCCAATTGAAGGACTCTGCGGGGTTTCTGTTCTCAACACACTGCACATAAACCTGATGCAGTCGTCGTTCAAAAAGCCTCTCCCGTGTGAGCCGATTTGATGTGGCTCTTCGCTTGGTTGACGCTCATATCTGTACCGTCCAGCAGTACAGAACCATCAATAAAATCAACATTGACATTGAGATTAGTCCCACGTCCTCAGCCCGTTTAACGAAAACTGTGGAATGCCTTGTTTTCATCATGAATCTTGACATGTTTTACAAGAGGATAATCAGACAAATAAATATGTGCAAAAGTACACAAGATCACTCCATCACGATGAGCCTCCACTTTATCATACCACGCCCTCCCATTAAAATATGTAAATATAATTGATCGAGGGAAGAGCGTGGGTGGTTTAATCTATTGTCAGACATGATTTTCGTGTGAATTTGTTAATATCCCGAATTTCTTGTTTTATCTTATCAACACCACCAAAAGAATAGGAAAGGACGGGTGCAGCATAAGTATTTGTGTGCTTAACCTTTTTGCGAGCATTCAGCTCTGAACTCCAGATTTTCTTGGGTCTACATTTTGTATTCTGCCCTAAGTTTGTCTTTGATATTGTCTTTGTCACGGTGTCCG
This sequence comes from Haliotis rufescens, assembly GCF_023055435.1. NCBI lineage: Eukaryota > Metazoa > Mollusca > Gastropoda > Lepetellida > Haliotidae > Haliotis > Haliotis rufescens. The sequence goes on from NW_025964361.1 coordinate 26,562,446, forward strand.
AACTGATGGGGTCCGGACTGCCGGAGACATACAGAATATACAACGTGTGTGAGATGGGGAAGGACTTCTTACCTGTGCTGCAGTTCCTGTCTGTATACCCAGGTTCACAGTCACAGGTGTAGTTGTTGACGTGGTCGACACATGTACCATTCACACATGGGTCTGTTGCACACTCGTCAATATCTACAAACAGTTACATGAAGATTTCATAGTAGATTACTTGTGTTGACCGTTGGCTTGCTGACATAATGGAAATAAGGATAATTGTAGAGATGTACAAGTAGATATGAAGAAATCGCCTTGTAAATACTCTCCGGAAACAACGGTGATCTCCCGGGAAGCGAACTGATGGGGTCCCGCCATATTGAATATAAAACCTGTTTGAGACAAGGAAAGAATTCTCACCTGTGCTGCAGTTCCAGCCTGTATACCCAGGATCACAGTCACAAGTGTAGTTATTGACGTGGTCGACACACGTACCCTGCACACATGGGTTTGTTGCACAGTCGTCAATATCTACAAACAGTTACATCAGGAATTAATGTCAAAGTAGATTACTTGTATTGACCGTTGGATTGCTGACATAATGAAAATAAATATAATGATAGAGATGTACACATACTCTTCAAAAGAAGAAACTATACTTCATGATTGCAACTGGGTTTATGTGTCGAGTTTAGATCTTATATGTATTATAAATAGTGGAATGTATAGGTCAATTATTGCGGTACCATATGCATTTAACAAAAAACAGGTGCAAAGACGTCCGGGGTAGGTTTAATGTCAGTAACGATCCCGGCCTCCTTGAGCTGCTATCACCTCATGGCAGCGACTGCCCATAGACGCGAAAGTCCGAATAACAGCCCGGGGGATGTTCTGTAACTCCTTCTCTAGCGCCACAGAAAGTTCCTGCAGTGTTCGTGACGCTGGTTGACGTTGACGGACACGACGATCAAGAAGGTCCAGCAGATGTTCAATAGGGGACAAGTCTAGCGAGCGAGCAGGCCAGGGTAGCGTATGCACGGTGTTCTGACGCAGTAACTCTATGCAAACAAGTGCGATGTGGGGTCTGGCGTCGTCCTGCTGACAGATGCCGCCATTGACCTTGATGAAGGGAAAAACGTTGCGCTCCAGGATTCCTTCTCGCTTGTGTAGACCATTCAGGGTACCATCCACTCTCACAAATGCTGTCCGGCCTCCGTGATGAATGCCTCCCCACACCATAACGCTCCCCTCTCCAAAACGACCAATTTGCGGAACGCAATTTTCAGCGTAACGTTCGTTACGACGTCGGTACATAAGGGCACGTCAATCTGCACGACTCAGCAGAAAATGTGACTCGTCGATGAACAGAACACGTCTCCATCTTGCTTGAGTCCATGTGACTCTGACGACACCACTGCAGACTTTCCCGGAGGTGATGCGGCGTCAGGATGTTACGCCGCATGGGTCTCCTGGCTAGAACACCGGCTGCTCTCAGACGATTTCGAACAGTCTGATCCGATATTCGACGCAGTCCCGGTATTTGTGTGGCTGTTGACATCGCCGAGATGAAACGGCCCCGCAGGTGTTGTACCCGGATGTAGTGATCTTGGCCAGGCGTTGTAACGCGAGGTCGTCGTCCTGACCTTGGCCTGCCACGAACGTTGCCGGTGGTGTTGTAACGTCTCCACAAGTTAGAGATGGTCAATCTGGTCTCACCCATCACCTGCGCCACATGCTGTTGGGTTTCACCCGCTTGAAGTCGTCCAATGGAGTTGTTGAGTCTTGCTTCTGATAGACGTGGCATTTTAACGGCTCATTTTCTGATTTTCTGGTGTGTGTGTCAGCAGTAATTGTCATGGCCTTTTAAACCTTGCTGACAGAGGAATTGTTACGACAGTTCAGGAAATTGCATGCTGCACGCATATAGCGTTGCTGCTGCGTTTGGGCGAATTGCTCCGTCGCGACGTCACAGCATTACGTTTCAGACAATCTGCATGTTTACTCGAAAATTTAATGAAATTTAATGATAAAATTATATTTCCACCATACAAAAACTATCGGGTTCAGTGTCATCAAATTTATGCATGTATAGTTTCTTTTTTTTGGAGAGTATATATTCCAGTATACAATCTCTTCAATATACATACAGGCATTCGACCCTTGTACAACAGTGAAACTCCATCAATTAAGATTGGTCCGACACAATCCCCCGGTAAATACACTCCGGACACAACGGCGAACACCTGGATAGCACTGTGTTCGAACTGATGGGGTCCAGACAATCGGAGCCATATTGAATACAAAACCTGTGTGAGACAGGGAAAGAATTCTCACCTGTGCTGCAGTTCCAGCCTATATACCCAGGTTCACAGTCACAGGTGTAGCTGTTGACGAGGTCGACACATGTACCATTCACACACTGGTTTGTTGCACACTCGTCAATATCTACAAACAGTTTCATCAGTAATAAATGTGTTGACCGTTGGATTTGCTGACATAATGAAAATAAAGATAATGATAGAGATGTATATATATTCAAGTATATAGTAGCTTTACTTTGTTAAATAAACATACAGACGTTGGACCCTTGCACTGGAGCAGCACAAGGACCAGTAGTACGAATTGCTCAGTGTCGAACTCCTCTTGTTCACCATTTCTATTTAAATATTGATGGTTGTTCCAGGAAGACACATGACACTTTATTACGGTTGTATGGACTTAAATTAAGAATAGATAATAGAATGGGGAATAGTCAGTTCCTGTTTCGTCACCTACAGCACCACCCTGTATCAAATATAGAAAATGTTTCCTCATGACTCTGGTATGCTCTCTCACGATGTAAGAGGGGTCGCCCTTAGACTCCCTTGGAATATTCAATATTGCATATCGTTATGTAGTTGTTATTCGAGGGCTAGCTCAGAATGATCGTCCAAAATAGGCACTCGATGCAGAATGCATGGCTGATGCGAAGATATGCAGTGTTACAGACGAAATGACACTCCATAGTCAATGTTTGTTTTTGGATTCTTTTGTATCATGCTTTAGAGACTTTGATGAGTCTACCATTTAAAAGTAACAGGCAATACATGTGTATCCTACCGGAAAATACGACTCAGAAACAAATAGTTTGTCCCTTTTAAGGTTATATTTCTTCCTACGTAGATTAGTTTTCAAAGTAAGAAAGCAATCTTTGTCAATTCTTTTTTGTTTAGAATTTAATTTTAATGTTTTTGAACATGTAAATGATAAAGCAAGTATGTTCTTTTCCCAGTTAACAGTAGAATTTTACATAAATGTACTATTTCTAAACAGTAAATATATTTTCCAACAGATTTTCCAAGGATTTTTCTTATTTGACTTGCAGAATGAGTTCACGACATAGAGGGCAGTACTGAATGCCATTAATTGTAAAAGTAGTAGCATTAATAAAAAATATTTAAATGTCATTCAAAGTTTCTACTTTTCCCCACGTTGTCTTGATTTGGTTTTGTCTATTCTAGTTTCAAACACTTGGTCAGTTGGACTCTTCACCTGTGCTGCAGTTCCTGTCTGTATACCCGGGTTCACAGTCACAGGTATAGTTGTTGACGTGGTCGACACATGTACCGTTCATACATGGGTTTGGTGCACACTCGTTGATTACTACAAACATAAATCTATATTTGTGTACTGATGAAAATAAATAATGCAAAGAGGGTTTGGGGGATCCTGGCACAATTTGGCACGTTAGGTTCATCATCAGCTCAGGGCCTTTGCCCCCTCTACATGCAGCCCAGACAGCTAATGGGACTTCTCACAGGAAGCGCTGCCGAGTCGAACCCAACACAGGACGTTTTGGTGAATGTTATGACTCCCAAACACTACAGCCTTCTGCATTACACATGCTGTGGCAGCAAACCTGGGTACTCTTCCAATATGTCAGTCAACAGATTTGGAGGTACCAAACATAAGGCAACGAGAACAATGGGGAGTTGGACAACTTGGTACTTGGGATGCAAGCGTGACATTTCGAAAACGAGGTCCGCATATTTGCCATGTTTTTCCTGAATCTTATCAATCACAAAAGTGTCAAAAGGAACAAAAAATTTAAAAACATACATTATTACAATGGATTTATCAAAAAGGAGTGAGTATGGTTTTTTGGCCGCTTTTAGCAATATTCCAGCAATATCACGGCGGGGGACACCATAAATGGGCTTCACACATTGTACCCATGTCGGGAATCGAACCCGGGTCTTAGGCGTGACGAGCGAACGCTTTAACCACTAGGCTACCCGACCGCCCCTTATCAAAAAGGACAAGATCAGGGTTGTTAGCCTGGAAACGTCTGAGGCTGTATACGGGCCTCTTCCAAAGAATTTTATATTCATCATTTTCCATGACGCCCTATACATATTCTTGGTTATACCATGGATGGACCTCTGTGTCAAAACCACAAGCATTGCGAAGACGGTAATAAAATTATCGAGCCACACTATCATGTGGCTTAAGATACTGTGTTTGTGCCAAAGCTAGGCATCTACTAACAATGTGTTGGACAGTTCTCATTAACGTCATTGCATTATCTACATTTCATATTTACACGTTAATGCAAAATCACACATTGACGATTTCGAATTGGAGATGACTGGTCCTGAGCAGCAAACAGAAAGCCTTCTATTTCACTCTCAGGCCAGCCCGCTTCATCCAATTGAAGGACTCTGCGAGGTTTCTGTTCTCAACACACTGCACATAAACATGATGCAGTGGTCGTTCAAAAAGCCTCTCCCACACATTGATGAGTGGGACGTGGCTGGTCCTGAGCAGCAAACAGAAAACCTTCTGTTCACTTCCAGGCCAACCGATTTCGTCCAAGCGAAGGACTCTGCGGGGTTGCTGATCTTCTCAACACGCTGCACATGAACTCGATACAGTGGTCGTTCAGAAATTTGAAAGTTGACGCTCTTCAACAATTTGCACGATATATTTTCACAGTTAACCTTTGATAAATATTCTTAAATGTATTTAAAATGAGATATGTCCATATATCAGTACCCTTTTCCAACAGTACCTGGTACAAAACAAAACTATGTAAAACATTGATGAGAGATGCCTCTTGAGGATGATTACGGAACTTCATCTTAAACCAAAGGAAGAAAAACGTCTCAAGTTGGCATTGGGAGCATGTAGAACAAGAAGAGATGGAATGTTTCAAAATTCTTGTTTGTTTGGAACGAAGTTTCAGCACTACTACTACCCTCGCCTTCATCATTCACATGATGCATATGAAGGGGTACGATGTTGGACGTAAATGTCGTTGCAGACACTACGAAAGTTGATATCCATAAACGTTTGATGTCTCTCCATAAAGGTATCTTTCATCAATAAGTGAATCTATTACGATAAACAATTGAATTCTGAATAACGCGAGCCTACAATTTCAACAGTATTCAAAACGACTCTGTGTTGGGTCGATGTACGTGAACATTGAAACTCCGTCAATCCACGTTAATCCTATAGAAATCGCCCTGTAAATACACTCCGGACACAACGGTGATTGCCCGGAAATCATGGTCTACGAAGTGATGGGGTCCGGGCTATCGGGGCCATACTGAATAGAAAACCTGTGTGAGACAGTGAAGGTCTTCTTCTCACCTGTGCTGCAGTTCCTGTCTGTAAACCCGGGTTCACAGTCACAGGAGTAGTTGTTGACGTGGTCGACACATGTACCGTTCACACATGGGTTTGTTGCACACTCGTCGATATCTACAAACAGTTACACCAGAAAATGGAACAGTGTGTTGGATTGCTGACAAAATGAAAATAAAGCTAATGATAAAGACATAGAGATTGCATATATGTACAAGTATACATAATCTACATTGTTGTTCAATATACATACACACGTTCGACCCTTGCACTGGAGCAGCACAAGGACCAGCAGTCCGAATTATGTTTAAATGTTGATGGTTGGCCCATAAGGTAAACATCAACACAAAGAATAGTTACATGTGAGCAATACACTATGAAGGAGGACACATGATACTTAATTACGGTTGTGTGGAGAATGGAATAGGGTTTAGTCAGTTCCTGTTTCGCCACCTAGAGCCTCGCAATGTATCAAATATGCAACATGTTTCCTCATAACTCTGGTATGCTCCCTTGACTCCCTTGGAATCTTCAATATTGCATGTCATTCTGTAGTTGTGTACGAGGGCTAGCTGAGGATGGTATCTTAAGAAGGATCTCCAAAATACCCACTCGAGGCAGAATGCATGGCTCTCTGCATTCGGATTTTGATGCGAAGGTGCACAGGCGAGATCACACTCCATGGTCAATATTTATTTTTGGATTCTTATGTATCATGCCTTTGAGACATTAAAGAGTTTAGTATGATTTAAAAGTAACAGGAAAAACATGTGTATCACTCCAGGGGAGATAACTCAGGAAGGGAAAGAAATATTTTTTCGCTTTTAAAGTTTCATTTCTTGCTACGTAGTATAGTTTTCAAATTATGAAAATAACCTTTTCCAATTCGTTTTTGTTAAGAATTTAATTTTAATGTTTTTTTAATATCTAAATGATAAAGCAATTATGTTCTTTTCCAGGTAACAGTGGAATTATGCATTTACTATTTCTAAACATTAATTAATTAATTTCACTACAGATTTTCCAATGATTTTTCTTATTTGACTTGCAGATTGAGTTCACGGCATTCGAGGGCAGTACTGATTACCATTCGTAGTAATAGTAGTTACATCAATAAAAAAACCTATTAAACTGTCATTCAAACGTTCTACTTTTCCCCCAAGTTGTCTTGATTTGGTGTTACATAATGTTCATATGCTTTCATGGACATTAGGAGACCACGTATATTATATATGTACTAAATTTGATCTTTTGTGTTGATTTTTTTTATATATAGAAAAACAGTTTTATTTGAATCAAGTTGGGGACGAGTGATACTTGTACAAATACTTGCCCCCCTGTCAAACAAAGTTAACTACGGCCTGACCCGTGAAGATCTGGGGTAGAACAGGTCTTCAGAAACCCATGCTTGCCGTAAAAGGCGACTATGCTTGTCGTAAGAGGCGACTAATGGTTGATGCATGTCATCGATCCCATTTGCGTGGATCGATGCTAATTAGATTAATCACCTGATTGTCTGGTCCAGACTCGATTATTTACAGACCGCCGTCATATAGCTTGAATATTGCTGAGTGCGGCGTTAAACAACAAGCCAACCCAACAACCAACCAACTTACCTATCTCGCAGAGGCTGCCACTGTATCCAGCAGTACAGTTACAGCTGTACGACTCCAGCTGATCGACGCAGCTGCCGTTTGCACAGCTGTTGTTGGCGCAATTATCTATGATGTCTGCAAGAAAGCAAAGTTATTATATCTGATAATCTTGCGTTCGGTATTTTCGTGCTTTTCATGATATACATGAACGTGTATGAAATAGCAAGCGCATGAATTTCTTGTGGAGTACATTTCTCTGAAGTCATAAACTTGATGACTGCTTGATAATCGTTCTTTTCCATTTGAACTCCTGCCACGTTCAACTTTCAGTAATATACTAACGGCCACAACAGATCATATACACTTGCAATGAACGACTAACAGAATGGCCTACAGTTGAAAGTTGGTCAGGCTTAGACCTTTGACCAGCCCTCAATGATATTCTTAGCCCTTACCTGTGTCACAGTGAGCTCCTCCCGATCCATTGGCACAGTCACATTGGTAGAGGTTTGTCAGGTTTGTACAGGCGCTGGAGAACTCGCATGGGCCCACGCTGCAGCCGCCTGAAGCTTAAATAGATACAACTCAATAACACATGCAAGTTCTTTTATTGCCAACAACAGTGGCGTGTTTATTGACAGTTTTGTTTGTTTCTTTGTTATTTAACGCCGCACTCAGCAATATTCCAGCAATATGACGACGGTCTGTAAATAAACGGGTCAGGACCAGACAATCCAGTGATTGACATCATGAGCATCGATCCACGCAATTGGGATACGATGACATGGATAAACCAAGTCAGCCAGCCTGACCACCCGATCATGTTAGTCGCCTCTTACGACAAGCATAGTCGCTTTTTACGGCAAGCATGGGTTGCTGAAGACCTATTCTACCCCGGATGTTCACGTGTTGTTTATAGAAGTACCGATGGTGGCATACACATATCCAAATAAGGCAAACTGAAGGATGCACTTCCGGCAAGTATGTGTAGGCGTTGGGAGCTCATCTCATTTGAACCAAGTTACTTTGATACCTGACGTGTCATTAAAAGTTTATATAGTTTCGTGACGTTTTCAAGTTTTCAACACTACCAACGAAGTCCTCTTAAGGCTATGAGGGGGCACGGGTGGCCCAGTCGTCTACGGGTGGCGCCGCGATTCGCTGTCCAGAGTTGCGTCCCTTGGGCACGCCAGGAACCTATGATTGTGGGTTCGAATCCCGGTTCGCCCCGATTATGTTTCTAGGTTTGTCAGCACCATGCCCGTGCTCGTGGGTTTCACCGAAGTGGTAAACGTCTGAGACCTGCATCACTTCGGGCTTCCCTCCAACATTAAGCTGACACGCCGTGATATAACTGGAATACTGTTAAAAGCGGCGTTAAACCCAACTCACTCACTCACTCACTCAGGCTATGAAATAAAACAGAGATGCGATACATGATTAAGCAAGAACAATTACGGTCGTTCAATTTTATGTGCAACAATGACCACACACTTGACATTTAGAGTCAGTGTGCTTTTTTGCATAAATAAAACCCCAGTTGTCTCCTCGCCCTTGTCTATCGGCGATCGAGTCAGAATTCTCCATAGTTTTGTTAAGCATACTATTACGTCATACATGTCTTGGTGTCTCAAAACACGTTTTATTTGTAATTCTACTGTTGGCGTTGAGCTTGTGATACATATATCAAAATCGTAGATTCTTGCAAAACGTGCAATGCTTACGTACGGTAAGTGATATGTAAACACTATGTATTAGTTAAAAACAATGTTTAAGCCTTATAGAAGACATTTACCATCCAAACACACTCTTAAGATGTAGGACTCGTTAATTATTTAAATATATCACTGTGCAACGTCATATTTACCGATAAGGTTATAATTAACGTGTTCATGGTAACTTAAATCATATCATTATAAACCTATCAAAGATAGGACAATTTGCGTGTGCGACAGAGTAAACATATATAGAGACGGTCATATTCGTCAGTTGGCCAGGGGTGCAAAACAAGATTTTCGTTCCCACATTTTCCTGTATACCCTAAACCTTTTCTATTGCATAGAGGAGGTATCTGTACACAATTTTCATTGGGTAGTAAGCTTGCACAGGAGGTGCAAAATCCATAACCGTATTGCACCCCCTGCCGAACCAGTGGAACTCGAAGACAGCGTGTATAGCGTAATATATTCGTACAGAAAATTACCACACCCCTCTATCTATATATAGATAGAGGGGGTGTGATTTTTTCTATACGAATATATTACGCTCTGCACACTGTCATCGAGTTCATGTGTGCCTTGCTGAAACCGCTTATCAGTCCATTCAGACCGCCTCCGTGGAAGAGCGTCCGCCCGGAGAGCGGAAGGTCCGGGGTTCGATCCCCGACCGCGTCGTACCATAAGACGTTAAAAAATGGTACTTGTTGTTACCCTGTCTGGCGCTCGGCATTAAGGGGCTAAAACAAGGACTGGTCGGCTCGGAGTCAGTATACTGTGTCTGAGTGGGGTATTCATGTTAAACTGCGGCATGGTATCTCAGTGAGCTAGCACTATAAATCGGCATCAGTCACAAGCAGCCACAAAAACACACACACGTACATGCACGTCGCTATATAAGTGCAATAATCTTGGACGCAACGTTAAACCCCATTTCACCTCACCTATCAGTCCATTCAGAATGGGCGATCGTTAACGGCCAGGTTGGTGAGAAATTAGAGTTACTTCCCTTAGTGCGTCGTTTGCTCGTCTGATAAATGTCGGCTATAGCTTTCCCGTGACAATGTTCGTCGGACATACACGGACTTCTTGGGTGTTTTATAGATAGATATATTTCACAATTTGAAGTTACGTTATTATATGGCAGTTTTCATCTCAACCCTCGGCTCGTTCGACCCTCGGGTTGATAGGGTGTGAGATATAGAAATATTATATGTTAACCGCTAAGTGACAGGCCATCACCAGATGATGGTGGTAATAGCAGGGAACAGACACCAGTATCCCAGGCCGGCCGATGATGGTCGGGCTCGGTCACTTGACTGATTTCGTGTCATTGAGCCTTACTGCTGTGGATCGTGGCTCAAATATATACTTCAAATGAGTGAGTTTTTGTAAGGCATTTCAGTTATGGCTTGGGAAGTCAGCCTGATGTGGTTGAGAGGCCCAATGTAATTCTGGTCTTACAACCAACGAGGTATGGTATTTGAAAACCTAGAAAGAGTCAAGGTGAATCCGAGGTTCGAACCCACGATCATAGGCGCCTGTTACGCCTAGGGGAGGCAACTTGGCACGGTGATCTGCCGCGTCTTGAACAACAGGCACATCCGTCCCCCCATATTCGTCAAAGTCGAGGTATGTTCGAGATTCGTTTTATACAACAAATCAGGCGAAGAACTTGCTTGTCCTCGTAGCGAATAACAACAAGATTGTTGATGGGACGTCAATCAATAATCACCCCTCACTCCCTTACTTACTGTTATGACACTGGTATTCAAAGTATCCCGATGTGCACGAGCATGGATACGGAGTCCCGTCTGAACACACCGTTGATGCAGGACATGCGGTCTTGTCTGGAACATAACCAAGAAAACCATAGAACACAACACACAAAATGAAGTCAGGAATGCACATTATCCAAAAAAACTAAAACTAACTTTGAATTACCTTGAAAAAACTGCCACATACAGGTCGTGGTTATATATACCAACAAAAGGACAAATATGACATCTTACAACTTAACCATATACAAAACCATTTTGTATATACCAACTTAAGACAAATATGACATCTTACAACTTAACCATATACAAAACCATTTTGTATATACCAACTTAAGACAAATATGACATCTTACAACTTAACCATATACAAAACCATTTTGTATATACCAACTTAAGACAAATATGACATCTTACAACTTAACCATATACAAAACCATTTTGTATATACCAACTTAAGACAAATATGACATCTTACAACTTAACCATATACAAAACCATTTTGTATATACCAACTTAAGACAAATATGACATCTTACAACTTAACCATATACAAAACCATTTTGTATATACCAACTTAAGACAAATATGACATCTTACAACTTAACCATATACAAAACCATTTTGTATATACCAACTTAAGACAAATATGACATCTTACGACAAAACAATTTTCGTTATCTTAACTTAACATTGCTTATGAAATGTTCAGCAATAGAAAAAAGATACTAAACATTTTGTTTCTTGATTTTGAATTGTCTGTTGTAGTGTACAATGAAACAGAATAGGTAGTGGTATGCAATCTGTTTTCCTGAAAATTCTAAGTCACTGGTCATAATGAAATGACAATCCAGTGATTGACATCGTGAGCATCGATTTACGCAATTGGGATGGTGAGTGAGTGAGTTTAACGCCGCTTTTAACAGTATTCCAGTTATATCACGGCGTGTCAGCTTAATGTGGGAGGAAAGCCCGAAGTGATGCGGGTCTCAGACGTTAACAACATCGGTGAAACCCACGAGCACGGGTATGGTGCTGACATACCTAGAAACATAATCGAGGCGAACCGGGATTCGAACCCACAATCATAGGTTCCTGGCGTGCCCAAGGGACGCAACTCTGCATAGCGAATCGCGGCGCCTTATAATTAGACGTCTGCGCCACCCGTGCCCCCACGCAATTGGGATAGGAAGATATGTATCAACCAAGTCAGTGAGCCTGACCACCCGATCCCGTTAGTTGCCTCTTACGCCAAGCATGGGTCGCTGAAAACCAATTCCAACCCGGATCTCCACGGGCAGATTGCGTGTGTACAAAACTGTGTAGAGCAGCGTAAAAGTGAAAATGACTTTCGTGAGTTAAGGATGTACAGCGCCACTCCTTCCTTACCCTACCCCTCTTGTTTTTTGCTTCCACATTTCGCTAACACCCTTGTCATCACTTATTTCAGTGATCTATTCGTATAAACTTCCGAGGTATTTTTGCCTTTTGCGCCTAATAGTTCGGCTGATAATCTGGACGTGTTACATTAACATGAATTCAACAATATTATCGTCTAAATCGTTAATCCCATGTCGTGATTAAGCAATTTAGAGGTATATAGATCGGGTGGTCATGCTCGGTGACTTGGGTGGTTGGATGCCATGCTGCTGATGATGTCAATCACTTGTTTGCCTGGTCCAGATCCGATTTTCTACATAACGCAGTTACATTGCTGGAGTAGTGCTGAGTAGTGGTGCGTGACAACAAGCAAAACACTTTTTCACAATCACTGTGTGGCAACCGCAAATTATGATCGCAATGTGAAAACGTTAAATGCCCGGAACGTTCAAGCAGTGTTAACTTTTGCAGTTACATGTTGTCAACTTAACAGGCAGGATAAAATGATAACTTGATAATGAATAGGCATAAACGTTGATATGTACTTACCAACATCATTTGTCAGATTCAGTCCGGCTGGATGGGTATATACACTTTTACTGTCAATAAACGGAAACACGTACATCATAGCTCCAAATGGAACATCATCTACGTGGGTCAAGTGGTAGAATCCTGGTGATGTCAGCTCCACTGATGCCTCAGAGAAACAGCTGCCTTTAATTACTTTGAATTGGGGAAATATCTGTGGTCGTATTCCGAGAACCTTGTCAGTGGGAACAATGACTGTTATATACATTTTCTTCAGGTCAAATGTAGCATGAAGAACGGGTTTTCCAATGTCATAAGAGCTGGAGTATAAACTAGTCGGTGGAACTACTGCCAGTGACGGTGTGGTTATAGTCATCTGCACAACGAGAACTGGTTTGTCTGCTTCAATGTACACTGGACCTGTGGTAGAATCAACAGTTATGTCATGAGACTCCCGCGCACCAAGGGAGAAAGATATACCACTGACGGACGGGGAGCGTACGGAGGTCGACGCTGTTGATCCAACAACTCTGTATATAGCACCACCAGTACTAGGTGGCGGTACTGGCAAGTAAAAGCTTCTCCCAAATGACTTCACAGGCAGCAACATTTCTTGCATGCCATCTTTAATGCTAGGAGTAAACTTCATGTTATGCCCACTAATCACAGCCACGGGTTTGTCACTGGTGACCAGTGTTCCAGTAATGTCCTCTGCACAGTAGGCACCAACTGTCTGATACTTGTTGAGTGTAAATGTTCTGCTCTCCCCATTGAAGAATGCCCCATTGCCACACCCACCTGCCATGAGGGGTCCTTGTATCTTAAGACTGATGACCACCTGGGTATTGTCCTTCGTAGCGATGATGAGGAAAGCAGTCTGTGTGCTCTTTGTGTAGGGAAGTGAAGTCTCATCAGTTGCAACCGAGTGATTATCAATGTGTGTCACTACAAGGTATTCCGTGGATAAAGTCTCAATCGGCAAGGCAAGGTATCCTTCTCCTTGATTAGCAAGTACGTAATAACAGAACAAGGTTATTTCCTCAGTGGATGTAAAGTAGAATGACATGTCAGTCACCTGTAGGTTGGCTTTGTAATAAAAACTTTCATCAACTTTGTACTTGTAGTCCACCATAGCTTGGATGTGTAAATCTTCTGAAATACCGAATCCACTCTCAACGTGAACGGTGGTATTGAACTCAGATAGAATCACAAAGAACATGTTTGGAAAGCTTGAACTTTGGAATGGTTGTTCAAAGAACGCTGCAACGAATTGTCGTCCCTTGGGCATCGCTGAAGCACCTGAAGACAAACGAGCAAAATGAGTTGAATATGGGGCTATCGTCTTAAATACAACTGGATTAACTAAAACAAAACATTAACATTTAATACGAGAACAGCACATACAGTTGTGTATCCATATGTGTTAGTGTTATGGTTGAAATATATAAAATGTACAATCCAGAATTGTACGGTTGTTCAAATAACGAGGCAACAAATTGTCGTCCCTTTGTCATGGCTGAAGCACCTGAAGACAAATGTGCTACACCTTGGCAATAAGGGGATTAACATATATCTTCAAGATTGTGTTATTTCTAGCAACAAACGCCATAAAATTACCCCCATTTTATTTGTTTGTTTGTTGTTTAACGCCGCACTCGGCAATATTCGAGCTATATGACGGTGCTCTTTATCTTTAAATAATCGAGTCAGGACCAGCCGATCCAGTGATTGAAATCATGCGCATCGATTCACGCAATTGGGATACGATGACATGTATCAACCTAGTCAGGGAGCCTGACCACCCGATCCCGTTAGTTGCCTCTTACGACAAGCATGGTCGCCTTTTCCGGCAAGCATGCATATGGGTTTCTTAACACCTATTCTACCCCAGATTTTCAATGGTGCATTATATTTGTCATGAGACAGATCGTCTGCCCGGAGAACGGATGGTTCGATCCTCGACCGCCTCATACCAAAAGTCGTTAAAAGATGGCACTTGTTGTTACCCTGCCTAGCACTCGGCAATATGTGGCTAAAACAAGAACTGGTCGGCTAGGAGTCAGTAAATTGTGTCTGAGAGGGGTATTCATGTTAACGGCGTTAAAAAGCTTTTTATGAAGATGGTTGTTTTTGACAGCGCTGTCACACCACCACATTAAACATTTACCCTTCCATCCCCTTCCTCACTCTGTTCTCTCCCCTGCCCTTCCCAATCAGAAACGACATTTTAAGAATGAATTGCTAATAATTTCACAAGGATGTAACATAATCCTGTATTGTGCGTTATCTTTCTTTGGTACAAGATGGTAAAGTGGTCAGTAGTTTAAATAGGAAATACCGCCCATCTGTAACAAACAAATGTTTCAGGAGGTCATTGCAGTGAAAACATATTACTAGTTTTGTTTACATAATATGTTTTATTTTCAACTTTTATATCATACTCCATATACAGTAAACTACGGTTATAACGAACTCAAAGGGACCATTCATTTTAGTTCGTTATAACCGTTGTTCGTTATAAGCATATATACAGCATATATAAACAAATGTCCGGGACTAAAAAGTAAGTTCGTTATATCAGTCAGTTCGTTATAAGCGTGTTCGTTATAACCGTGGTTTACTGTACTCTTGTTCCTGATTCTGAAGGACCGCTTGCAAATTACAATTTGTTTTACCTTCTGAGTTACACGTGCGCTTAATGACAGTACAGGTACTTGCATCACTGTCACGCATGCTACAAAATGTCTTTGCGCCGTGTTGATCCGCTGGATCATAGTTATATTGTAAGAAAATAGTTCCATCAAAGTCGGGGCACGGGTGGCACAGTCGTCTGAGGCGCCGCGATTCGTTGTGCAGAGTTGCGTCCCTTCCCTTTGTGGGTTCGAATCCCGGTTCGCTCCGATTATGTTTCTAGGTTTGTCAGCACCATACCCGTGCTCGTGGATTTCACTGAAGTGGTAAACATCTGAGATCTGCATCACTTTGGGCTTTCCTCCCACATTAAGCTGACACGCCGTGATATAACTGGAATACTGTTAAAAGCGGCGTTAAACCCAACTCACTCACTCTCACACTGTCTTACACCAAGTCATTCGTGTTTTATATTTTGTATATCATTCCAGGTAAACAATTTAACATATTTATAGATTTATTGACGCCGACTAATGATGTATGTCTACATGTGAAATTATCAATAAACAACATCATCCATTTTATTTATGAATGCAAATCATATTAATCGATCTTTGTCGTTTATGTTTTGTACGTATATTTACCTACATTCATATTTAATATAGCAATTTTAGCGGATGCATGTGGTGTGTACTGTGAAAGAATGTTGACAATACTTGTCATTTTTCCTTTACTAAAACCCTTTATTCGTTATTATAAGCTATTGTATAATATTTTTGTGGCTGTTGTACAATGCTGCAGTCAGGAGCATTCCATCTATATCTTCATTTTCCCGAGGCAAGGGAGTTAACTGACTATAAAAGTCCAGTTTCCACCCTTGCCGAACTAGGCTGGTATTTATGGAGTTACAGTTTGGCTGGGCGAACGAATCTGTGCATTGTCCACGAACTAGACATCCGGTTCGTTAACAACAGGAATTTCAACGTGCATATTTCGGTCGACTGCAGGATTTGCGAAGCATGTGTACCGCAAAATCGGCGTCGACAGATATTTTGTTAATTCTTTATGCATTTAATCAAGGTGCTAACTCGATTTGATGCACTTCGCGGGGTAAGACCCGTTGTATTACAATATAGATCTAGATTATCGAGCAGATCGTCTTGACTGGGCGTCGCCCGATTGTGATATGAGAGGTGGAATCTGATTGGTTAATAGAAGGAACATAGAAGGGACATAACTGGTAATAGCCACTGGTGGCGCTACGATCGAGCCTGGAAATTCCAGCCTTGTTCGACAAGGGTGGAAACTGGACTTTTATAGTCAGTTAACTCCCTTGCCTCGGGAAGATGCTACATGTTACGTCGTCTTATGTTATGTGTTAACACCCCATGGAACTATAACTCAGTTATGCTTGTGTAGTGTACGACCACAGCCTTCACAGGACGCTGAATTAGTGATACTTAATTGAAGCAGGCTACTGATGTTACAATGTATACCCTAGAGAACAGGTATGATGTTGACATACCAAGAATCACAATCATGGCAAATCGGGGATTCGAAACAACGATCATCGGATTCTAGCACGACTAAGGGACGCAACTCTAAAAAGTGAACTTTGGCTCCTTGGACGATGGGTCCATCTCTGCCAGACTTATTAGCTGGGTATATAATTATATAATTGTAATTTGTGCTTGATCATGACCAGTGTATGAAACTTAAGGAAATCGTACACATGTGACAAAAAGAATATCGAACACATAATTAATTACTTAGTTATTGAGAATAGAAAATACTGCTGTGATGAAATATGGATCCCTTTCATCGAGTTAGGTGTCGAAAAGATGGCTAAAAGAACATCCCATATCGAGAGTGACCTGGCTGACACTCATGCGTTATGAAAATATTGAATTATGATAATTTATTATGCTTTCACTATCCCTGGAGCACAGTAATTTATTTCATGACAACACTAAAACACTAATCAATACCAACCGTTCAGAAACAGATTCTTTGAAGCTTCAAATTTCATGTACAACCTTGTTCGTTTTACGCTCATGATTTTGTTATTAAGACTATTTTTACATATATTGTATCTTACATATTTTAATAGGTAAGACAATACAACTGTCATTGAGTGTTTATTTACATCTGAATATGGCTATCAATGGCATCGATCACTTATGTCCAATGATAATCACAATCGTTATCAGGCAGCCCGTCATAATCGATCTGTGAAGCACATGTAATATTTAAGCCACGTCCTGCTGTCTGAACCTTTCAGCCAATACATGAGCGTGATGCCACTGTTAGGTATGATGAACAGTAGCTTTCTCCCAACATTGAGGGGATCGATGGAATAATCACGCTATGGTTGCTAGGTGTATCAACAAGACATACTTATTTACAATGACGGAAATGTGTTGTGGGTCGGGTCACAACAATAGTATGGGACAATCGCAATTAGAATTGGCAATAACAATGTCGACTGGCTTTCTGAATACATGCAGTGAAGTTGACACAAATGTATGTTGCTCTTTCATACTGCTTCCAAATATATATAACCTTACAAAGAGATGTATTGCTGGGTCAGCAAATGCACCACCAAATTCGTGTCTCAAAATTTGCCCGTGATCGCTATTACGTAATGAAGAAGGGATAGGTTAATTCTACAAATGATCGATCTTGCTCTTTCTACGAAGATTTCAACACGATGTATGGTAGACATATGGATGACGTTTCCAAATTTGGACCACAAGTGACTTAGCTTATGGCCAGTGCAATCCCCAATTTTGATTTGTACCATATGTTTCAGTGTGTTGTTTCAGATGAACCATTAACTTGTCTTTGCATGTGTTTGTCAAAGGGCAACATACGCAGAAATGGGGCAGGATACGCTGACTTTTTCACGAACACATGGTGTTATCACTATTTGATAGTGATAACTAAACACATGCTCTCATCATAAAATGGACTCTGCTATTAGCAGAGATGACTTATGAATAGGGAAAGGGTTTCGTTGCTTTTATTTTCACCAATGTGGAATAGGGTCACTCTTCTATTCGTACGGCTGTATGTTGAGGAACTCCTGGTTCGATGCATTAACATACAGTAATGCATCCTTCAAGTGTCAGTGGGGCGGTCGGGTAGCCTAGTGGTTAAAGCGTTCGTTCGTCACGCCGAAGACCCGGGTTCGATTCCCGACATGGGTACAATGTGTGAAGCCCATTTCTGGTGTCCCCCGCCGTGATATTGCTGGAATATTGCTAAAAGCGGCGTAAAACCATACTCACTCACGCACTCACTCACTCAAGTGTCAGTTGAACACAACAGATGTTAAAAATGCAAAACACATATGATCGATTCAAGCCCCCTGTTGGGAATCCGCGATAAAAAGCGTATGTAAAAGCCGACTAAAATCAGCATCGGATGCATGGCTCAGATCGATATGTGAGCTTGATCAGCGGCTGTCATCAATGCCAACTGTCCCGCGGGGATTCGGGTTGGAATTGGTCTTCAGGAACAAAAGCTTGTCGTGAGAGGCAACTTACGGGAAAGGGTGGACACACTCGCTGACTTGGTTGATGCATGTTTGTGTGTACAAATTGAGTTGTTCGATGCTCATAATATCAATCACTGAATTATCCGGTTAATATTTGATTATTTAAGGACAATCGTGATAAAGCTGAATTATGGATGAGAGCGGCGTTAAATAAAACCCTCACTCATTCACACGATTGCAACGATAGGAAGAGTAGTGAAATAAAGTTTAACGTCGCGTCCAAGATTATAGCACTTATATATCGTCGTGCATGTACGTGTGTGTTTGTGTGTCTGCTTGTACTAGTCCGGACGAATGCCAGATTTTACAGTGCCAGCCCATTAAGATACCATGCCGCAGGCTAACATGAATACCCCACTCAGACACAGTATACTGATTCCGAGCCGACCAGTCCTTGTTTTAGCCCCTGACAGCCGAGCGCCAGACAGGGTAACAACAAGTACCATCTTTTAACGTCTTTTGGTATAACGCGGCCGGGGATCGAACCCCGGACCTTCCGCTCTACCATGAAACGATAGGAAACGAACCATGGTAACAATCCTAGTGTCCGGTACAGATTATCGAATAAGCATAAAACTACAATGATGGAGTATCACCCAGAAGAACACAAGACACGGTTTAATGGACAGGAACCATTCAATGAAGCAATACGCTTTCATGTATTTTTAATTATTATAATATCCCAGGCAATGCCTTTGGGAAAAAGAAGCGTGTTGTTTATTACTTTCATTATGATTGGACGGTAAAGTTGGCCCAAATGGAAATAGGTCACCTACAGACATGAAAACGGACGTCTACACGATGTTCAACGATGCGTGTGTATACGTATAAATGAGTTGAGGTGAAGTTAGTAAAGTTGGTCGCGAAGACTCCTTGGATGGGTGGCCGTGTTTGGCAGCGTGACGCCTGAGTTTCTGGAGCTCCGGTCTTTCCCCACACTCAAGCACATGTGAGGTGAGGTGGGGTGAAATGGGGTTTAACGTCGCGTCAAAGATTATTGCACTTATATAGCGACGTGCATGCACGTGTATGTGTGTGTGTGGCTGCTTGTACTAGTCCGGACTGATGCCGATTTAGTGCTAGCACACTGAGATACCATGCCGCAGTTTAACATGAATACCCCACTCAGACACAGTTTACTGACTCCGAGCCGATCAGTCCTTGTTTTAGCCCCTTAATGCCGAGCGCCAGACAGGGTAACAAGAAGTACCATCTTTTAACGTCTTTTGGTAAGACGCGGCTGGGGATCGAACCCCGGACCTTCCGCTCTGCGGGCGGGCGCTCTACCACTAGACCACGGAGGCGGTCTCTCAAGCACATGTAACACGTATGGTGTTACCTTAGACAAGGACCTTGTTCGTAATGTGCCTCTGTTCACCCAGCAGCAGATGGGTGCTCAGTGGTATGAGAATAAATGGTATGGTAAATATAAACAGTTAACCTTCTGGCGCCTCACGGAGAGCTGAGAATGAATACCGAGTGCACTGACCAAGGTAATAATGTTAGCGCTTTGAGCATACACATTGTACGGAAGCGTAGTAGGGCCACGGTGAAATGTTTTTTGTCTAAGTATCTCCTACATAGGACTTATTATCTACTACGTAGGACTTACTAACTCATGCGTAGGACTTACTATCTCCTACATAGGACTTCCTGTCTCCTACGTAGGAGATAATAAGTCCTATGTAGGAGATACTTAGACAAAAAACATTTCAGTAATTCTAGGCCATACTGATTCCTACGTAGGAGATAATAAGTCCTACGTAGGAGATACTAAGTCCTACGTAGGAGATAGTAATTCTAGGCCATACTAAGTCCTACGTAGGAGATAGTTAGTCCTACGTAGGAGATACTAAGTCCTACGAAGGAGATAGTAATTCTAGGCCATACTAAGTCCTACGTAGGAGATAGTAATTCTAGGCCATACTAAGTCCTACGTAGGAGATAGTAATTCTAGGCCATACTGAGTCCTACGTAGGAGATAGTTAGTCCTACGTAGGAGATACTAAGTCCTACGTAGAAGATACTAAATCCTACGTAGACGACAATAAGTGGACCTACTACGCTTTCGTACACATTGTGTATTGAGGCCAGCGTAATATAAGTACACCCACGTTATTACACACAGGTTACCATTATCATGATTATTATTATTATTATTATTATTATCATTATTAGCTAGGTTTACAAATATAGCTGTAGCCTTTTCTATAGATAGATACAACAGCCCTTCAATACATTTATGTGATATCATTTGTATTCCATATAACAGATATTTATCGACATTGTTGTGAGTGAGTGAGTTAATATTTAAAGTCACACCGGCAATATTTCAGCCATATCGTCACTTCGTCACGATATGGCTGAAATACTGCCGATGTGACGTTAAATCTTAACTCACTCACTCACTCACCATATCGTCACTTGAACAAGTTATGCATTTATATTATATGAAAAAATCTGTCCTCGGAGGACAGTACAACAACCAGAAATATATCACATATCATAATTGTAAAACTAGTTTAAGAACAATGAAATGATCAGACGACACATACGACACATTATAAAAACGGGCTGTAGATCGCCATCAACCACAATTAGGCCAGTATGCTAGCTAGGGACCGTGGGGACTTAAGATACTTCTGCTACCGGTCATGTCCCATTAGTCATACGCCCATTTGTCATACTCCCAATAGTTATACAGCAAATGAGGGATTAGTTAAAATAACAATAGGCATATACCCTTTGGTCAAAATGGATCAGTCCACTAATTAGAAAGCTTGGGATTAGTTTAAATAAATACCTATGATATTTTAGGAACAAGTACAGGATTCATCTCAAACTATTTACTGTTCTTAACTGAGTTAAAAAAACACAAACTAGTACATAAAAGTGCCTATGTTTTAGACTCTAGCATATCACTCTTGTTATCATGGCAGGATTGATTGAAGTGGAATATGTTACTTCTAGGCGATGTACAGCATCATCCCTGGCTCTGTTACCGGAAGCTGACGTCCAAGATGCCTGGGTCGACGCCATGCACGATACGCCAGAACTAGACAACGCTCAGAGAGTTAATGATTATAGTGTAACAACTTGGATTGATGATGATGCTAGATTCCCCATCCCTCTATGGAATCACCACCGAAACACTGGACCTCGCACGAACAATAATCTGGAAGGCTTCCACTACCGACTAAATAAGTCTCTGCCACATCAACATCCAGACATTTATCGTTTTGTTGAACTTATCAAGCAGATTGAGAAGTCTGAATCTGCCAAGATGCGTCAAATTGACTTTGGTGCTGCTCCCCAAGGCAGAAAGCGAGTGTATCGCGAGAAGGAAAACCGACTCATCAGATTGTGGGACCAACACCAAGAAGGTCAGAAAAACTGTGTTCAGTTTCTGGATGCTGCTGATTATCTGTATCCAACTGACCACTCAATGTGAAACTGCAAACTCAAAATGTTAATATGTGATCCTGCATTAATGATCATTTAACTTACAGTGATTACTTAATGTGATTATTTATGTATATATGTCATATAAGATTATAGGTCATTGATGATGATATGTGCTATATTGAATATATATGCTATGCCGAGGAGCATTAAAAGATTATTAAAAGATTATTAAATGTTGTAATTTTGTGTTTCTTGGATCATTCCACTTTATTTGTGGGTATTACAAAGGTAATTGTTGGTGCAGTCAACCATACCATATGTTGTTTTAACCCGTATGACTAATGGGCCGTATGACTAATGGGAGGACACCTCTGCTACCTGCACGGTTCCCCAGCAGGATTTACACCATCGCTTCAGCCGCTGGCGATTGTTGTCAATTTTAGCCACCAATTAAAATTCACAAATATTCTACGATTAAATACTACGGTAAGAATAACAAGCTTTGAAGATGTTGACTTATGATACCCTCTTAGGGGGACTATTTAAGCTACTTCAACCCCCTTCTATCGACATTGTAAATTACAATATTTGGCAGTACATTTCCATAGCACTCTCTCCCTCCGTCAACTCTCACAGTTGTGAGACCGGTATGACATCACTTTGAAATGTCATTACGTCATGATACAACTGATGACGTCACATGCTTACGTGATAAGTGACGACGCAAAAAGCAAGTCAAGGTTGCTCTGATAGCTATTGGTCTAACATTATAATCCACGTGGTATCCATTTCGGCCAGCCGAATAGTAACTATATTTTGCAAATATGGGATTGAGACAAACAGATGTGCCTCATGGAAACTATTCCCACGAAGTGAAAAGTTCGAATGACTTTCGAGATTTATTTATTAAAAACAAACAATCGCGATCATTTTCGCGTTTTGGGCCACACGCATGTGCAGTATCATAAGGTCAAGGCTCATGAGCATTTGTCCTTTCAGAATACTTCTTGAACGACCTTCTTTCCCCATAGTGAAGACTAAGCTTGCAAATGCTTAAGTTTAAACCACAGTGAATACTGTTTTTGTCTGGAGAAGAAAATCAGGAAAAAAGCACCAGCACTGCAGTAATAAATAGCTCATGCGACATTCTACATCATGTCAATATTTAGCCTTTTCTTAAGAGTTATGCACGAAAAACATTAGAAAGCGCGAAGTAAGCAAATCTCGCACGGTTTCGCATTAATTGGCTTGTTTGCAAAGGACGATATATACGGCGAGAACACGAGAATATCCATTGAAGTATTCCTTATACAGTAAAGTATGTTATAACGAACTCAAAGGGACTACTAATTTTAGTTCGTTATAAGCAAATATATAGCATAACTAAAGCAAATAGTCGGGACCAAAAAGTAGGTTCGTTATATCCGTCAGTTCGTTATAAGCGTGTTCGTTATAACCGTAGTTTACTGTATATGTATTCAGTGTTTGCTTAAATGCACAGTAGTATTATCTTATCGAATATGTTTTTATATTGTAGTGTTACGTTTAATTAACACTTGGTATTACAGGACCTGTTAACTGTGTACTCACCTGCACATAGCAGAAGAACCAGCCAGAACGACGTCATCTGGAAGACGAATATAAAATCGGTAACTATCAGTCCTAGGAATATGAATATCGATAACATAATCCTTAACCTGATCTGTGATCATAATTCATATGACGTATGAAGAAAAAAACAATGATGAAAGAATGATGGCTGCATATGCATATAAAGCGCTAGTTAAACAATGACGGAACCAAAAGCATAAGTTTGGCAGAAGATGGTAGCCCAGTCACGTTACTCGACGCCCATATGCTGCATCCTATAAGCTAGTATGACCCTTTGTGCTTTCCGCGGATTTTACCAAAGAGGTAAACATCTAAAACCTGTAGCCCTATGTGGCTTCCGTGGTTTCCCCAAATTAGTAAACACTCACGACCTGCATCACTTTGTTACTTCTCATGGGTTTCACCAAAGTGGTAAACATCTAAGACCTCTGTTGCTTTGTGCTTTCCGTGGGTTTCAACAAAGTGTTAAACATCTAAGGCTTATGTCACTTTTGTGGTTTCAGTGGGTTTCACCAAGGACCTGCATCACTTTGTGCTTTCCGTGGGTTTCATCAAAGACCTGCATCACTTTGTGCTTTCCGTGGGTTTCACCAAAGCCCTGCATCACTTTGTGCTTTCCGTGGGTTTCACCAAAGACCTGCATCACTTTGTGCTTTCCGTGGGTTTCATCAAAGACCTGCATCACTTTGTGCTTTCCGTGGGTTTCACCAAAGCCCTGCATCACTTTGTGCTTTCCGTGGGTTTCACCAAAGACCTGCATCACTTTGTGCTTTCCGTGGGTTTCATCAAAGACCTGCATCAATTTGTGCTTTCCGTGGGTGTCATCAAAGACCTGCATCACTTTGTGCTTTCCGTGGGTTTCACCAAAGACCTGCATCACTTTGTGCTTTCCGTGGGTTTCACCAAAGTGGTAAATATCGAGACCTGCTTCACATTGGGCATCCCTCCCTCAGAAATGAGAGTGAAGTATTTACCTATCTAATGAAGGCGTAGAGTGTACGTATACAATGGAGAACTGTACTAATTCAGAAACCAAGGCGCTGCACCAACTGGCATGATCATAAACCTAAGTTATCCAATAAGTGGTCTTTCTTACAAAAATGCACAGACCTACTTTAAAATACTACTCCCGGGAAAGGTTTCTCCAGCACCTAACTATGGCATTCCGATTTCCACGAGACGAACAGCTTGGCGCGATGAAATGAATAACTGGTGTTGATTGTGTTAATTTCAAATAGTTCTTGCAAGGGTGTATTAATAGAAACAATCACTCGCTTCGATCAACACAGATACTCCTTTGGGAAAAGCTGCTACTTTGATACATTGAAACATCGTTATCATTTAGAAATAACTCGACGGCTATTGTACCCTCGCATCCCACTGTTACTCGTCTTGACATGTAACATAATTATTGGACTTGGTAATATTGAATTCTTATTCACTCTCTTTTCATAAAATGATTACTTGTCAACGTTGCATTATAATAGGATTGTCTTTGAATGATGCCATTTTCGCACAGACATGCAGCCTTGCACCATATTCCAAAATTTCAAAGAACACTAAATGTTGAAAGACCAGCGTTAAATGTGTGTGGATAAATACAATACTACTGTTACACTTTTTGATATATAACTTGTTTTAGTGGCATTAACAATGTGAGTGTGTAATTAACAAGATTAATGAGTAACAACTGTTCAACAATTATAGTGACATGTAGATTCCAATACCATTATCATTGTTTTGTATGTTGTTTAACGCCACACTCGAGTCTGGCCAGACAAACCAGTGATTGACATCACGAGCATCGATCTAAGCAATTGTGATTCAATGACATGCATCAACAAGGTCAACAATCCTGACCACCCGATCCCGTTAGTCGCCTCTTACGACAAACATAGTCAACTATTACACAATTCTAACCTAGAATCTTCACCAATACAATTATCAAGCAAATGTTGCGGTGTCAGAACCTACAACGAATCATCGCTGCGATTGTATTAAGAAGTCAAGGTGTGTGTTTGTAGATTAAGTTATAGCATGACCTGTTTGTCCGGCATGCTTTGTGCTTTCGTCCCACCGATAGCCCTTCGTACAAGAACGGGCACGTCCCTTAACAATCTACTGTTACTTTCAGGCAATACCTTATCCCCACTCAGGCGTGACCACATTAGTTTTAACTAGTGGGCTGGTCCACAACAAAACCCAGTCTACAAATTAATCACACAACAATTCCAAAACAGAAAACCAGCAACACTAAAATGTTCACAAACAAGCCCCCTACCAAAGCCATATACACACATATTAATACGAACACACAAACTAGACACTACGCACTAAATAAAATTTCATGGATCAAGGGCCGTAACTCTATACAAAAATAATTTACCTGACCTATTTTCGAACATAGTCCTGACAAGTATCTCTTAGATCAGCATGCAAATTTTCATTCATGTAACTTCAGTAGTTGCTGAGAAAACCTGTTCCAATTGCACACACTATGCACTTAGTATAATAACATGGATCAAGGGTTGTAAACAGTTATTGACGGGACCAATTTTCCAAGTCTTGACAAGTATCTCTTAGATAATCATATAAAATTTCATTCATGTAACTTCAGTAGTTTCTGAGAAAACGTGTCCCCATTTCACGCAGTATGAATCAAGTTGAAAAGCATGAAGCAAGGGTCATAACTTTGAACTCATTCGAGATCATAACCGCTACATCAGTGTGTAAAATGCCATTTCTCTGAATTTAATAGTTTCTGGTTCTGCCCCCTGGTGTTAGGTTTGTCTCTAGAGGGTGCTTTGTTTCATGACTCTGGTAGATTTTGTCCCCAAGCTTTCTTTCTGTTGTTAAGGTCGAAAGATGTGTGAATAGGCTTGAAGTCTTGACTAAGTTGGGCGTCTAGGACGTTATGATCCACACGATAGTCAAGTAGTGTCTCCACAATGGAGACAAGGTCCCCTGGTAGGGACTATGAAAAGTGTCTGTGCGTGCCTGTCTATTGCTGTTCATGGACGCGTAGCACTGGATAGCGTGTTATCACTGGGGAGCGTGTTGCACGAATCAGTGAATGAAATGTAGGGATGGCTAACGAATCTTCCAAAACAATCCACTGTAAATACAAATTCCAAATCAGTCGCTTCGATCAACAGAGATACTCCGTTGGGAAAAGCTGCTACTTTGCTACATTGAAACATCGTTATTATTTAGAAATAACTCACCGGGTATTGTACACTCGCATCCTACTTTTACTCGTCTTGACATGAATAATAATTATTAGACTCGGTAATATTGATTCTTATTCACTCTTTTTTCACAAAATGATTACGTGTCAACATTGCATTATTATTAAATGCAAGTAACCCTTTGATTGTCTTTGAATGATGCGATGTTGGAACAGACATGCAGCCTTGCTCCATAACATATTCCAAATGTTCAAAGAACACTAAATGCTTAAAAGTCCAGCGTTAAATGTTTGTGCATAAATGCAATGTTACTTTTACACTTGTTGATATCAAACTTGTTTGAGTGGCATTTAAAATTTGAATGTAACTTTTAATAGTAATGAGTAACTACTGTATTACAATTGTAGCGACGTATAGATTACAGTACTATTATCATTGGTTTGTTTGTTGTTTAACGAAGCACTCAGCAATACTCCTGTATGGCGGCGCTCTGTAAATAATCGAGTATGGACCAAATAATCCAGTGATTGACATCACGAGCATCGATCTACGCAATTGGGACACGATGACATACACCAACCAGGTCAGCGAGCCTGACCACCCGATCCCGTTAGTCGCCTTTTACGACAAGCATAGTCGCCTTTAACGGCAAGCATGCATTGGGTTGCTGAAGACCTATTCTACCGCGGATCTTCACGGGTGCAACGGCGATTGAATATGACTGATTTTTCTTTGGAGCAAGATAGACGTCATATTTGAGTTTCGTTTTCTGCAGCTTGGTTGGCCTCAGTAGCAGGAGGCCATGGGGAAGTCTTATAGACTTCTCTGTCCTTATCTCCAATGTAGGTCTTGAGATAATTAACCTTCTTTAATTCACTCTTCCCGGATAAAGGACCCTTGAAGGTAAATTGACAGTGTTGTTTGAATCTTCTCCACACCCTATCAAGGTCACTAGCACCCCAGTTCATGGATGGTATATTACTTTCTGACATAGTATCATCTTAGGCAGTGTGAGGTGAGGTGATATTGGGTTTAATGTCGCGTCCAAGATTATTGCACTAATATAGCGACGTGCATGCACGTGTACGTGTGTGTTGCTGTTTGTACTAGTCCGGGCTGATGCCGATCTAAGTGCCAGCTCACTGAGCTACCATGTCGCAGTTTAACATGAATATCCCACTCAGACACAGTATACTGACTCCGAGCCGGCCAGTCCTTGTTTTAGCCCCTTAATGTCGAGCGTCAGACAGGGTAACAAGAAGTACCATCTTTGAACGTCTTTTGGTATGACGCGGCCGGGGATCGAACCCCGGACCTTCCGCTCTCCGGGCGGACGCTCTACCACTAGACTACGGAGGCGGTCTATGGATGTCTGTGATGAGATGGGATATCAGTATGGATGTTAGGGTACGCGACCCTAGAGTCTGGGTGGAGTCGTCCACGTGAGGAGGGGAGGAAGGTTTTCCTTCTCTTTTCTTTACCTTCTTCCCGGGTGGTGTCTTAATTTACAGTTCAACCAGCCACAGGGGGGCATGGGGGGCCCAGTCGTCTAAGGCGCCGCGATTCGCTCTGCAGAGTTGCGTCCCTTAGGCACCGAAGTGGTAAACGTCTGAGACCTGCATCACTTCGAGCTTTCCTCCCACATTAAGCTGACACGCCGTGATATAACTGGAATACTGTTAAATGCGGCGTTAAACCCAACTCACTCACTCACCACAGTTTATGGGATCAGATGTTGTTACCCTGTTGACTCATATTAACTTTCCAAAGCTATTGCGTCTGAAACGGTCGTTAAACACCAAGAACCCTCCTTAGTTAAGTATTCATTGTCAGGTATTATCCGAACTTCAGTCTGCCACACCAAGCGTGATTAAGCGTTATTCATGGGTGGAGCCTTCTCTTCGACCACAGTTCAGTTCGTACACAGTCAGTTCAACTACAGTCATTGTGGGAAGATGGGTTACAACAACTGAGGTATATGAGTGCTTTGTCCACAATGTGCGCACATTGATCTGTAACAATGGCCAACCCTCATCGTGTAGAGTGTTTTGCGTTCCGACGAGGTGGAAGCAATCATTCTAACGGGCGTTATTTACAGGCTAAATCATACGCGACTGACATGTTTGTTTGTTTGTTGTTTAACGCCGCACTCAGCAATATTTCAGCTATATGATGGCGGTTTGTAAATAATCGAGTCTGGACCAGATGGACATCATCAGTATCGATCCACAATAATTTTAGCAATATTCCAGCAATATCACGGCGGGGGACACCAGAAATGGGCTTTACACATTGTACCCATGTCGGGAATGGAACCCGAGTCTACGCCGTAACGAGCGAACGCTTAAACCACTGGGCTACCCGACCGCCCCTCTACTACTTGATCGAAAGCGCCGTCCATCATGTATCAGACTGCAGTCATGATCAGTGTCGTCCGTTTTGCGTTCACCCACAACAGGTGTTATCTCATCTTCACCTCATCCATCCACCAGACTGAGAAATCAAGGAAACAACTAAGAAGCCACAGTCAATGTCCAGTCTGGTCCTGTGTATAGAAATTCAAAATGTTTGCAACCTTTGTACCAAGCTGAACGACATGGGGGTTGATTTTGATTTTCCAGTTTTGAACTTCAAGTCGAGCTATATACATCATCAGCTCCAGTTCATGGCGTCCACATTTCTCAATTGCTAAGGTGCTTTATGTCATCATATTTAATTCAAATTTCACGGAAAGACAATTAGTTTTTTCTTTCCCCATCAAAGGCCTGGTTCAGACATTTCAGAAAGTTTATAGAACGCATTCAGGGGAAAATGTATTCCACATGACAAATCGCTTAACAGAATGCGCGAAACTATCACCAACTTACATTGTGTCCTTCTGGCACTCAAGATGTCAGTATTCAATACAGTGACATAAGGGACGTTCTGGCATTCTGAATATTAATATTCAAATACAAGGACATCTATGTTCCTTCCAGAAATGGGCTGCACACATGATACCATTATTGGGGTGGCTGGAGGGAAGAAGGGAACATCTTAGCAAGTTATAGTTTTTGATGCAGCAAAATGACACCGATATATCATAAGTGTCCACAGGAAGTAAAAGTTTTTGTTTGTTTATTTAACGCCGCACTCAGCAATATTCCAGTTATATGACGGCGGTCTATAAATAATCGAGTCTGAACTAGACAATCCTGTGGTTGACAACATGAGCATCGATCCTAGGCTAGCTAGGGCTGGTAGATTATCAGGCGGTGTAACGTTGTTGATTAAGACCTGTATAGACCCGCGCTGCCAACGGATTGAATTAGATATTCACAATGTCGTATGCATTAAATTTGATAATTTCTCAACTCTTGGCAAAAACCTGTTATTATTCGGAATGTATGTTCCACCCATCGGCTAAACATTCTACGTTGCAGCTGAACAGGCAACCGCCATTGAATTGGTTGACCAGTGGTTGATTGAGCATAGTGACTTAGACTGTGAGGTCATCTGTGGGGACCTGAATGCCCGTGTAGGCGGGGGAAACAACCCACCAGAGACACTAACTCAACGTGGCCTCAACAATGCAGCATTCCCCGATGAACCACCCGTTCCAGTAGAAAAGAGACAGTCATGTGATAGTTTTGTAAACGCTTTTGGTCGTAAGCTACTGGAACTGTGTTTCACTCACGATTTATATATCTTCAACGGCACGACAACTGGAGACAAAGAGGGTAGTTTCACTTACATAGCAGATCAAGGATGTCGCGTAATCGATTATTTCATAGGTTCAGTTAATGTTTACAATTGTTGTCAATCCATGTTTGTGGATACAAGAGTTGAGTCAAAACATATGCCTGTATGTCTACATTTGGACATATTTCTCCCTAAAGTATCTACAAGTGATGATTATCTTTCCACCAAAAACACACAAATATAAATGGAACCCTCGTAAGCGTGATGTGTTTATAGGAAGTATAACAAATGTATGTCCATCCTTCAACGAGCTTATCAAACTTTTAACTTTTTATTTCAATCTTGCCCTCGAAACATTTGTTAATGTTGTTCTTTGTGCCGCTGACTGTATGAAGGTACCTTGTGTTAAAAGTTCACCTCGAAATACGGGGTTTTATAACAGTGAATGCAGACGAGCAAAACGGGAAGCAAGGCGATACATGAGGAAATCCAAAGAGAAGAAATCTAACGAAAATAAGATAATCTTTTGTAAAATGAGAAACAAGTATAAACATGTTTGCAGAACAGCAAAATCAAACTATCAATTTATGACACGAACAAAACTAAAGCTATCTCTATCTGATTCAACCACATTTTGGAAAGAGTTACGGAGTATATCAGGTCATAGGGAAACAAAGAATAACAGAAGTAAAGAGTGCTGGTTTGATCATTTTACAAACGTTTTTCAGTGTACAGATGTATTACATGCTGAAGTCGAATGTTAATATCATGAAGATTTTATACTTGATGAGATTGACCAGTGTATTTTGGAGTCGCCGATTACCGACTCATGAAATCCACAAGGCTATAAATCGTTTAAAGAATGGCAAATCCCCTGGTGTTGATGACGTGGTCATTGAAATGTTAAAATGTTGTGAAAATGTAACAACTCCTTTCCTACGAAATTTGTTCAATAAGTTATTCGACTCTGGATTATATTATTTCCCGAGAACTGGACAAAAGCTATCATCCTTCCACTACATAAGAAAGGCAACAAAAATAATCCAGATAACTTTAGAGGGATATCTCTTTTGTGTACAATTAGTAAGGTTTACACAAGTGTCTTAAACTCTAGACTTACAAACTGGGCTAATATAAGAAGTAAACTACCCGAGACACAAGCAGGCTTTAGACAGGGATATTCTCCTGCTGATCACATATTCACGTTGAATGCAATTGTTAACAAATGTTTATAGAAAAGAAAAGGGAAATTATACGTTGCTTTTGTGGATTTTAAAAAAGCGTTTGATTCAGTTAATCATCTTAAACTATGGGAGTGTCTGCACGATGTAGGCTTGGGTGGAAAGATGATGAGAGCACTTAAGGGAATCTATGCCTCCGTGAAAGCGTTTGTGAGATGTAGTGATAACATTTATACAGAATATTTTGATTGTCCTAACGGAGTTAAACAAGGCTGTATATTAAGCCCTCTATTATTTTCCTTTTTCATCAATGAACTGTCAAACGATGTTTCATCACATGGGAAACACGGCGTTCAATTATTTCCAGACTTGTTTGAAATATTATTATTATTGTTTGCCGATGATGTTATTCTTGTCTCTTACACAGTAACTGGTTTACAGAACCAACTTAATATTCTTGAAAAGTTTGCAGATTCACATGGATTAACGGTAAATATAGATAAAACGAGTGTTGTTGTATTTAGACGAGGAGGGCGGTTATCTGTTCATGAGAAATGGTTCTATAAAGGCAAACGTGTTTCAACCGCCAACTCCTATAGATATCTTGGGTTTTTATTCTCATATACATCAAAGATGAACCAATGTGTTTCAGATCTAGCATCAAGGGGTAAACGAGCTGTAATGGAAATATTTCGCAATCTACGGAAGATTGGTTTTGTTGACACTTCAGTTTTCTTTAAAATATTTGATACTCAGATTCAACCTATTCTTTTATATGGTGCGGAAATATGGGGTGTAGACAGATTTGAAAAAATAGAACAAGTGCATATTATGTCTTGTAAGAAGTTACTTAACGTTGGTTAGCAAACTCCAAATGCTATTGTGTATGGGGAATGTGGTCGGTACCCACTACATGTAAATGCTATGTGTCGTTCTGTAAAGTATTGGCTAAAAGTGATTGAAATGGACGAAGATAGGATACCAAGAAAATCTTATAATATGCTTGTATCTAACGACAAGTGTGGTCATCATAACTATGCTTCTTCTATTCGTTCCATATTATTTTCTCACGGATTTGGAGTAGTTTGGCTCAGTCAAACTGTTGGCGACAAACCATCATTCATGAATAGTTTTAAAAACGTTTTGATAAATATGTTCTACCAATCATGGAATAGTACTATCAAGGCTAGTTCTAGGTACATTATGTATAAAGAGTTTAAAAGTCTCCTGGAACCAGAAAAATACCTTTCCATTATTACAGAAATACAGTATCGAAATGTTATGATAAGGCTTAGAGCCGGGCTACTAAGACTTAAGGTAAACGAAGGTAGATGGGCTGGTATTGATTTACGTTTACGACCCCATATGTGAAACAAGTATAGAGAATGAATATCATTTTACTTTAGAATGTGAATATTACAACGATATTAGACAACCGTATTTACCAACAACTTTTTGCCATAATCCAAATATGCATAAATTTAAAACGCTCCTGTCATCTTCATGTAAACAATTACTTGGAAAACTATGTAAATACCTGTATTACAGCTATGAAAGAAGACGTAATTATGAAAAGCCTGTAAATTTGTAAATTTGTACCCGACCATACCTTTTTTTCATGTACCACACTATATCAAATGTATGTATTGTATATGGGCCAGTGGCCTTAGTACAAATAAAGACTTCTTCTTCTTCTTCAATTGGGATTGATGACATGCATCAACTAAGTCAGCGAGCCTGACCATCCGATCCCGTTAGTCGCCTCTTACGACAAGCATCGTAGCCTTTTACGGCACGCATGGGTTGCTGTAGACCTATTCTTCCCCGGAATCTTCACGGGTCGTAAAAGTGATATTTGAAAAGTAATATCGTTAAAGTTGATAAATACCCCCACCATCTCACATGTTACATTTGATTGTCCGCTTAAAAAGGGTGTATGAGAAACTATTACATAGTAAAGAGACTACTGACACAAATATTAACAACTTTTTTATGCATCGATGTCATTTTGCTGCCTAAATGTAAGTCAGGTGATCTATCAAATTGGAACTGAAAATAATCTATACATGTTAAGTCAAACTGTCGGTAACTGTTACATAAAAGACAATTGCACAAATATGTTCCTATAAACAATAATAGATGTACTTACCATTGCCATGTTGACACGAGCTGAGTGGCAGACGGCGAACTGACGTCTTGGCGAAAGTGCCGATGGTGTTTACTCGAGTGTTTACGCGAAGGTCTTCTGACGCAAACATGGCTACACAAGGGATCAGGTAGCTCTGCTGCTTAAGAAACAAATCAAATATATAATTGATGCCTTTGCTACCATCAACGCAGGTGAATATTTTATCAGCAACAAAGAAAAGAACTGGCTCTTTGTTTAGGCTTGCTGAAGACATTGCAGCTCAAAGGAGTCACTCAAAGGAAATGTAAACGAGCAGCGATCTGAAATGTACTATCAAATGGGCTGAACCCATGAGAGTGACACTTTGTTTGGAGTCTTTGTTAATTAATTATTCAACGCTCATTTTAGGTACGACAGGAAATTACGGTTTCCTTTGAATGTTTTAGTATCTGACTGAATGTCTCGGTGTTACGTTGATTTTTTTTGATTGCAAGTCAAAATGGATCAGGGATATTTGAATGGGTGTGAGTGTGTGACGGTTTGTGTGTAAGTGTGACGGTTTGTGAGTGAGTGTGACGGTAAGTGAGTGTGTCTGTGACGGTTTGTGAGTGAGTGTGACGGTGTGTGTGTGAGTGTGTGACGGTTTGTGTTTGTTTGACGGTTTGTGAGTGAGTGTGAGTGTTTGACGGTTTGTGATTGTGTCTGTGACGGTTTGTGATTGTGTCTGTGACGGTTTGTGAGTGAGTGTGAGTGTGTGAGGGTTTGTGTGTGAGTGTGACGGCTTTTGATTGTTTGACGGTTTGTGAGTAAGTGTGAGTGTGTGACAGTTTGTGTGTGAGTGTGTGACGGTTTGTGATTGTCTGACGGTTTGTGAGTGAGTGTGAGTGTGTGACGGTTTGTGTGTGAGTGTGAGTGTGAGTGTGACAGTTTGTGTATGCTATATAACTGAAGGCAGTGTTTTGATACCATCGATAGTATCTGTGAAAACGTTTACATCAGCTATTGTATAACACTAGTAACAGAATATCATAATACCATCTACTGACACTGTAGTCACAGATATCAAATGCAGTGTCTTGTTAATGCACTGGGCCGTTATAAAGGAATGTGTTTCAGGTGAACCGTTCTATAATGGAATGGTTGGTTGTTTCAACATATATCTGGGAATGACTGTTTGTCCAAGGCGTACACTGACATCCGGAACCAATGTCGCCTGAAGTATGAAAACGGTATGAAGTAAATACAACTAAGACTTCGTGATTGATGAAGCCGTCAATCGTTCGCAAAATCCAGATTATGATCTTTTGATCGTATGTCGATCTTGAATCCAGATGCTGTGTCGTGAGTGACAATGCATATGCATGAGTCAGCAATCTTTTTTAGGTTTGTCACAGGTGATCACTGTGAGATTTGATGCAGGCGGGTTCTATGAGATTAGATTGAGGCTTGATTTAGACCGATGATATGAGTTTTGGTGTAGGCGGGCATTGTGAGGTTCGCTGAAGGCGAGTACTGTGAGGTTTGATGTGGATGGATAATGTATGGTATAATGTAGGCGGGTACTGTGAGGTTTGATGTAGGCGGGTACTGTGAGGTTTGATGTAGGCGGGTACTGTGAGGTTTAATGTTGGCGGGTACTGTGAGGTTTGATGTAGGCGAGTACTGTGAGGTTTGATGTAGGCGGGTACTGTGAGGTTTGATGTAGGCGGGTACTGTGAGGTTTAATGTAGGCGGGTACTGTGAGGTTTGATGTAGGCGGGTACTGTGAGGTTTAATGTAGGCGGGTACTGTGAGGTTTAATGTAGGCGAGTACTGTGAGGTTTGATGTAGGCGGGTACTGTGAGGTTTGATGTAGGCGGGTACTGTGAGGTTTAATGTAGGCGGGTACTGTGAGGTTTGATGTAGGCGGGAACTGTGAGGTTTGATGTGGATAGGTATTGTACGGTTTAATGTAGGCGAGTACTGTGATGTTTGATGTAGGCGGGTACTGTGAGGTTTGATGTAGGCGGGTACTGTGAGGTTTGATGTGGATAGGTATTGTACAGTTTAATGTAGGCGAGTACTGTGATGTTTGATGTAGGCGGGTACTGTGAGGTTTGATGTAGGCGGGTACTGTGAGGTTTGATGTAGGCGGGTACTGTGAGGTTTGATGCAGGCGGGTACTGTGAGGTTTGATGTGGATAGGTATTGTACGGTTTAATGTAGGCGAGTACTGTGAGGTTTGATGTAGGCGAGTACTGTGAGGTGTGATGTGGATAGGTATTGTCGGGTTTAATGTAGGCGAGTACTGTGAGGTTTGATGTAGGCGAGTACTGTGATGTTTGATGTAGGCGGGTACTGTGAGGTTTGATGTAGGCGGGTACTGTGAGGTTTGATGTTGGCGAGTACTGTGATGTTTGATGTAGGCGGGTACTGTGAGGTTTGATGTAGGCGGGTAATGTGAGGTTTGATGTAGGCGGGTACTGTGATGTTTGATGTAAGCGGGTACTGTGAGGTTTGATGTGGATAGGTATTGTACAGTTTAATGTAGGCGAGTACTGTGAGGTTTGATGTAGGCGGGTAGTGTGAGGTTTGATGTGGATGGGTAATGTACGGTTTAATGTAGGCGGTACTGTGAGGTTTGATGTAGGCGGGTACTGTGAGGTTTGATGTAGGCGGGTACTGTGAGGTTTGATGTGGATAGGTATTGTACAGTTTAATGTAGGCGGGTACTGTGAGGTTTGATGTAGGCGGGTACTGTGAGGTTTAATGTAGGCGGGTACTGTGAGGTTTGATGTAGGCGGGTACTGTGAGGTTTGATGTGGATGGGTAATGTACGGTTTTATGTAGGCGGGTACTCTGGGATTTGATGTAGGCGGGTACTGTGGGATTTGATGTAGGCGGGTACTGTGATGTTTGATGTAGGCGAGTCCTGTGAGGTTTGATGTGGTTGGGTAATGTACGGTTTTATGTAGGCGGGTACTGTGAGGTTTGATGTAGGCGGGTACTGTGAGGTTTAATGTAGGCGGGTACTGTGAGGTTTGATGTAGGCGGGTACTGTGAGGTTTGATGTTGATGGGTAATGAACGGTTTAATGTAGGCGGGTACTGTGAGGTTTGATGTAGGCGGGTACTGTGAGGTTTGACGTAGGCGGGTAGTGTTAGGCTTGATGTAGGCGGGTACTGTGAGGTTTGATGTGGATGGGTAATGTACGGTTTTATGTAGGCGGGTACTCTGGGATTTGATGTAGGCGGGTACTGTGGGATTTGATGTAGGCGGGTACTGTGATGTTTGATGTAGGCGAGTATTGTGAGGTTTTATGTGGTTGGGTAATGTACGGTTTTATGTAGGCGGGTACTGTGAGGTTTGATGTAGGCGGGTACTGTGAAGTTTGATGTAGGCGAGTACTGTGAGGTTTGATGTAGGCGGGTACTGTGAGGTTTGATGTAGGCGTGTAGTGTTAGGCTTGATGTAGGCGAGTACTGTGAGGTTTGATGTAGGCGGGTACTGTGAGGTTTGATGTAGGCGGGTACTGTGAGGTTTGATGTAAGCGGGTACTGTGAGGTTTGAAGATGATAGGTATTGTACGGTTTAATGTAGGCGGGTACTCGGAGGTTTGATGTAGGTGGGTACTGTGAGGTTTGATGTAGGCGAGTACTGTGAGGTTTGATGTAGGCGGTAACTGTAAGTTTTCATGAGATTTGGTGGTCAGGTACGCGGGTAAGGTCAGCTCTGATTGAGGCAGGTAATGTGAGGTTTCAAGTGGATGGGTTTGATAAAGACTGGTTCGTTGAGGGTTTTATGTGGATGGGTACTGTGGGGACTGACGTAGGCGGGCAATGTGATGTTTGATCTATGTGGGTACAGTGAGATTTGATGTAGACGGATACTGTGAGGTTTGATGTAGGCAGGTACTGTGAGGATTGACGTACTGTGAAATTTGATATAGGTCGGTACTGTGAGGTCTGAT
The DNA here is from genome assembly GCF_023055435.1 of Haliotis rufescens. Taxonomy (NCBI): domain Eukaryota; kingdom Metazoa; phylum Mollusca; class Gastropoda; order Lepetellida; family Haliotidae; genus Haliotis; species Haliotis rufescens. Next base: position 26,600,388 of record NW_025964361.1, read on the forward strand.
GTAAGCGGGTACTGTAAGGGTTGATGTAGGTTTGTATTGTGAGGATCAATGTAGGCTGGCAATGTGAGGATCAATGCAGGCTGGTAATGTGAGGATCAATGCAGGCTGGTACCGTGAAGATCGATGTGGGTGGATACAGTGAGGTTTCATTAAGGTGATTACTGTAGGTTTTGATGTAGGGGTGTGCTGTGAGGTTGGATGTAGGAGGGTGCTGTGAAGTTGGATGTAGGTGATTACTGTGGGGTTGGATGTAGGTGATTACTGTGGGGTTGGATGTAGGGGGGTGCTGTGGGGTTGGATGTAGGTGATTACTGTGGGGTTGGATGTAGAGGGGTACTGTGAGGTTGGATGTAGAAGGGTACTGTGAGGTTGGATGTAGAGGGGTACTGTGGGGTTGGATGTAGGTGATTACTGTTCGGTTGGATGTAGAGGGGTGCTGTGAGGTTGGATGTTGAGGGGCACTGTGAGTTTGGATGTAGAAGGGTACTGTGAGGTTGGATGTAGAGGGGTACTGTGGGGTTGGATGTAGAGGAGTACTGTGGGGTTGGATGTAGAAGGGTACTGTGGGGTTGGATGTAGAGGGGTACTGTGAGGTTGGATGTTGAGGGGCACTGTGAGGTTGGATGTAGAGGGGCACTGTGAGGTTGGATGTAGAGGGGTACTGTGATGTTGGATGTAGAGGGGTACTGTGGGGTTGGATGTAGAAGGGTACTGTGGGGTTGGATGTAGAGGGGTACTGTGAGGTTGGATGTAGAGGAGTACTGTGGGGTTGGATGTAGAGGGGTACTGTGATGTTGGATGTAGAGGGGTACTGTGGGGTTGGATGTAGAGGGGTACTGTGAGGTTGGATGTAGAGGGGTACTGTGGGGTTGGATGTAGAGGGGTACTGTGATGTTGGATGTAGAGGGGTACTGTGAGGTTGGATGTAGAGGGGTACTGTGAGGTTGGATGTAGAGGGGTACTGTGGGGTTGGATGTAGAGGGTACTGTGATGTTGGATGTAGAGGGGTACTGTGAGGTTGGATGTAGAGGAGTACTGTGGGGTTGGATGTAGAAGGGTACTGTGAGGTTGGATGTAGAGGGGTACTGTGATGTTGGATGTAGGTGATTACTGTGGGGTTGGATGTAGATGGGTACTGTGAGGTTGGATGTAGAGGGGTACTGTGGGGTTGGATGTAGGTGATTACTGTGGGGTTGGATGTAGATGGGCACTGTGATGTTGGATGTAGAGGGGCCTTGTGATGTTGGATGTAGAGGGGTACTGTGGGGTTGGATGTAGGTGATTACTGTGAGGTTGGATGTAGAGGAGTACTGTGGGGTTGGATGTAGGTGATTACTGTGAGGTTGGATGTAGAGGAGTACTGTGGGGTTGGATGTAGGTGATTACTGTGAGGTTGGATGTAGAGGGGCACTGTGAGGTTGGATGTAGGTGATTACTGTGAGGTTGGATGTAGAGGGGTACTGTGGGGTTGGTTGTAGGTGATTACTGTGGGGTTGGATGTAGAGGGGTACTGTGGGGTTGGATGTAGAGGGATACTGTGAGGTTGGATGTAGAGGAGTACTGTGGGGTTGGATGTAGAAGTTACGCACAACACGAAGTTACGCGAAGTTACGCACAACAGTGTGGAAGGAGTGACACCAAATCTTCTATAGGAAGTGTTTTAAACTTATTGAATATCTCATGTTGTGTCAGCCATGCTAAACGAAAACAAACATACCGTTTACCAGGTTGTTAAATATCATATTTAATTTCGCTATTAATTAGGTATAAATAGGGATGCATTTTTACAAGGCTGTTTTGTCTAGGTTAAAAATAGGTATTCAAGAAATAGAAGCTTATATGATAGGGAGATTTGCGGATAAACGTGGTGGGAAAATTCATACAATTGATTTTTCGAAACAAAGATTTGATCAAGTGTTTTGTTTTCTAATAATTCCCCTGTGTGTTGTCAGTTGGGTTGATTTGGGTCGGCCATCCAGGAAAATAGATTCGAGGTCAGCCTCGTCTACTGTTGCGATACGGTCCCGACTTCCCCCAGAAGTAGTTTGTTTTGTATCTCTTGTGTCTGTGGGAATAAGTTATTATTTTAATTTGGAGAAAATTTTGTTTCACGAGATAAATTAAAAAATATTATATATTTAGACCGTAGGATATTTATTCAGCTGGTTAATGCCTGGCCTCATTGCGAAATTGTAAAAAGAAATTTGATGATCATGGTAATCAGTTGTTTTCGTTTTTTCAGTAATTCTAGACGTTTATCTTTTTTTATCAATTATTGCAGATGCCCTAACCAAGTTTATTTTTTTAATTTTTATCAACGCCGATTAATGTTGCTTCTTCCTTCATCGACATTGTTGGTGCAGATATAGGTTGTTCATACTCTGGGATGGAACTTTCTGTAATTTCGGATAATAGCGATTGAGTATGGTTTTACGGCGCTTTTAGCAATATTCCAGCAATATCCAGGCGGGGACACCAGAAATGGGCTTCACACATTGTACCCATGTCGGAAATCGAACCCGGGTCTTCGCGTGACGAGCGAACGCTCTAACCACGAGGCTACGCGACCGCCCCCATTTCGGGTAATGAATGAGGTGAAAAATGATTATGTACGTTGGTTACCTTGTAATGAAATATTACAAATATATTTGAAAAAGAGATGTGTTCATAACATAGGCCTACGCATTTAAGCTGACGACATTTTCGTTCGATTTATGGTAAGGCTCTCTGTTATCGCGGTATCGGTAAATCTCGTTATCCACACACCCTGTGACTGTTTACTAATGCAAATCTAAGCACGATATTTCACCGCTTAATCGAATACAGGAATCGTTGGGGTATGTCACGGCAACTCGTTAACGTTTTTTGTGATAGTTTATTTCTGGAATGCAGTTGAATTACCCCAACCTCAATTCGAAATTGAGTAGAACAGAACCCATTTGTTTGGACGAAGTCCCTTGACCCAACCCGGGTCGTATGACCACTAATTATGCATAGTCCAATACAGGAAATGATGTAAAGCACACATTCACACGTGTCATACCACAAAATAGCATAGCCATACCCTTGAGTCGCTAATGACAGGTACTGTGCACGTGTTTACCCAGCTCGGTAAAGAAAAACAGCATCGATCAATCCTAATTGATATGTCAAAAAGAAACAAAGAAAAAGATACATTTTTTAATACCGCGATAATACAGCGTACCATGGTATTTATTTTCACGATGTTAATTATGCTGAAGTTTCTGGGCCAAATTCACCTGAACTGTTATAGTTGGCGATGAGTGTGTTAAACTCATCATCACTGAATTCTGCCAAGTCCGGATCATATACATCGGCGAAATCTGTCTATTTCAAAAATTCCGAAATCCATCACGTCTCTTGTGTTGACATTAGCCATGTTGGTGGTCAAACGTAAGTTGTGCGAACATGTTGCACAAATGCGCTGTGAAGCGTTCATAAAATCAGACCCAGTCAAATTTTATTGGTTTGGTTTGTTGTTTATTCCAGCTATATGACGGCGGCTAATTTTATTGATTGTCCAATCAAAAGTATTTCACGTTGATGCGGTAGAATTATGTATGTGCAATTTGTTTGGCATGGGCCCCTGCTCACCCAGCAGTAAATGGGTACCCGGTAGGATGAGATGTAATGTGGTTGTTAACCTTTTAGCGCCTCACAGGCAGCTTGGCTTGTATACTCCTCAGGGAGCTGAGAATTAAAAACGAGTGCACACTGATCCATTGACTGGGGTAATAATAGTGTAGCGCAATGCGCATCCACTTTATTAATGCAGATAAAACCCTGGCGCCGTACTAGATTGGGACTTTTAAATAACATGTTACGGGCAATCAAGTGAAATGAAACAATGTTAAATGTTCAGATTAAAATTTAAAAATGCATCAAAGAGGGTTTGGTTGACAGTCAGCCTGGTTAGGCTCATTATCACATCAGGGTCCACGTCCCCTCTACACGCAGCCCAGACAGCGAATGGGACCTCTTTTAGGAAGCGCTGCCCAGACAAAGCCACTCAGAAATTTTCGGAGATGCCTTGAAAAACTGAGTCTGGGCCGACTTGATATGGCACTTCGCTTGGTTGACACTCATTTCTCTGACGTCCATCAGTACAGAACCATCAACAAAATCAACACTGACATTGAGATTATGTCCCACATCCTTGGCGCGTTTCGGAAAACTTGTTTTCATCATGAGTCTTGACATGCTTCACAAGAGAGCTTCAACAGACAAATAAATGTGTGCAAAAGTGCACAAAATAATTCTATCATGAAGAGCCCCAACGTAAATCAAACCACGCCCTCCCATAAAGTTGGTGAATATAGGCGATTGAGGGAAGAGCGAGGGTTGTGGGATCTATAATTTTCATTATTATTATTTACAGATTAAAATAAATAATGCAGCAAACAGGGTTTGGGTTATTATTCTTCTTCTTCTTCTTATTATTATTATTATTAAAAGAAAGGATATTTTGTTGTATCGAAATAACGTAACATTTATTTTTTTAAACCTTTTTTACTTTTTCTATACTGTGAAACAGGGAAAACTTGCGGTTGCAGTATGCATGTTATAAGTCAATGTAGAGATGTTAACAAATGGATTTAATTGTATAAGATAGTGATTGTAACCAGCATCAATATTACTTGGTTATCTTCCGTTGTATACGTACTGTGTCATGTTGCATTTTTGTGTTAGTCATTTCAACAAAACAGATTCTTGCACAACTTCTATTACAAACCAGTCTTAAATCGGTAATCACTTTCTCACATCAGGCCCACATTTCAATACGAAACATTTTCGTTAAAATGCAAAATAAGAGGTACATGTAGGCCCATAGCTGCACGACCACAATTGTCGCACAATTAACAAAAATATGTGTATCAGAAAATTAAACCAGCAGCCGATGTTCCGGCGGTAATGAAGAACTGAATCGCAGTTTTCCCAATTTCGCCCAGCTAAAGTCAGAGATATCGCGAGATCCGAGCTGCATGCAATTCGCCACAGTGAGAACTTCAGATCGTACAACTTAATGTACATGCGTTGTTCTAACTGTTTGCACCGTGTTAATGCCGAACATGTACAGACGTCAACGAAAAGCAAAAAGGTCCTCCCGGGTAGAATAGGTCTTCAGCAACCCATGCTTGCCGTAAAAGGCGACTATGCTTGTCATAAGAGGCGACTAACGGAAACGGGTGGTCAGACTCGCTGACTTGGTTGATGCATGTCACTGATCCCAGTTGTGTGGATCGATGCTCATGATGTCAGTCACTGGATTGTCTGGTTCATACTCGATTATATACAGACCGCCGTCATATAGCTGGACTATTGCTGAGTGCGGCGTTTAACAACAAACAAACAAACAATCCTTTGAAGCACAACTTTAATTGACATATGTCCTGTATATAAATAACGTGAGCAAAGCCACTGAGTAATTTAAAAAAAACAACATATTATATTAAAGGCCACATGTCGAGTTTGTAGGTTAATTATTTTTTACATTGAATTAAGCTTAGAAAGAAATGTTTGGTTCATATTTATGATGAAAACATATAAAAACATGACACACAATACAATACACATCATTTGAAAATACTTTGATAAATGCATGTTAAAGAGAGACGAATAATTAAGAGATACTTGCCATCATCGGGTATCACAACATAGCGATCTCTATGGTAATGGTCGGTGACATGACTTTATAAAATGAAAAGTGAAACGGATTGAATTATCTGACATCTGAAGTATATATAATTATATAATACAATTAAGTATTGTTTTTTTGTTTTTACCTGCACACCAGCCATTTTGTTCCATTTTGATTAATATAATAAGTTAATTAACTCGTAAATTATACTGACGAATAATTTCAACCCATTTCTCCATTCTTTTGATTTACAAAAAGGGGAAAAGGGAAACAAAATTATCAGAGCAAAACAGTTATGCCCCACGTCAAATAACTAGAAAGAGTTTTTCTTTTCATATGTCATTGTGGTTTAAACGTTAGATCAAATCAATAATTATTGCACATAAATAATTCAAGGTAGATATATTTCACACAACATGGTAAGAGTCAATGAAGGACAACATTTCTGAATATATAACAATCTTCAATTTTGAGTATGTAAACACTAATTAAACACATATTTGTAGGATCGCTTTTAACCAACGTGCATTTCATGTCATAAGCTAGGTGCACATATAAAATTGATATGAAAAGTACGAGGTCAATAACTTGCTCCTTTCTTGTTTATACTTATATAAACATATATAATATAATGAAAAAAATAAAACAATAAATCTCTCATCAGTAATACATAATGCACAACATGAATATAAAACATAATTCTGTCCCAACGTAGTATTCCATGTTATAGTGAGTGAGTGAGTATAGTTTAACGCCGCTTTTAGCAATATTCCAGCAATATCACGGCGGGGGACACCAGAAACGGGCTTCACACATTGTACCCATGTCGGGAATCGAACCTGGGTCTTCGGCGTGACGAGCGAACGCTTTAACCACTGGGCTACCCGACCGCCCCCCATGTTATAGAATAGTTCAATTACGTCATCGGCTTTCAGTGTCAGCAACATCAGCAGCTTCACGTGTAATCACATGTTGTTATTCTGATGTATATCAGTTCACTATCATTTCAAATGAGCAAATCTTAAAGTGACAAATTACATAATGAAGCATGATAAACAGTACTCATTCGTCCATGATCAAAAGTGATGGCAAACAAGTTTGTTCACAAATCCAACTTCTGAATCCCTCTGTTGCCCAGTTACTGTCGGACATGCCTACACGATTCATACCATTTTCTCTCTATTTCTGCATACACTGAAAACGTTAATGGTCAACACCTGATAAACTAGCTGTTTCCCCTAGAAACATGCACGACTAACCATACTTGTCCAACTATATCAGATTCTAACAGACCTCTCCGATACTATCTACATGTATATCAAATATATTAATTGTTCATCCCATATGTATCAGTCAGTAAAACTCATTTTTATGCTGTTTGTTGTTTGTTTATTGTTTAACGCCACACTCAGCAATATTCCAGATATATGTCGGTGGTCTGTAAATAATCGAGACTGCTCCAGACCATCGAGTGATTGACATCATGAGCATCGATCTACAGCATACAATGACATGTATCAACCAAGCTAGCGAGCCTGACTACCCGATCTCGTTAGTCGCCTCTTAGGACAAGCTTTGGATGCTGAAGACTAATATAAAGCCTATGCCTCTAGCTACCCTGAGTGAAAGATTTAATGACACCTCTTTCGGTATGAGAACACACAGGTCCATTGCAGCACTTCTTTGCAGGGAAAGTTCATCTCGCCTACCTTAATATCAAAGTTGCATCCATTGGTTTTAGAAAGCATGCCTAATGCAGCACTTCTTTGCAGGGAAAGTTCATCTCGCCTACCTTAATATCAAAGTTGCATCCATTGGTTTTAGAAAGCATGCCCAATGCAGTATAACTTTGAAATTATTAGAGATATTCATATCCCTTTAACTATCTTAAGAACAAATTTAAACATACTTCCAGTTTGGAAAAACATATGCCCTAAGTATTACAACTTTAAAACAGAAAGTTCCAGGCCTATAGCTTCCTTAATAACCCCTCCCTTTTAATTAACATTACTGACTACCGGTTCGGGGAAACGGAAAAAGAAAGTCCCATATATAACACTAAGACTTGATGTGATATATATGCATTAGTCACCTCTGTGTCTCACCTTTTTTTCCTATCACCACAGCATAATTATTTGTTATCTGAGGCAGGTAATTTCAATGTTCATTCCAAGCCAATTCTAAATGGTGAGAGGAAGCTACAGTTTACATAAAAGTAATCATTGGGACTACTAGTCTCTAGAAAAGCGACAAAGCCATTTCATAATCTTAGAGTCCATAAGCAGAGTCCATGTTTGGTTTCCGACTGTGTTATATAAAGTAAAGCCACGGCCAGTGGATAAAGTGTTGAGGAGGAGAAGTAGCAAATATACAAAGCAAAATTGGCGAGGGAAGGGGCATGGAAGAGAATAGGTAGTGAAGTAGGTGGTAATATACAGATGCCCTGGTTTGAGAACTTAAATTACCATGGTGTTACCAATCTTTCTTCCTGATTATTTCCGTCATCTGTATTATTTTGCGTTTCGGGTCCTTTTTTGTTGAAATATACTTAACAAAGTTAAAACAATCAACGAATAGGAAAAACCCAAATGCTGCACCAGTGCAAACTATGCCGATTAATCCAATCCCTGTTGAAGATTTGCGTGTATCCGGTGCACTTGTCTTTTTTCGTATTGTGCTGGTCAGAATCGACTTGTCGAGGAGTAAACTCGACCGCAGCCATGCAACTTTTGCTGCCAGTTCTTCATCTGTCATGTTACCCTTGAAAAGGCAAGGGCACCCACAAGCAAGTACAAACTGACAAAGCAAGCCACTGTAGCTGGCCGGACAGAGGCATTCAAAGGCGTTGACACGATCAGCGCAAGTCCCGTTGTTTTTACATGGACTGGAGGCACAGTCGTCGATGTCTGAAATAGAAAAATGAGGAACGATTATTGTTACAATTCTAATACCCAAAACATGCTTCCAGATGTCACCAAAACGGCCTGACTTTCAGTTCCTCTGAATCGCCATCGTTTTTTTTTTTTCGGCACCTGTACACCTTAACGTCACTTACCTATCTCACAGGTGTCCCCTTTAATACCAGCCGGACAAGAGCAGGTAAAAGCAGTTTGTGTCTGAGTACAGGTCCCGTTGTTCTGACAGGGATTAGTCGCGCAGGGGTCAAGAACTGGATAACAGAGAGGTTACGGGGGGTTATATCACAGCGTGTCAGTGATATAGGTCTTAGACGTTCACAACTTTGGTGAAAGCCAATTGTCTTGTGCTGGCAAATCTAGAAACATAATCGGGAAGAACCGGGATTCGAACCCACAATCAAGTGACGTGAATGTGCTAATGTATGCCTATGTCAAAGAAGTTTCATGGTCGACTTGAGATGAAAGTTGAGTTGTTGACATCAATGAAAATGAAAATAATGATAAAGAGAGGACGTTCAGATAGAGATTTTATATGTGTTCAAGTATAAGTATGGTGTTCAATATACATAGTCGTAGATGTTCGACCTTTGCACTGCAGCAGAAAAAGAGCCAGAACTCGGGACGACTTTCAATTTCCTCTTGGTCACCTTGTCTAATTTAATCCACAAGGTCTAAAAATTCTTACAATTTAAATATTGATGGTTAGCACATTAAGCAGCTATTATGAGCAACACAAGACACAGGTCTTAAATGTCGCTGACCTACTATTAAAGCATAGAAATATTTACAAGTGAGTTATAAATAATTTTTTTAATTATTAATTAAGACATGTGACACTTAGTGATGGTTATATATACTGACATAGGTCAAGTACATATTATGGAGGTTTAAGTAAATGCGCTAACGTTTCACTGGATGTTCTGGTCCATCAATTAATGTTTTGGGTTGTTTACAGACCGCCGTCGCACTGCAATGGGTGTGGCTTCAGGCAAGAAACGCGTACTTTTTATGGAAATTGTGTGAGTGGGTAGGGCAGGGTATGCTCATCCTTTTCGCGATCACCTGGTGTCAGCACTGATTTCCAGCGATCCATTCATATAATTTTCACAGCTATATATTGAAATTAACGCCAAATGGAATCTGTTCCGGCGGATAATCGGTTACTCTGCGGCGTTTATATGAACTGACGTTATATTAACACTGAACTTATTGCAGGGTTTGTCTCATCTGAACAGATATGAAGAAGTAAGCTTCAGGAATATTAAACAATGATATACTATCATAATGAGCACAATGATATGTACATGTACTTTCCTGGTTTCCAAACTTGATACTACATATCGGCGTTACACTGATTATGAATACAAAACATGTGTGAGATATAGGGACAGATGTCTCACCTGTGTTGCAGTTCCGACCTAATGGGGCTCGGGCTAATGAGGTTATAATACTGAAATAAATTAAACCTGTGTGAGATAGGGAAGGCCTTCTCACCTGTGCTGCAGTTCCTGTCTGTATACCCAGGTTCACAGTCACAGGTGTAGTTGTTGACGTGGTCGACACATGTACCGTTCGCACATGGGTTTGTTGCACACTCGTCAATATCTACAAACAGTTACATAAAGAATTAACCAAAACTGTCCAAATACATAATTATCCGAACAAACGAATTATCGTTACTAAGTATTTTTCCTTGTGGATCTTCAGTCGCAAAAAGTCGTAATCGCCTGAAAAGCATGGTGTCCAACCTAATGGGGTTCGGGCTAATGAGGTTATAATACGGAAATAAATTAAACCTGTGTAAGATAGGGAAGGCCTTCTCACCTGTGTTGCAGTTCCTGTCTGTATACCCAGGTTCACAGTCACAGGTGTAGTTGTTGACGTGGTCGACACATGTACCGTTCAGACATGGGTTTGTTTCACAGTCGTTTATGTCTACAAACAGATACATGAACAATTAACCAAAACATAACATAACAATTAATGCTTTTGTTTCACAGCAACTAGCGGCAGAGACCCAAACATTAAACTCCATAGCTTTAGAAGTTGAGTTCTTTCAGAGTAGCAGCGACTTCTTCATGGCATTTTTATATCTTAGTTTGGTTTGTTTGTTTATATCTACTTTACATTTATTGTAAATATAGGTCATAAAAAGGCTCCTTAAATATTGAAAGTCGGTGGCAGTATTCTAAGGTTTGTGGTATTTATCACATGTCAAAATGAATTATATTGGTAGTTGGTTATATTTGTCTATTATTTCATATGAATTGCATTTATCTGAAAGGGGATGCCGTCGTAAAGTGTGATGCTTGATCAAGAGTATTGTCTCATTCTGAAACTAGGATAAAACTTGTTTATCACCTGACCATATTTACTATCTACTCATGGCTAGTTTCAAAACTAAGATAGTCCCCCTGCATCAAATCTCACCACCTAAGTCACAGCACAGCACCGCACAGCAGGCAACAACACGTTATGTGACAGCACGATAAAACAGGTCAGTAAAATACTTCAACACTAAATTATGTTCATGTTTTTTAGTTCTTTTGTATGATCACAAAATCGGTTGTTTCTTAAACAATAATGTTCTTCGGTAACTTGTTACATATGGTAATGTTGAAAAAGTATCTAAATTAATGTTGATCGATTACGTTAAAGCTAAAGTTCATTTGGTAATGTAGGCAATTGCAATAAAAGTTCTGATTAAAGTCAGAGTTAAATAATTATTAACGTAAGCTTTTGTTAGTTGGCTATGTGCATATATATATATAGGTTTTCTTTGAATTGTGTGAGTGAATATCCTACGTCATGATGAGTGCACTGTCACAATGTTCTATGATGGTGTTTGTGAATTGCAGGCAATCCATGGTCTGCCTTTATTGTAAGTCATCATGTGTTTTCATATGGCTCAATTCCACAAATACGTAAGGTTTATTATCATGGATAAATATATTTGATCTTTATGTTACAACATGTATGTTACGTTACTTGTTGGGTGATGCCGGTGTTAAGTTTATGTGTAAATACTGTTTTCATTGTGATTATGTGGGCAAAACATGGTATTTGGTGGTGAATTACCTCCCTTGATGTGACAAATTTAGATATTTGTCGGACAATTGTTATGTATAGTTATTTTACGATGCCATAAATCCCATACATTTTTTGTGATGTGATAACTACTTGTGATATTGATACATATGATTTATGGCTGTTACTACACTGTTATGATTGTTTCAGGGCCATGACTACATGAATAACTGACATCTGAATTAAACCGATCATTATCCCACAGCGAGGCACGGTCATACTTGGCGACCAAAGGCATCTCTAACATTAATAATAGGCTGTACATCTGGGTTTTTAAAACCGAACTGAACATTTGTAGCAGTTATATGTGTCTATTCTGAAACGAACATCTTCCAATAGCATCCCTATATCTGATGAAATGGATTTCTTCCAGTAGCATCCCTATATGTGATTAAATGGACATCTTCCAATAGCATCCCTATAATCTGATTAAATGGACATCTTCCAATAGCATCCCTATATCGAATTAAATGGACATCTTCCAACAGCATCCCTATAATCTGATTAAATGGACATCTTCCAATAGCATCCCTATATCGGATTAAATGGACATCTTCCAACAGCATCCCCATATCTGATGAAATGGACATCTTCCAATAGCATCCCTATATCTGATGAAATGGATATCTTCCAATAGCATCCCTATATCTGATTAAATGGACATCTTCCAATAGCATCCCTATATCTGATTAAATGGACATCTTCCAATAGTTTCCTTATATCTGATTAAATGGACATCTTCCAATAGCATCCCTATAATCTGATTAAATGGACATCTTCCAATAGCATCCCTATATGTGATTAAATGGACATCTTCCAACAGCATCCTCATATCTGATTAAATGGACATCTTTCAACAGCATCCCTATATCTGATGAAATGGACATCTTCCAATAGCATTCCTATAATCTGGTAAATGGACATCTTCCAATAGCATCCCTATATCTGATTAAATGGACATCTTCCAACAGCATCCCCATAACTGATGAAATGGACATCTTCCAATAGCATCCCTATAATCTGATAAATGGACATCTTCCAATAGCATCCCTATATCTGATTAAATGGACATCTTCCAACAGCATCCTCATATCTGATTAAATGGATATCTTCCAATAGCATCCCTATATCGGATTAAATGGACATCTTCCAATAGCATCCCTATATCTGATTAAATGGATATCTTCCAATAGTTTCCCTATACCTGATTAAATGGACATCTTCCAATAGCATCCCTATATCTGATTAAATGGACATCTTCAAACAGCATCCCTATAATCTGATTAAATGGACATCTTCCAATAACATCCCTATATAGGATTAAATGGACATCTTCCAACAGCATCCCCATATCTGATGAAATGGACATCTTCCAATAGCATCCCTATAATCTGATAAATGGACATCTTCCAATAGCATCCCTATATCTGATTAAATGGACATCTTCCAACAGCATCCCTATATCTGATTAAATGGACATCTTCCAACAGCATTCCCTTATCTGATGAAATGGACATCTTCCAATAGCATCCCTATATCTGATTAAATGGACATCTTGCAATAGCATCCCTATAATCTAATTAAATGGACATCTTCCAATAGCTTCCCTATATCTGATTAAATGAAAATCTTTCAATAGCGTCCTTATAATATGATTGAATGGACATCTTCCAATAGCTTCCCTAAAATCTTATTAAATGGACATCTTCCAGTAGCATCCCTATAATCTGATTAAATGGACATCTTCCAATAGCATCCCTATAATCTGATTACATGGACATCTTCCAATAGCATCCCTATATCTGATTAAATGGACATCTTCCAATAGCATCCCTATAATCTGATAAATGGACGTCTTCCAAAAGCATCCCTATATCTGATTAAATGGACATCTTCCAACAGCATCCCTATATCTGATGAAATGGACATCTTCCAATTGCATCCCTATATCTGATTAAATGGACATCTTCCAATAGCATCCCTATAATCGTAATCGCCTGAAAAGCATGGTGTCCAACCTAATGGGGTTCGGGCTAATGAGGTTATAATACTGAAATAAATTAAACCTGTGTGAGATAGGGAAGGCCTTCTCACCTGTGCTGCAGTTCCTGTCTGTATACCCAGGTTCACAGTCACAGGTGTAGTTGTTGACGTGGTCGACACATGTACCGTTCGCACATGGGTTTGTTGCACACTCGTCAATATCTACAAACAGTTACATAAAGAATTAACCAAAACTGTCCAAATACATAATTATCCGAACAAACGAATTATCGTTACTAAGTATTTTTCCTTGTGGATCTTCAGTCGCAAAAAGTCGTAATCGCCTGAAAAGCATGGTGTCCAACCTAATGGGGTTCGGGCTAATGAGGTTATAATACGGAAATAAATTAAACCTGTGTAAGATAGGGAAGGCCTTCTCACCTGTGTTGCAGTTCCTGTCTGTATACCCAGGTTCACAGTCACAGGTGTAGTTGTTGACGTGGTCGACACATGTACCGTTCAGACATGGGTTTGTTGCACAGTCGTTTATGTCTACAAACAGATACATGAACAATTAACCAAAACATAACATAACAATTAATGCTTTTGTTTCACAGCAACTGGCGGCAGAGACCCAAACATTAAACTCCATAGCTTTAGAAGTTGAGTTCTTTCAGAGTAGCAGCGACTTCTTCATGGCATTTTTATATCTTAGTTTGGTTTGTTTGTTTATATCTACTTTACATTTATTGTAAATATAGGTCATAAAAAGGCTCCTTAAATATTGAAAGTCGGTGGCAGTATTCTAAGGTTTGTGGTATTTATCACATGTCAAAATGAATTATATTGGTAGTTGGTTATATTTGTCTATTATTTCATATGAATTGCATTTATCTGAAAGGGGATGCCGTCGTAAAGTGTGATGCTTGATCAAGAGTATTGTCTCATTCTGAAACTAGGATAAAACTTGTTTATCACCTGACCATATTTACTATCTACTCATGGCTAGTTTCAAAACTAAGATAGTCCCCCTGCATCAAATCTAACCACCTAAGTCACAGCACAGCACCGCACAGCAGGCAACAACACGTTATGTGACAGCACGATAAAACAGGTCAGTAAAATACTTCAACACTAAATTATGTTCATATTTTTTAGTTCTTTTGTATGATCACAAAATCGGTTGTTTCTTAAACAATAATGTTCTTCGGTAACTTGTTACATATGGTAATGTTGAAAAAGTATCTAAATTAATGTTGATCGATTACGTTAAAGCTAAAGTTCATTTGGTAATGTAGGCAATTGCAATAAAAGTTCTGATTAAAGTCAGAGTTAAATAATTATTAACGTAAGCTTTTGTTAGTTGGCTATGTGCATATATATATATAGGTTTTCTTTGAATTGTGTGAGTGAATATCCTACGTCATGATGAGTGCACTGTCACAATGTTCTATGATGGTGTTTGTGAATTGCAGGCAATCCATGGTCTGCCTTTATTGTAAGTCATCATGTGTTTTCATATGGCTCAATTCCACAAATACGTAAGGTTTATTATCATGGATAAATATATTTGATCTTTATGTTACAACATGTATGTTACGTTACTTGTTGGGTGATGCCGGTGTTAAGTTTATGTGTAAATACTGTTTTCATTGTGATTATGTGGGCAAAACATGGTATTTGGTGGTGAATTACCTCCCTTGATGTGACAAATTTAGATATTTGTCGGACAATTGTTATGTATAGTTATTTTACGATGCCATAAATCCCATACATTTTTTGTGATGTGATAACTACTTGTGATATTGATACATATGATTTATGGCTGTTACTACACTGTTATGATTGTTTCAGGGCCATGACTACATGAATAACTGACATCTGAATTAAACCGATCATTATCCAACAGCGAGGCACGGTCATACTTGGCGACCAAAGGCATCTCTAACATTAATAATAGGCTGTACATCTGGGCTTTTTAAAACCGAACTGAACATTTGTAGCAGTAATATGTGTCTATTCTGAAACGAACATCTTCCAATAGCATCCCTATATCTGATGAAATGGACTTCTTCCAATAGCATCCCTATATCGGATTAAATGGACATCTTCCAACAGCATCCCCATATCTGATGAAATGGACATCTTCCAATAGCATCCCTATAATCTGATAAATGGACATCTTCCAATAGCATCCCTATATCTGATTAAATGGACATCTTCCAACAGCATCCCTATCTCTGATGAAATGGATATCTTCCAATAGCATCCCTATATCTGATTAAATGGACATCTTCCAATAGCATCCCTATATCTGATTAAATGGACATCTTCCAATAGTTTCCTTATATCTGATTAAATGGACATCTTCCAATAGCATCCCTATAATCTGATTAAATGGACATCTTCCAATAGCATCCCTATATGTGATTAAGTGGACATCTTCCAACAGCATCCTCATATCTGATGAAATGGACATCTTTCAACAGCATCCCTATATCTGATGAAATGGACATCTGCCAATAGCATTCCTATAATCTGGTAAATGGATATCTTCCAATAGCATCCCTATATCTGATTAAATGGACATCTTCCAACAGCATCCCCATAACTGATGAAATGGACATCTGCCAATAGCATCCCTATAATCTGATAAATGGACATCTTCCAATAGCATCCCTATATCTGATTAAATGGACATCTTCCAACAGCATCCCTATATCTGATGAAATGGATATCTTCCAATAGCATCCCTATATCTGATTAAATGGACATCTTCCAATAGCATCCCTATATCTGATTAAATGGACATCTTCCAACAGCATCCCCATAACTGATGAAATGGACATCTTCCAATAGCATCCCTATAATCTGATAAATGGACATCTTCCAACAGCATCCCTATAGCTGATGAAATGGATATCTTCCAATAGCATCCCTATATCTGATTAAATGGACATCTTCCAATAGCATCCCTATATCTGATTAAATGGACATCTTTCAAAAGTTTCCCTATACCTGATTAAATGGACATCTTCCAATAGCATCCCTATATCTGATTAAATGGACATCTTCCAACAGCATCCCTATATCTGATGAAATGGACATCTTCCAATAGCATCCCTATATCTGATTAAATGGACATCTTCCAATAGCATCCCTATAATCTAATTAAATGGACATCTTCCAATAGCTTCCCTATATCTGATTAAATGAAAATCTTTGAATAGCGTCCTTATAATATGATTGAATGGACATCTTCCAATACCTTCCCTAAAATCTTATTAAATGGACATCTTCCAATAGCATCCCTATAATCTGATTAAATGGACATCTTCCAATAGGATCCCTATAATCTGATTACATGGACATCTTCCAATAGCATCCCTATATCTGATTAAATGGACATCTTCCAATAGCATCCCTATAATCTGATAAATGGACATCTTCCAAAAGCATCCCTATATCTGATTAAATGGACATCTTCCAACAGCATCCCTATATCTGATGAAATGGACATCTTCCAATAGCATCCCTATATCTGATTAAATGGACATCTTCCAATAGCATCCCTATAATGGTAATCGCCTGAAAAGCATGGTGTCCAACCTAATGGGGTTCCGGCTAATGAGGTTATAATACTGAAATAAATTAAACCTGTGTGAGATAGGGAAGGCCTTCTCACCTGTGCTCCAGTTCCTGTCTGTATACCCAGGTTCACAGTCACAGGTGTAGTTGTTGACGTGGTCGACACATGTACCGTTCGCACATGGGTTTGTTGCACACTCGTCAATATCTACAAACAGTTACATAAAGAATTAACCAAAACTGTCCAAATACATAATTATCCGAACAAACGAATTATCGTTACTAAGTATTTTTCCTTGTGGATCTTCAGTCGCAAAAAGTCGTAATCGCCTGAAAAGCATGGTGTCCAACCTAATGGGGTTCGGGCTAATGAGGTTATAATACGGAAATAAATTAAACCTGTGTAAGATAGGGAAGGCCTTCTCACCTGTGTTGCAGTTCCTGTCTGTATACCCAGGTTCACAGTCACAGGTGTAGTTGTTGACGTGGTCGACACATGTACCGTTCAGACATGGGTTTGTTTCACAGTCGTTTATGTCTACAAACAGATACATGAACAATTAACCAAAACATAACATAACAATTAATGCTTTTGTTTCACAGCAACTAACGGCAGAGACCCAAACATTAAACTCCATAGCTTTAGAAGTTGAGTTCTTTCAGAGTAGCAGCGACTTCTTCATGGCATTTTTATATCTTAGTTTGGTTTGTTTGTTTATATCTACTTTACATTTATTGTAAATATAGGTCATAAAAAGGCTCCTTAAATATTGAAGGTCGGTGGCAGTATTCTAAGGTTTGTGGTATTTAGCACATGTCAAAATGAATTATATTGGTAGTTGGTTATATTTGTCTATTATTTCATATGAATTGCATTTATCTGAAAGGGGATGCCGTCGTAAAGTGTGATGCTTGATCAAGAGTATTGTCTCATTCTGAAACTAGGATAAAACTTGTTTATCACCTGACCATATTTACTATCTACTCATGGCTAGTTTCAAAACTAAGATAGTCCCCCTGCATCAAATCTAACCACCTAAGTCACAGCACAGCACCGCACAGCAGGCAACAACACGTTATGTGACAGCACGATAAAACAGGTCAGTAAAATACTTCAACACTAAATTATGTTCATATTTTTTAGTTCTTTTGTATGATCACAAAATCGGTTGTTTCTTAAACAATAATGTTCTTCGGTAACTTGTTACATATGGTAATGTTGAAAAAGTATCTAAATTAATGTTGATCGATTACGTTAAAGCTAAAGTTCATTTGGTAATGTAGGCAATTGCAATAAAAGTTCTGATTAAAGTCAGAGTTAAATAATTATTAACGTAAGCTTTTGTTAGTTGGCTATGTGCATATATATATATAGGTTTTCTTTGAATTGTGTGAGTGAATATCCTACGTCATGATGAGTGCACTGTCACAATGTTCTATGATGGTGTTTGTGAATTGCAGGCAATCCATGGTCTGCCTTTATTGTAAGTCATCATGTGTTTTCATATGGCTCAATTCCACAAATACGTAAGGTTTATTATCATGGATAAATATATTTGATCTTTATGTTACAACATGTATGTTACGTTACTTGTTGGGTGATGCCGGTGTTAAGTTTATGTGTAAATACTGTTTTCATTGTGATTATGTGGGCAAAACATGGTATTTGGTGGTGAATTAACTCCCTTGACGTGATATTATCTCACAGCCATTGTCATGAGTGTTTATTACCTCCCTTGATGTGACAAATTTAGATATTTGTCGGACAATTGTTATGTATAGTTATTTTACGATGCCATAAATCCCATACATTTTTTGTGATGCGATAACTACTTGTGATATTGATACATATGATTTATGGCTGTTACTACACTGTTATAATTGTTTCAGGGCCATGACTACATGAATAACTGACATCTGAATTAAACCGATCATTATCCCACAGCGAGGCACGTTCATACTTGGCGACCAAAGGCATCTCTAACATTAATAATAGGCTGTACATCTGGGTTTTTAAAACCGAACTGACCATTTGTAGCAGTTATATGTGTCTATTCTGAAGCGAACATCTTCAACAGCATCCCTATATCTGATGAAATGGACTTCTTCCAATAGTATCCCTTTATGTGATTAAATGGACATCTTCCAATAGCTTCCCTATATCTGATTAAATGGACATCTTCCAATAGCCAACCCATAATCTGATTAAATGGACATCTTCCAATAGCATCCCTATATCTGATTAAATGGACATCTTCCAACAGCATCCCTATATCTGATGAAATGGACATCTTTCAATAGCATCCCTATATCTGATGAAATGGACATCTTCCAATAGCATCCCTATATCTGATGAAATGGACATCTTTCAATAGCATCCCTATATCTGATGAAATGGACATCTTTCAATAGCTTTCCTATATCTAATTAAATGGACATCTTCCAATAGCATCTCTAAAATCTGATTAAATGGACATCTTCCAATAGCATCCCTATAATCTGATTAAATGGACATCTTCCAATAGCATCCCTATTTTGGATTAAATGGACATCTTCCAACAGCATCCCCATATCTGATGAAATGGACATCTTTCAACAGCATCCCTATAGCTGAAGAAATGGACATCTTCCAATAGCATTCCTATAATCTGATAAATGGAGATCTTCCAATAGCATCCCTATATCTGATTAAATGGACATCTTCCAACAGCATCCCTATAATCTGATTAAATGGACATCTTCCAATAGCATCCCTATATCGGATTAAATGGACATCTTCTAAAAGCATCCCTATATCTAATGAAATGGACATCTTCCAACAGCATCCCTATAATCTGATAAATGGACATCTTCCAATAGCATCCCTATATCTGATTAAATGGACATCTTCCAACAGCATCCCTATATCTGATGAAATGGATATCGTCCAATAGCATCCCTATATCTGATTAAATGAACATCTTCCAAAAGCATCCCTATATCTGATTAAATGGACATCTTCCAATAGTTTCCCTATATCTGATTAAATGGACATCTTCCAATAGCTTCCCTATATCTGATTAAATGGACATCTTCCAACAGCATCCCTATATCTGATGAAATGGACATCTTCCAATAGCATCCCTATATCTGATTAAATGGATATCTGCCAATAGCATCCCTATATCGGATTAAATGGACAACTTCCAATAACTTCCCTATATCTGATTAAATGGACATCTTTCAATAGCATCCTTATAATCTGATTGAATGGACATCTTCCAATAACTTCCCTAAAATTTGATTAAATAGACATCTTCCAATAGCATCCCTATAATCTGATTAAATGGACATCTTTCAATAGCATCCCTATATCTGATGAAATGGACATCTTTCAATAGCATCCCTATATCTGATGAAATGGACATCTTTCAATAGCTTCCTTATATCTAATTAAATGGACATCTTCCAACAGCATCTCTATAATCTGATTAAATGGACATCTTCCAATAGCATCCCTATAATCTGATTAAATGGACATCTTCAAATAGCATCCCTATTTTGGATTAAATGGACATCTTCCAACAGCATCCCCATATCTGATGAAATGGACATCTTTCAACAGCATCCCTATATCTGATGAAATGGACATCTTCCAATAGCATTCCTATAATCTGATAAATGGAGATCTTCCAATAGCATCCCTATATCTGATTAAATGGACATCTTCCAATAGCATCCCTATAATCTGATTAAATGGACATCTTCCAATAGCATCCCTATATCGGATTAAATGGACATCTTCTAAAAGGATCCCTATATCTGATGAAATGGATATCTTCCAATAGCATCCCTATATCTGATAAATGGACATCTTCCAATAGCATCTCTATATCTGATTAAATGGACATCTTCCAATAGCATCCCTATATCGGATTAAATGGACATCTTCTAAAAGCATCCCTATATCTAATAAAATGGACATCTTCCAACAGCATCCCTATAATCTGATAAATGGACATCTTCCAATAGCATCCCTATATCTGATTAAATGGACATCTTCCAACAGCATCCCTATATCTGATGAAATGGATATCGTCCAATAGCATCCCTATATCTGATTAAATGGACATCTTCCAAAAGCATCCCTATATCTGATTAAATGGACATCTTCCAATAGTTTCCCTATATCTGATTAAATGGACATCTTCCAATAGCTTCCCTATATCTGATTAAATGGACATCTTCCAACAGCATCCCTATATCTGATGAAATGGACATCTTCCAATAGCATCCCTATATCTGATTAAATGGATATCTGCCAATAGCATCCCTATATCGGATGAAATGGACAACTTCCAATAACTTCCCTATATCTGATTAAATGGACATCTTTCAATAGCATCCTTATAATCTGATTGAATGGACATCTTCCAATAACTTCCCTAAAATTTGATTAAATAGACATCTTCCAATAGCATCCCTATAATCTGATTAAATGGACATCTTTCAATAGCATCCCTATATCTGATGAAATGGACATCTTTCAATAGCATCCCTATATCTGATGAAATGGACATCTTTCAATAGCTTCCTTATATCTAATTAAATGGACATCTTCCAACAGCATCTCTATAATCTGATTAAATGGACATCTTCCAATAGCATCCCTATAATCTGATTAAATGGACATCTTCAAATAGCATCCCTATTTTGGATTAAATGGACATCTTCCAACAGCATCCCCATATCTGATGAAATGGACATCTTTCAACAGCATCCCTATATCTGATGAAATGGACATCTTCCAATAGCATTCCTATAATCTGATAAATGGAGATCTTCCAATAGCATCCCTATATCTGATTAAATGGACATCTTCCAATAGCATCCCTATAATCTGATTAAATGGACATCTTCCAATAGCATCCCTATATCGGATTAAATGGACATCTTCTAAAAGGATCCCTATATCTGATGAAATGGATATCTTCCAATAGCATCCCTATATCTGATAAATGGACATCTTCCAATATCATCTCTATATCTGATTAAATGGACATCTTCCAACAGCATCCCTATATCTGATGAAATGGATATCTTCCAATAGCATCGCTATATCTGATTAAAATGACATCTTCCAAAAGCATCCCAATATCTGATTAAATGGACATCTTCCAATAGTTTCCGTATATTTGATTAAATGGACATCTTCCAATAGCATCCCTATAATCTGATTAAATGTACATCTTCCAACAGCATCCCTATATCTGATGAAATGGACATCTTCCAATAGCATCCCTATAATCTGATAAATGGACATCTTCCAATAGCTTCCCTATATCTGATTAAATGGACATCTTCCAACAGCATCCCTATATCTAATGAAATGGACATCTTCCAATAGCATCCCTATATCTGATTAAATGGACATCTTCCAATAGCATCCCTATAATCTGATTAAATGGACATCTTCCAATAGCTTCCCTATATCTGATTAAATGGAGATCTTCCAATAGCATCCCTATAATATGATTAAATGGACATCTTCCAATAGCTTCCCTATATATGATTTAATGGACATCTTCCAAAAGCATCCCTATATCTGATTTAATGGACATCTTCCAATAGCTTCATTATATCTGATTTAATGGAGCAAGGAAAGAACGCGACTTTCACCATTATTTCTGTTATGAAACAGTGGTTATCATTATCAGAGGTAAAGGTAATTGTTTGATAGACATTGTAGAAGATGGGTCAGGTAAAGGAAGCAATTTTAATGGATTATTTACTTTCACTCTTGCCAAAGAAGTCAACAAAACACCAGTGCATAAGTGTGAGATGGTCTAAAGTTTTAATAGTCATTTGTACTTCCCTTGAATAAGTCAGTCGGAATCGGTGGCATTGATGATTGCCTTTCATTGTAACCAGACAGCGTGTGACATTTGCTATTGGTTATTACCCCCTGGATTAATCATGTCCAGAAAAAAATTCCAAATGTTTTGTATAATCCATTTTAGTTTTAATTTGCTAATTACACGTAATAGGTTACCAGCAATAGTATGAATGAGAGACAGACACATAGCGAGAGAGAGAGAGAAAGAGAGAGGCAGAGAAACACGGAAACACAGAGATACACATAGAGACAGAGAGATACACAGAGAGAGGGACAGACAGAGACAGACACACAGAGAGACAGGCAGAAAGAGACACAGAGATACACACAAAGACGGACAGAGAGAGACACAGATACACACGGAGACAGACAGAGACATACACAGGGAGTAGGACAGACAGAGACAGACACACAGAGAGACAGACAGAAAGAGACACAGAGATACACCCAGAGACAGACACAGAGAGAGACACAGATACACACGGACACAGAGAGAGAGAGACACATAGAGTGGGGCAGACAGAGACAGACACACAGAGAGACAGACAGAGAGAGACACAGATACACACGGAGACAGACAGAAAGAGACACAGAGAGTGGGACAGACAGAGAAATACACACAGAGAGACAGCCAGAGAGAGACACAGATACAGACGGAGAGAGACAGAGACAGACACAGATACACACGGAGACAGACACAGAGACACACATGGAGACATAGAGAGACAGAGACAGATACACACGGAGACAGACAGAGAGAGACACAGATACACACGGAGACAGACAGAGAGAGACACAGATACACACGGAGACAGACAGAGAGATACACAGAGAGTGGGACAGACAGAGACATACACACAGAGAGGCAGACAGAGAGAGACACAGAGATACACACAGAGACAGACAGAAAGAGACACAGATACACACGGAGATAGACAGAGAGAGACACAGATACACACGGAGACACAGAGAGAGAGACAAAGACATACACAGAGACAGACAGAGAGAGACACAGATACACACGGAGACAGACACAGAGAGACACAGAGAGTAGGACAGACAGAGACAGACACAAACAGAGACAGAGAGAGAGAGACACACAGAGATACACACAGAGACAGACAGAGAGAGACACAGATAAACACAGAGACAGACAGAGAGAGACACAGAGAGCGGGAAAGACAGAGACAGACACACAGAGAGACAGACAGAGAGAGACACAGAGATACACACAGAGACAGACACAGATACACATGGAGACAGACAGAGAGAGACACAGAGAGTGGGACAGACAGAGAGAGACACACCCAGAGACAGACAGAGAGAGACACAGATACACACGGAGACAGACAGAGAGAGACACAGAGAGTGGGACAGACAGAGAAATACACACAGAGAGACAGCCAGAGAGAGACACAGATACAGACGGAGAGAGACAGAGACAGACACAGATACACACGGAGACAGACACAGAGATACACATGGAGACATAGAGGGACAGACACAGATACACACGGAGACAGACAGAGAGAGACACAGATACACACGGAGACAGACAGAGAGAGACACAGATACACATGGAGACAGACAGAGAGAGACACAGAGAGTGGGGTAGACAGAGACATACACACAGAGAGGCAGACAGAGAGAGACACAGAGATACACACAGAGACAGACAATGAGAGACACAGATACACACGGAGACAGACAGAGAGATACACAGAGAGTGGGACAGACAGAGACATACACACAGAGAGGCAGACAGAGAGAGACACAGAGATACACACAGAGACAGACAGAAAGAGACACAGATACACACGGAGATAGACAGAGAGAGACACAGATACACACGGAGACACAGAGAGAGAGACACAGAGATACACATGGAGACAGACAGAGACAGACACAGATACACATGGAGACAGACAGAGAGAGACACAGAGAGTGGGACAGACAGAGACAGACACACAGAGAGACAGACAGAGAGAGACACAGATACATACGGAGACAGACAGAGAGAGACACAGAGAGTGGGACAGGCAGAGTCATACACACAGAGAGATAGACACAGAAATACACAGATACACACGGAGACAGACAGAGACAGACAGAGATACACACGGAGACAGACACAGAGAGACACAGAGATACACATGGAGACAGACAGAGAGAGACACAGATACACACGGAGACAGACGAAGGGAGAGACACAGAGATACACATGGAGACAGAGAGAGAGAGACACAGATACACACGGAGACAGACAGAGAGAGACACAGAAATACACACAGAGAAAGACACAGAGAGACACAGAAATACACACAGAGACAGACAGAGAGAGACACAGATACACACGGAGACAGAGAGAGAGACACAGAGAGTGGGATAGACAGAGACAGATACACACGGAGACAGACAGAGAGAGACACAGAGATACACATTGAGACAGACAGAGACAGACACAGATACACATGGAGACAGACAGAGACAGACACAGATACACACGGAGACACAGAGAGAGAGACACAGATATAGACGGAGACAGACAGAGAGAGACACAGAAATACACACGGGGACAGACAGAGAGAGACACAGATACACACGGAGACAGACAGACGGAGACA
Organism: Haliotis rufescens; assembly: GCF_023055435.1. Taxonomy (NCBI): domain Eukaryota; kingdom Metazoa; phylum Mollusca; class Gastropoda; order Lepetellida; family Haliotidae; genus Haliotis; species Haliotis rufescens. The sequence goes on from NW_025964361.1 coordinate 26,626,122, forward strand.
CAGAGAGTGGGACAGGCAGAGACAGACACACACAGAGACAGACAGAGACAGACACACAGAGAGACAGACACAGAGAGAGACACAGAGAGTTGGACAGACACAGAGAGAGACAGATACACACGGAGACAGAGAGAGAGAGAGAGAGACACAGAGATACACACGGAAACAGAGAGAGAGACACAGATACACACGGAGACAGAAAGAGAGAGACACAGAGAGTGGGACAGGCAGAGACATACACACAGAGAGACAGACAGAGAGAGACACAGATACACATGGAAACAGACAGAGAGAGACACAGAGATACACACAGAGATAGACAGAGACAGACACAGATACACACGGAGACAGAGAGAGAGAGAGACACAGATACACATGGAGACAGACACAGAGAGACACAGAGTAGGACAGACAGAGACATACACACAGAGATACACACAGACATAGACAGAGACAGACACAGATACACACGGACACAGAGAGAGAGAGACACAGAGATACACACAGAGACACACAGAGAGAGACAGATACACACGGAGACAGACAGAGTCAGACACATAAATACACACAGAGACAGACAGAGAGAGACACAGATACACACGGAGACAGAGAGAGAGACACAGAGAGTGGGACAGACAGAGACAGACACAGATACACACGGAGACAGACAGAGAGAGACACAGATACACACGGAAACAGACAGAGAGAGACACAGAGATACACACAGAGATAGACAGAGACAGACACAGATACACACGGAGACAGAGAGAGAGAGACACAGATACACACGGAGACAGACACAGAGAGACACAGCGTAGGACAGACAGAGACATACACACAGAGATACACAGAGAGATAGACAGAGACAGACACAGATACACACGGAGACACAGAGAGAGAGACAGAGATACACACGGAGACAGACAGAGAGAGACACAGATACATACAGAGACAGACACACAGAGAGACAGAGAGAGTGGGACAGACAGAGACATACACACAGAGAGACAGACAGAGAGAGACACAGAAATATACACGGGGACAGACAGAGACAGACACAGATACACACGGAGACAGACAGACGGAGACACAGAGAGTGGGACAGGCAGAGACAGACACACACAGAGACAGACAGAGACAGACACACAGAGAGACAGACAGAGAGAGAGACACAGATAGTGGGACAGACACAGAGAGAGACAGATACACACGGAGACAGAGAGAGAGAGACACACAGAGATACACACGGAGACACAGAGAGAGACACAGATACACACGGAGACAGAAAGAGAGAGACACAGAGAGTGGGACAGGCAGAGACATACACACAGAGAGACAGACAGAGAGAGACACAGATACACACGGAGACAGACAGAGAGAGACACAGAGATACACACAGAGATAGACAGAGACAGACACATATACACACGGAGACAGAGAGAGAGAGACACAGATACACATGGAGACAGACATAGAGAGACACAGAGTAGGACAGACAGAGACATACAAACAGAGATACATACAGACATAGACAGAGACAGACACAGATACACACGGACACAGAGAGAGAGAGACACAGAGATACACACAGAGACAGACAGAGAGAGACACAGATACACACGGAGACAGAGAGAGAGAGACACAGATACACACGGAGACAGACAGAGAGAGACACAGAAATACACACAGAGAAAGACACAGAGAGACACAGATACACACGGAGACAGACAGAGTCAGACACAGAAATACACACAGAGACAGACAGAGAGAGACACAGATACACACGGAGACAGAGAGAGAGACACAGAGAGTGGGACAGACAGAGACAGACACAGATACACACGGAGACAGACAGAGAGAGACACAGATACACACGGAGACAGACAGAGAGAGACACAGAGAGTGGGACAGACAGAGACAGACACAGATACACACTGAGACAGACAGACGGAGACACAGAGAGTGGGAAAGGCAGAGACAGACACACACAGAGACAGACAGAGAGAGACACAGAGATACACACAGAGACAGACAGAGAGAGACACAGATACACACGGAGACAGACAGAGAGATACACAGAGAGTGGGACAGACAGAGACAGACACCCACAGAGACAGACAGAAAGAGACACAGAGATACACACAGAGACAGACAGAGAGAGACACAGATACACACGGAGACAGAGGGAGAGAGACACTGAGAGTGGAAGAGACAGAGACAGACACAAAGATAGACAGACAGAGAGAGACACAGATACACACGGAGACAGACACAGAGAGACACAGAGAGTAGGACAGACAGAGATAGACACACAGAGAGACACACAGAGACAGACACACAGAGACAGACACACAGAGACACAGATACACACGGAGACAGACAGAGAGAGACACAGAGAGCGGGCCAGACAGAGACAGACACACACAGAGACAGACAGAGAGAGACACAGATACACACATAGACAGAGAGAAAGACACACACAGATACACACGTAGACACAGAGAGAGACACAGAGATACACACGGAGACAGACAGAGAGAGACACAGATACACATGGAGACAAACACAGAGAGACACAGAGAGTGGGGCAGACAGAGACAGACACACAGAGAGACAGACAGAGAGAGACACAGATACACACGGAGACACAGAGAGAGATACATAGAGAGTGGGACAGACAGAGACATACACACAGAGAGATAGACAGAGAGAGACACAGATACACACGGAGACAGACAGAGATAGACACAGATACACACGGAGACAGACATAGAGAGACACAGAGATACACACGGATACAGACAGAGAGAGACAGAGATACACATGGACACAGACACAGAGAGACAGAAATACACAAGGAGACAGAGAGAGATACACAGATACACACGGAGACAGACAGAGAGAGACACAGAAATACACACAGAGACAGACAGAGAGAGACACAGATAGACACAGAGACAGACAGAGACAGACACAGAAATACACACAGAGACAGAGAGAGAGAGAGAGACACAGATACACACGAGACACAGAGAGAGAAAAAAAGAGTCGGACAGACAGAGACAGACACAGATACACACGGAGACACAGAGAGAGGGACACAGATATACACGGAGACAGACAGAGAGAGACACAGAAATACACACGGAGACAGACAGAGACAGACACAGATACACACGGAGACAGACAGAGAGTGAAACAGAGAGTGGGACAGACAGAGACAGACACACAAATAGACAGACAGAGACAGACTCAGATACACACGGAGATAGACACAGAGAGAGACACAGAGAGTGGGACAGACAGAGACAGACACACAGAGAGATAGACACAGAGAGAGAGATACACACGGAGACAGAGAGAGAGAGCCACATAGATACACATGGAGACATAGAGAGAGAGACACAGATACACACGGAGACAGACAGAGAGAGACACAGAGATACACACAGAGACCAACAGACACAGATACACATGGAGACAGACAGAGAGAGACACAGAGAGTGGGACAGACAGAGACAGACACACAGAGAGACAGACAGAGAGAGAGACAGATACACACGGAGACACACAGAGAGAGACACACAGAGATACACACGGAGACAGAGAGAGAGAGAGAGACACAGATACACACGGAGACAGACAGGGAGAGACACAGAGATACACACGGAGACAGACAGACACAGATACACTTGGAGTCACAGAGAGAGAGACACAGAGAGTGGGACAGACAGAGACAGACACACAGAGACAGACACAGAGAGACACAGATACACACGGAGACAGACAGAGAGAGACACAGAGAGCGGGCCAGACAGAGACAGACACACACAGAGACAGACAGAGAGAGACACAGATACACACATAGACAGAGAGAAAGACACACACAGATACACACGTAGACAGACAGAGAGAGACACAGAGATACACACGGAGACAGACAGAGACAGACACAGATACACATGGAGACAGACAGAGAGAGACACAGATACACACGGAGACACAGAGAGAGATACATAGAGAGTGGGACAGACAGAGACATACACACAGAGAGATAGACAGAGAGAGACACAGATATACACGGAGACAGACAGAGACAGACACAGATACACACGGAGACAGACATAGAGAGACACAGAGATACACACGGATACAGACAGAGAGAGACAGAGATACACATGGACACAGACACAGAGAGACAGAAATACACAAGGAGACAGAGAGAGATACACAGATACACATGGAGACAGACAGAGAGAGACACAGAGATACATTTGGAGACAGACAGAGAGAGACACAGATACACACGGAGATAGACAGAGAGAGACACGGAAATACACACAGAGACAGACAGAGAGAGACACAGATAGACACAGAGACAGACAGAGACAGACACAGAAATACACACAGAGACAGAGAGAGAGAGACACAGATACACATGGAGACACAGAGAGAGAAAAAAAGAGTCGGACAGACAGAGACAGACACAGATACACACGGAGACACAGAGAGAGGGACACAGATATACACGGAGACAGACAGAGAGAGACACAGAAATACACACGGAGACAGACAGAGACAGACACAGATACACATGGAGACAGACAGAGAGTGAAACAGAGAGTGGGACAGACAGAGACAGACACACAAATAGACAGACAGAGACAGACTCAGATACACACGGAGACAGACAGAGAGAGACACAGATACACATGGAGAGAAACACAGAGAGAGACACAGAGAGTGGGACAGACAGAGACAGACACACAGAGAGATAGACACAGAGAGAGAGAGAGATACACACGGAGACAGAGAGAGAGAGACACATAGATACACATGGAGACAGAGAGAGAGAGACACAGATACACATGGAGACACAGAGAGAGAAAAAAAGAGTCGGACAGACAGAGACAGACACAGATACACACGGAGACAGAGAGAGAGGGACACAGATATACACGGAGACAGACAGAGAGAGACACAGAAATACACACGGAGACAGACAGAGACAGACACAGATACACATGGAGACAGACAGAGAGTGAAACAGAGAGTGGGACAGACAGAGACAGACACACAAATAGACAGACAGAGACAGACTCAGATACACACGGAGACAGACAGAGAGAGACACAGATACACATGGAGAGAAACACAGAGAGAGACACAGAGAGTGGGACAGACAGAGACAGACACACAGAGAGATAGACACAGAGAGAGAGAGAGAGAGAGAGAGATACACACGGAGACAGAGAGAGAGAGACACATAGATACACATGGAGACAGAGAGAGAGAGACACAGATACACAAGGAGACACAGAGAGAGAGAGACACTGAGATACACACAGAGACAGACAGACACAGATACACATGGAGACAGACAGAGAGAGACACAGAGAGTGGGACAGACAGAGACAGACACACAGAGAGACAGACAGAGAGAGAGACAGATACACACGGAGACACAGAGAGAGAGAGACACACAGAGATACACACGGAGACAGAGAGAGAGAGAGACACAGATACACACGGAGACAGACAGAGAGAGACACAGAGATACACACGGAGGCAGACAGACACAGATACACATGGAGACACAGAGAGAGAGACACAGAGAGTGGGACAGACAGAGACAGACACACAGAGAGACAGACAGAGAGAGACACAGATGCACACGGAGACAGACAGGGAGAGACACAGAGATACACATAGAGACAGACAGACAAAGAGAATGACACAGAGAGACACAGAGAGTGGGACAGACAGAGACAGACACAGAGAGACACACAGATACACATGGAGACAGACAGAGAGTGACACAGAGAAACACACAGAGACAGACACAGATACACATGGAGACAGACAGAGAGAGACACAGATAGAGACAGACACACAGAGAGACAGACAGAGAGAGACACAGAGAGCGGGACAGACAGAGACAGAGACACAGGGAGACAGACAGAGAGAGACACACAGAGATACACACGGAGACAGACAGGGACAGACACAGATACACACGGAGACAGACAGAGAGAGACACAGAGAGTGGGACAGACAGAGACAGAGACACAGGGAGACAGACGGAGAGAGACACAGAGATATACACGGAGACAGACAGAGACAGACACAGATACACACGGAGACAGACAGAGACAGACACAGAGAGTGGGACAGACAGAGACAGATACACACGGAGACAGACAGAGAGAGACACAGAGATACACATTGAGACAGACAGAGACAGACACAGATACACATGGAGACAGACAGAGAGAGACACAGAGATACACACGGAGACAGACAGAGACAGACACAGATACACATGGAGACAGACAGAGAGAGACACAGAGATACACACGGAGACAGACAGAGAGAGTCACAGAGATACACACGGAGACAGACAGAGGAAGACACAGATACACACGGAGACAGACAGAGAGAGACACAGAGATACACACAGACAGAGAGAGACAATCAGAGATACATACAGAAACAGACAGAGCGACACACAGAGATACACACAGAGACAGACAGAGAGACAGACAGATACACATGGAGACAGACAGAGAGAGAGACACAGAGATACACACAGACACAGAGAGAGACACACAGAGATACACGCAGAGACATACAGAGCGACACACAGAGATACACACAGAGACAGAGTGCTATACAGCGAGAGGGAAAGACAGAGAGAGAGACTGACACAAAGAAAGACTGACACAGACACAGAGAGAGAGACATAGAGAGAAAGTCATTGAATGAGGTAAAAGAAGAAAATACATACCTTTTTAGGGGGACAATTATGTTACGTTACATCAACCACCTTCGAGGGAAGTTTTGTGTATAAAGACAGTGTGGGTGCTCTTGAGGAGGCAATGTCAGAGGCCAGACATCTTTTACTTCATCAATCACTTGCAGGATGAACGTATTGCAACAACACTTACCTATCTCGCAGAGGCTGCCACTGTATCCAGCAGTACAGTCGCAGCTGTACGACTCCAGCTGATCGACGCAGCTGCCGTTTGCACAGCTGTTGTTGGCGCAACTATCTATGATGTCTGCAAGAAAGCAAACATCATTACATCTGAACCTTGTATTCGGTATTTTCGTGTTGTTCATGATATACATGTACGTGTATGAAGTCGAATAGAAAAAGTGAATATTACTGGATCAAAACATTCTTGCTTATGTATATAAGAGTCGTTTTCTGAAGCTACCAGTTATACCAGTGACAGGCGACTCTCAAATTATGTGATAAGACCGAAGCTGTTAGGTGTCCACAGATCGACTATTGCAGGAAACTATCAAGTCATTGATGACTGAAAACAAACTCATAAAACAGGCGATAGTGGCTGTATGCTGGTGTAAGAGGGGGTTAACTGGATTCTTGGTGCCAGCTCCCATATTGTAATCTCTAAATCAGCGAATGTCTACAGGTTCATCTCGACAGCGCATTATAGGCCGGCACACACTGAAGCAGGGCTTTCTTTAAAACCTACATTCAGCCAGCCAATCAGAGCAGATGCTCAAAATGAATCCTTGTATTGAGTTTATGTTATAGCAATTGCATACATTCTATTCTGTTCACCAGCAGAAGCTGATCATCTCATTCCCAGGACCTGTTTTTTTCTAAAATGCGAAGACGATCGGAACTCGCATCGATTCCTTTAGTCACGTCATCAGGTCATTTAGATTTAAGTTTTGCAACTTCAAATTAGACCAAGTCGCAGAATATCTTTTGCACAGTTAAGTCACCAACCCTACAGCCCAGACTTAGCCCCCAGTGACTATTTCCTGTTCCGGCAAATGAAATCTGCCCTACGTGGAAGACGCTTCCAGGATGACGAGGACATAAAGGCTGCCACAGAGGCGTGGTTAGAGGGCCAATCTGCGATTTCTATAAAAGTGGTATCAAAAGATTGAAGGACAAATGGAATAAGTGGATTGAGGTGAATGGAGATTATATTGAAACATAAAAGTGCAAAATATATTCTGCGACTTGGTCTTATATTGAAGTTGCAAAACCTATTGAAAGCCCCTCGTATATATTGTACAAGTCGTTACGTCGTAACCCATCGGACATGTATATCATATTTACATTCTGCAAGCCGTTACCTGTCGGATATATATATATATTGTACAAATCGTTACGTATTTACCCATCGGACATATATATCATAGTTACACAAATGTCCAAGTCATCGTGATAACTGTAATCTCAGACGAAGATATCCCATGATAAGTGTTATCTCAGACGAAGATATCCCATGATAAGTGTTATCTCAGACGAAGATATCCCATGATAAGTGTTATCTCAGACGAAGATATCCCATGATAAGTGTTATCTCAGACGAAGATATCCCATGATAAGTGTTATCTCAGACGATTATATCCCATGATAAGTGTTATCTCAGACGAAGATATCCCATGATAACTGTTATCCCAGACCAAGTCATCCCGTGATAATTGTCATCTCAGACACGATCATGCCATGTTATCTGAAACTTTACCGGTCTCACAGAAAGCTCCCCCCGTTCCATTGACACAGCCACATTGGTAGAGGGTCTTCAGATGAGTACAGTTACTGGAGTACTGGCAGGGGTCCGCGGCGCAGCCGCCTGAAGCTTAAATAGACACAAATCAATTACACATGCAAGTTCTTTTATTCTCAACGTCAATGCACCACTCAGTTTCTGGCGTTGACGTTTCATGTTTAATTGCAATACCGACGATGTAATATGTATACTAGTATGTATGTACAAATAAAGCATCCTGAAGGATGCACTTCCGCAGGTTTTAGTGTCCCATCTCATCTGAGCGAGGTTACTTGGATATCCGATCTGACATATATATTTTCTCTTTTCTCTTTTCTATGAAATCCACATTCTGCCCGAAGCCCTTGTCTACCGGCGAACGAGTCAGTTAAGCATACTATTACATCATACCATCTCAAAACACGTTTCAGTAGGAACTATATTGCCTGTTGGCATTGAAGTTGTGACGTAATATACTCTTCAAGAAAAAGAAACGCAAAGCCAGATTTATGTGAGGTAGGAAAATACATTTATACGAGGAACCGTACAAGGTATTGAGCTGAAATGTTCGCAGTTGAGGCCATACCCTGTGTTTACGACACCAATGCAGTCGCTGTTGACGATGTTGTAGACTCAATATGACGGGGGTGGGGTGGGTGGGGGGGGGGGGGGGGGGGTGGGTGGGGGGGGTGGGGGGGTATTACACTTGGTCGTCCCGACCTTGGCCGATCACGTGTTGACCCATGCTGTTGAAACCGATCCCGTAGCCGTGTGATGGTGCTGGGCGCTACATTGGAAACCCTGGCTACAAGACTGCTAATGTTAATCAATAATCACCGCCTAACTCTCTTACTTACTGTTATGACACTGGTATTCAAAGTATCCCGATGTGCACGAGCATGGATACGGAGTCCCGTCTGAACACACCGTTGATGCAGGACATGCTGTCTTATCTGGAACATAACCAAGAAAACCATGAAACGCAACACACAATATCAAGTCCACACTTTCCAAGAACATAAAACTTACTTTGAATTACCTTGTTTGTATATGACGACAAACCTTAGATATACAGATCATGATCGTGACCTTATTCGTTATCTTAACTCAACAAAGATTATGATAATCAATAGAAAAAGGCCTAAAAAATAGGTATAGGTATACAGTGGACTGTATAGGCACAGGTATCGGTATGCAATCAGTTCGTTACTTTCTTAAGCAGTTATTTCCCGCAGTACCGTATGTGTGCTTTTATCAATAACTGCATGGATTGTATGGTCCAGTCTTGATTATGTACGTTTTATTATATCTGATCACGGGTTTGTAACAGTTTCCTCACGATTAAAAACGATCCTTGGTATGATAAGCTGTACCCGTCCGTATCATTATAGTGGTGAAGACATGTACTTTATGTATCAGTCAGGATTCACGTGGACACAACATAAAGGGATACAACAGAAAGGTCCCCAGTAGCCCAAGCTTGTCATACGAGGCGACTTAATCTTAATCATCAGACACGGTGACCTTCTTGTACAAAACTGGGTGGAGCAAAATTTAAGTCCAGATGATTTTCGTGTTTTATGGACGTACAGCATTAACCCCTTCTTACGTAAATTCAACAGTCAATATTATCGTCTACATGATCCAGAGGAAATGTTTCCCAAACTACTGAGAAAGTCTTTCGCACAAGTGGTCCCAAGGTGTAAGTGGTTACACTTGATACACCACGTGTTTTCTCCGTATCTGTGCCTGTTAATTACAACTATGTCATAACATAGTATAAATACAACTACGGGTGGCCCAGTCGTCTAAGGCGCCGCAATTCGCTGTGCAGAAACCTATGATTGTGGGTTCGAATCCCGATCCGCCGAAGTGGTAAACGTCTGAGACCTGCCTCACTTCGGGCTTTCCTCCCACATTAAGCTGACACGCCGTGATATAACTGGAATACTGTTACAAGCGACGTTAAACCCAACTCACTCACTCTTTTGAAAGCAAAATGTAGTACATTTTGATATTTTGGACCCCTCCCTTTCAGAAATTCTGTATCCGACCTTGCTGCCGGTTACTTTGGGATCACGTGTTGATCATGAACTTCCTGCCTATGAACGTGAAACGTGTGCCACATTAATATGAACTATCATAGCTGTCTTTCCATATTTCAGATTTAATTTTTTTATATCAGTCAGTGTCTCAAATAGAATGAAAATCTGCACTGTTGTTTCAAGTTAAACTAGGCAGAAATAGATCGAGAAGCACCGGTGACGGTGACCACTTTACGAATATCACCATATTTCGCAATCCGTAGCACTGTATAACATATGAAACGCAAGATGTTAAAGCTGAGATGATTGGGGTGATGATAGTTATGATGCTGAATTTAAACTGAGTGTTTGAAATCTCAATATTCACAGTTGAAAAGGAAGTTTTATCGAAACCAATATGGTCCCTTGGAATTGAAGGGGCTGCAGAGTGAGGAACCAAGATGGTTTACCTCACGTGTTTGCCACAAAAAGTTTGCCACAAAATGGATCGGGTGGTCAGGCTTGGTGACTTGATTGATAGGATGTAATCGTATCCCATATGCGTTAACCAATGCTCATAATGTCACTGGGTTGTGTGGTCCAGACTCGATTATGTCCATACCACAGTCATATTACTGGTGTATTGCTGAGTGCGCAAACAACAAACATAAAAACAAAGTTTAACACTACTTCACAATCATGGTGATGCATGGTTCATACAACTTATGATCCTAATGTGAAAACGTATATTTCTCAATACCCCCAACGTTCAAGCAGTGTTTGCTGTTACTAGTTTTCAACGTTAACTGACAGGTTAAAATGATAACTTGATAATGGACAGGTAGCTATTGTGAACGTTGATATGTACTTACCAACATCATTTGTCAGATTCATTCCGACTGGATGGGTATATACAGACTGACTGTCCACAAACGGAAACACGTACATCATGGCTCCAAATGGAACATCATCTACGTGAGTCAGGCGGTAGAATCCTGGTGATGTCAACTCCACTGATGCCTCAGAGAAACAGCTGCCTTTAATTACTTTGAATTGGGGAAATATCTGTGGTCGAATCCCGAGAACCTTGTCAGTGGGAACAATGACTGTTATATTTATTTTCTTCAGGTCATATGTCGCATGAAGAACAGGTTTTCCAATGTCATAGGAGCTGGAGTATAAACTAGTCGGTGGAACTATTGCGAGTGACGGTGTGGTTATAGTCATCTGCACAACAAGAACTGGTTTGTCGGCTTCAATGTACACTGGACCTGTGGTAGAACTAACAGTTATGTCATGAGACTCCCGCGAACCCACGGAGAAAGATATACCACTGACGGACGGGGAGCGTACGGAGGTCGACGCTGTTGATCCAACAACTCTGTATATAGCACCACCAGTACTTGGTGGTGGTACTGGCAAGTAAAAGTTTCTTCCAAATGATTTCACAGGCAGCAACATTTCTTGCATGCCATCTTTAATGTTAGGAGTATACTTCAAGTTATTCCCACTAATCACAGCCACGGGTTTGTCACTGGTGATCAGTGTTCCAGTAATATCCTCTGCACAGTAGGCGCCAACTGTCTGATACTTGTTGAGTGTAAATGTTCTGCTCTCCCCATTGAAGAATGTCCCATTGCCACACCCACCTGCCATGAGGGGTCCTTGTATCTTAAGACTGATGTTCACCTGGGTATTGTTCTCCGTAGCGATGATGAGGAAAGCAGTCTGTGTGGTATTTGTGTAGGGAAGTTCAGGGTCAGCATCTGTGTGATTATCAATGTGTGTCACTACAATGTATTCCGTGGATAAAGTCTCAATCGGCAAGGCAAGGTATCCTTCTCCTTTATAAGCAAGTACATGGTAACAGAACAAGGTTATTTCCTCAGTGGATGTAAAGTAGAATGCCATGTCAGTCACCTGTAGGTTGGCTTGGTAATAAAAACTTTCATCAACTTTGTACTTGTAGTCTACCATGCCTTGGATGTGTAAATCTTCCGAAATACCAAATCCACTCTCAACGTGAACAGTGGCATTGAACTCAGATAGAATCACAAAGAACATGTTTGGATGGCTTGCAGGTGAGTATGGTTGTTCAAAGAACGCTGCAACGAATCGTCGTCCCTTGGGCATCGCTGAAGCACCTGAAGACAAATGTGAATGAAGACAGAGTGAAGGAGTATACATATTGAGTCTGTTTGTGTTGTGCGTTTGTTTGTTGTTTAACTCCGCACTCAGCAATATTCCAGCTATATGACGGTGGTCTGTAATTAATCGAGCCTTGTCCAGACAACCCAGTGTTTGTCATCATAATATAGTGAGTGAGTGAGTGAGTTTGGTTTTACGCCGCTTTTAGCAATATTCCAGCAATATAACGGCGCGGGGGACACCAGAAATGGGCTTCACACATTGTACCCATGTCGGGAATCGAACCCGGGTCTTCGGCGTGACGAGCGAACGCTTTAACCACTAGGCTACCCAACCGCCCCACATCATAATATAAGTATCGATCAAGCAATTGGAATATGATGACATGCATCAAACAGTTGGGTCTTTTACGATCGCTTATTCTATCCACGACCACACCAAGTACGTACACCATGCATTAAACCCGTGAAGATCCGGGGTAGAATAGGTCAATCCAGTGATTGACACCATGAGCATCGATCCACGCAACAGGGACATGATGGCATGCATCAACCAATTCAACCACTTCAAACCGAGCTCTTTTTAATTCTGGTGTCCCCCGCTGTGATATTGCTGAAATATTTCTAAAAGCGGCGTAAAACCATACTCACTCACTCACCATGTCACATAAAACAATTGTTGTTGGTCTATTCTTGTGGTGGAAACACATGGATTCAGTGTCTGTTCATGAATGCCGAATCTCTACAGATAAAACGCTACACTTGTGCAAGGAAACCATTCCTGTCATTCCACGTCATGTTCAATATTAAAAACAACATCCTCCAAAAAGCCTGTTAACCGGTAAAATGGCTGCAATTTACATTATTAAAGCTGATGACCCCATATCAGGAGCAGAATATAGCTTATGCTTCTCTTGGCGATAGACAAATGTATGTATGTACAAATCATGCGCCAGTGGGGATTCTAAACAATCGAGGTCGCATTTATCGTCGCCATACATTGGCAGTACGCGGGTTCATGTTACCCTATGCATCCTGCATTACTTAGGGTTTTGTTCTAAAAAATATGATCTTCAAGATTGTATTATTTCTGGCATACCCCCCTGACCCCTCGTCTTTCTCCTCAATACCCACTTTCCTCTCTGCCATTTCGCCTTCCCCCTTCCTCTCTCCTCTGACCTCCCCCCTCTCTCCTCTGACCTCCGCCCTCTCTCCTCTGACCTCATCACCCCTCTCTCCTCTGACCTCCCCCTCTCTCCTGACCTCACCCCTCTCTCCTCTGACCTCACCCCACTCTCCTTTGACCTCATCATCCCTCTCTTCTCTGACCTCATCACCCCTCTCTCCTCTGACCTCACCCTCTCTCCTCTGACCTCACCCCTCTCTCCTCTGACCTCACCCCTCTCTCCTCTGACCTCATCACCCCTCTCTCCTCTGCCCTACCGTCTCTCACCTTTCCCTCTGCCCTCTCCCCTCTGCCCTCTCCCCGAATCCCCTCCCTATTTCCCCTCTGTCCTCTCTTTTCCCCTCTCCCATTTCGCATCTCCCCTTCCCCTTGCCCCTCCGTCCCCACCCCTTTCCCCTCTGGTTTCATAAGAACACATAAGTTCAATGGACATGTCCTGAGAGAATATGTTCTGGCTCCCCCGATGTACAGTTTGAAACATTCACTTACAAAAATAAAATCCGTGTGACTCCGAGTTTCGAGCAGCTTATTCTCTTTCTTACCCACAATCAATTTTAGTAAAATCGTCTCTAGATCTTATTCCTAACCACGTTCGAAATTTGATATTCTGGGTTGGTGGTTGGGATTTTATCGAAAAAATTGAATTGTCCCCGAAAATTCTTCAAACTTATAATTATGCTTCAGACTGTTGAAAAAAGAATGTGTCTGCCACAAAAACTACATGTTGCAAGTTGTTTTTTCTTTATAAAAAATCAGGCTCATAGTTTTACGTTTGACTGGGCTCCTGTCCACCGACATTTGTGATAACAGCGCTAGGCTTGTGGCGCGCACCAACAGTAGGACCAGTTTGTAAACAAGGGACCTTTTCATGGCACATCGCATTGCGTAAAATAGCTAGCTATTATCATTGGAATTAATACCCGAGGGAAAGATAAATGGGTTATTCTCTTTCTTACCCATAATCAACTTAGTACAAACGTGTCCAGATCTGATCAAAACAACAACCTTCCAAATTTCCACTGTCTGTAATCCAAAGGAAATATATCCCTATGCAACACTTAAAAGGGAACGATTCTCCACACTTCCGATTGTGTTAAATAGCTCGCTACTACCATTCGAATTTAGTATACAGTTACACTTATTCAAAGGCAACTGGAACATGTATGGATGGATGTGAAATATTTATTCTCAAGTTGCAGCTGGTTATTCGGACTATCATAATCCAGAATTATCCGGCATTTGTGTGGAAAGAATGATGTACTGCAGAAATTTGGTGAAACGATGGAAATATCGCAGAAACACAACAAAGTGAGAGCCTGGCGCCGAAACACACCAACATGACATGCACGTGCGACATCACTTGTTGAGCTATAAAAAAACGCTTGGTTTTCATTTGCATGCCATCACAATCTTACAACATGTGAAGTGCGAAAACATGCCATGACTGACGGAAGCCCGCCGGTCAATGGACCGCCTGCAAACAGCAGAATCAACTTTTGCCACGTAACAAAGCACCGTTATAAGACTGTTGCACCATTATAAGACTGTTGCACCGTCATAGGCGAGGTGAGGTGCAATTGGGTTTAACGTCGCGGCCAAGATTATTGCACTTATATAGCGACGTGCATGTATGTGTGTGTGTGTTTGTGTGGCTGCTTGTACTAGTCCGGACCGATGCCGATTTATAGTGCTAGCTCACTGAAATACCATGCCGCAGTTTAACATAAATACCCCACTCTGACACAGTGTACTGACTCCGAGCCGACCAGTCCTTGTTTTAGCCCCTTAATGCCGAGCGCCAGACAGGGTAACAGCAAGTTCCATCTTTTAACGTCTTTTAGTATGACGCGGTCGGGGATCGAACCCCGGACCTTCCGCTCTCCGGGCGGACGCTCTTCCACTAGACCACGGAGGCGGTCTTGCACCGTTATAAGACACAAGGGAAAACATGTGAGCATGACCTTCCCAGATCCAGTCGACCGCGTATCACTACTAGAGCACAGGACAGATTCATACGGCTACGTCACTTACGTTAAGGAACCACCACGGCCACCTCTACAACTACGGCAATACCAGGATTGCGTAGGATATCAGCCCAGACAGTGAGGAAGGTATTCGCGTTGAAGGTATTAGCGCTAGACGACCAGTTAGTAGTGTCATTTAGACGGACCTGCATCGTCGGCTGCGACGTCAATGGTGTCAAGGTCACAGAATATGGCCAAAACTGCGATGGAGACAAGTTTGGTTTAGTGACGAGTCACGTTTTATCTTTCGCCTTGCGGATGGTAGGCATCGTGTTTACAGACATCGTGGGGAACGTTATGCACGAAACTGCGAACAGGAAGTAGGCAGATTTGGTGGTGGAAGTGTGATGATGTGGGCAGCCATCTCCTTCACTGCTAGAACCGAATTGGTGCAAGTTCTGGGGAATGTAACGGCAACGTTCAACTTTATGAATAACAACTTATGGTTTATTGCATACAGTGATGTTGCGATGTAGATTCCTACACCGTTACCAAGCTGAAGTGACAACAACCAAGTGATGAGAGGTATACATGCATGACAATGTTGGAATAGGCAGCATTGATTAACATTGAAAACAACAGGTAATAGATACCGGTAAGTAGCATACAGAAGTCTAGATGGAGCCAAAGGTACAGTGAGAATAACAAATAGCACACAGGTAATGAAGCAACGGATAATGAAGCCATGGCCAGGTGGTTTTGTTGTCTGAGCTCGAGATCTTACAGCATGTCAAAATTCCACATTCCCAACTTTCGAAAAGAAGAACTAGGCACGAAAAGCACGAGTACCGCGGCCGTACAGTATTGTATATATTTTGTTGATTTACATGTGCTAGTGTATAAGCTGGAAAAGACATTTTGTGTACTTACCTGCCCATAACAAAAAAAACAGCCAGAGCGACTTCATCTGGAATGAGAAATTGGTAAACATATACGACCTTATCGCCGTGATATAACTGAAATACGGATAAAACACTCGTTGAACATACACATACTCATCCACTCACATGTCTTGTGTGTCACTGCTAAGAAACCATTTTATTGATAACAATATCAAAATGATCTAACTACCTGTCTAACTAAAAGGCTTAGGGCGTTTGTATAACACCGATAACTCCTGCCCTTATCACGAAGCCAACACGCTGCACCCACTTGCATGATTTTAAATTGTCATTAGTGGCCTTCCTTACAAACATTCACTGGTCGAGTATAAAATTCCTTTACTAATAGCGGAGCCATCTAGCCTCGCCCACTTGCATAAACCTAAGTTATCAAATGGAGGTCTTTCTTACAAATATGCACAGACCTACATTAAAATTCCACTTCCTGGAATGGCTTGTACAGCACCAAACTATCAATGGCATTTCGATTTCCAGGAGTCTAACAGCTTGGCGCGATGAAATGAATATACTAGTGTCGAATGTATAACTTTAAATGGCTCGTCCAAAAGCTCATCAATAGAAATTGCCAGTCGCTTCCGTTAACACAGATACTCTTTTGGGAAAAGCTGCTACGTTCCTTCACTGAAACACTGTTGTCGTTCTGTTTAGACGTTACTTATTGTTTTTAAAGAACTTGTCGGTCACTTGAAACTCGTATCCTATAATATTGACTCGTTTATGGATATATGCCATGGATATATGCCATGTTACTGGCATATAACACTCAAGAATACTAAAACCCTTACACTCTTTTTTCATAGAATGATCATGTGTCATCGAAGCATTATTATTATATTATTTTTAATGATGCGACTTTCAAACAAATCTGGAGCCTTGAACTACAGCATATTTAACAAAAGGTTAAAAAACGAGAGGCCAGGGTAAAATATTTGTGCATAAATATATAATTTGTATTACGCTTGTTGATTTATAACTTGGTCTGTGGGTGGCATTAACAAGTTGGATGTCTACCACTGACCACGGAGGCGGTCTAGTGTGGATGGTCAATTTTTGTGTTACAGCTACAGCGACATTGTAATTGTGATGTTAGAATCTACAGCGTGCCGTACTACGAAGTCGAGATGTAATTTCAGTTGAGGAGTCAAGTTAAGTGATCGTATGTCATGGCCTGTTTTTCCGGCGCCCGGCGTCCGGCGTCCGGCGTCCGGCGTCCACACCTTATCGAAAAAAAACTATATCAGCATTGCTATCAGTATTTATATCCAAATACATTCTTCATAAATACTGAGGAATAAAAAGTAACTCTAAAATAATATGATTATTTTTGAAAAACATATGATGTCATCATTAAAATTATTCATACCAACGTTCAGCTCCCACAGTCTGGCATTACCGAGTAATCAAGAGCATTCGATCAATTTGTCAAAATAAGGTCAACATTGTGCCGACACGGAAGGTATTGGTTGCATCCCACTACCCAACTATACATTTACCAAATGTCATTACGTTTTGAACCAAAATGATTTAGTAATGGCCATCAATAGGTTTTTCAATATGGATGCCAAAAGAACAAGAATATGTACTTTCACCCCAACTGGTCATGTGGTTTCTGAGGAATTGGTGTGTTCTGTTCAAAGAAATGCCTTTAATGAAATTGTAGAGCGTGGTTCAGGCGGAAATGTCATATCAAGGTGGAATATTAAATATCGCGAGTAACAGACCATTTGTATATCCACTACTTACTAAGCATGTACAAAGTTCGTTGAACGGAATTCACGGAGTAATGGCCATAAATAGTTTTGTTCCTGAGTGAGTGAGTGAGTGAGTGAGTGAGTATGGTTTTACGCCGCTTTTAGCAATATTCCAGCAATATCACGGCGGGGGACACCAGAAATGGGCTTCAAACATTGTACCCATGTCGGGAATCGAACCCGGGTCTTCGGCGTGACGAGCGAACGCTTTAACCACTAGGCTACCCGACCGCCCCATTTGTTCCTATGATGACGCCCGTATTTGTTCAAGACGTCGGAACGCGATTTTCAGTAAGGATGCCACGGTATCTCTTTTAACTCACTAACTTTAATTTACAGTTACAGAGCAAACCTAGAAACATAATCGGGGCGAACCGGGATTCGAACCCACAATCATAGGTTTCTGGCGTGCCAAAGGGACGAAACTCTGCACAGCGAATTGTGGCGCCTTAGACGACTGGGCCACCCGTGCCCCCTGAGTGAGTGGGTGAGTGAGTGAGTGAGTGGGTAGGGATTTTGGGTGTGTGTGTTCTATTCTGATGACATTTGGTTTGCTTGTCGTCGTACCCCGACTGCCTCGGACGTTGCTCGTCACACGCGAATTTCTGGATTGTCTGGTCCAGGCTCGGTTACTATCAGCCTACAATGTCCAGTAGACATGAATATCATTCAAATCATGTACCACTGGAGAGAGATGCTCTTTTATCGCTGGAAAATATGATCAACTATCGTAAATGTATTACTCAGTATTTGAATGTGACACTTGAAATGGATAGATGATAATTTAATGACACAAAGGATTCTGTGAGCAGCTGTTAATTACTAGCTGTCGCATCTTCCGTTGATGTTTTGTTGCCGTGGCAACGTCCGGCGGTGTCCACGTTTGTTTTGTGCATGCATAACATCATGGATAAATCATTGCTACCTGGGTTGAATCTTAATTTGTATATTCCAGTCAGTGAATAATTAATCGTACAGGATCCTTTGATCATAGTTCTGTACAGACACCTCTTTAATCAACAGCTCATTTCTAAGGTGCTATTTTCCATCCACTATGTGGCTTCTTTAAGTGCACAATTAGTTTGCTATGGTATCCAGTTACTACTGTGATGGTATTCAGTAACTACTGTGATGGTATTTAGTTACGTGAGTGGGCGGGAAATTCCTATGACATTTGGTTTGTTTGTCGTCGTACCCTGACTGCCTCGGGCTTTGCTTATCACACGCGAATCTCTGGATTGTCTGGTCCAGACTCGGTCACTTACAGGCCGTCGTCATGGGAGTAGACAAATGCTGAGTGCGACGCTAAATAACAGAGGAGGCGTGTTTTATCAAACTTATGAACCGTCTAAATGCAAGAAATACCAGAAAAAATAAGAAAACATCGATATACCTTATAGTGAAACAATACAATGTATGGGGGTATAAAAGGAATTCGCTAAAAGCGTGCGAGAGAAAAAACACGTGCAGCATGTACAAGCTGGAGTCCTGACGGTAGCTCAGTGGGAAACACAACTTAACACGATATGTGAGGTTGCATGTTCGATTCACGTGACATCTTCCCGAGGCAAGGGAGTTAACTGACCATAAAAGTCCAGTTTCCACCCTTGCCGAACTTGGCCGGAACTTCCAGGCTCGATTGTAGCGCAACCAATGGCTATTACGCGTTATTTCCATTTTATGTCCCTCCTATTGACCAATCGTATTCCACCTTTCAGCGGAGGCGGCCCCACGGGTGTTGGACCAACATTAAGTATATAACTGCATATACAGTGAAACTAGTGGAAGCTTGCTGAACGTCTACATATAATTGAAGTGATTATATAACTTACCTTTATTTACTGTTTCACTTTGCAAATTACTGTTTGTATTATAATGTGATTCAGTATAACTGTATAAATTTAAACGGAAAGCTTTGTCGTTGTGTACATGAACTTGAACAAACTAGTGAAAGAATATTTTCCCCAATAAGGCTAGATTATCCAGTGCAGCGCCCTTTGGTTGCCAAACAAATTATCAATAAATGTGTACATGGTTCACCATAAAGAGTAAAGTCTTCTCCGGAGATATTTCTCACACTCAGGATGTTAGAGTTTAATACAGAGCCGTATTTCGTCCTTCGCCAGAAAAGGACTGCATACGTCTTCACTATACTGAACCGCAAAAGAAACGTCACCCCAAGTAACATCGCATGAAAAGTTGTCATTTAAATATCTGGGTAATTTTTGTCAAAGTTTCATAAATTTAACCTTACCTTGCCCGATCGCCCAAACGCATCACGGCAACGACCATGGTAACCCGATGCACGTGAGTTCCGTGCAAATTGAAATGCACATGCGTTCCCCCATTTCTTGCCCTATAAAAATCCACCCAGATCGGATAACATTCATTCGTTATTGAATTGCTACCAAGACTGACAAGAAATCAGCGACATCAGGCCCTTGGATGATTGCAAGTTGGAAAAACCGCCAGGCAAGTAGTCGATGCATTTCAACTCCGAGACCAAGGGTCACCACCACCCGATTGTGCGACAGCATCTTCAAGATCGCTTTGTTACTGCTGCGGAAACTGCTCGACAGACCATGGTGACACACCAGCGACACATTAGTGAGGACACCGTGCGTCGACGATTGGCTAGCAGACACCTCTACTGTCACAGGCCACACCGAGGAGCAATTCTGACGCCATGTCATAGCCGGAACCGTCTTCAGTGGGCACCACAGCACCAGCATTGGCGCCACCAGCAGTGGAGAAGAGTCCTCTTCTCAGACGAGAGCCGTTACTGTATCTCAACTATAGATGGCAGAGATAGCGCAAGAGTCTGGCGACGCCGTGGGGAACGTTATTCGGATGCTTGTGTTATTAAGAGAGACTCCTGGGGTGGTCCGAGCATCATGGTGTGGGGTGGAATTGTTCTTGCACAGAGGATCGGCCCTGTGGTCTTCCAGAACATCGGTCCAGGGAGAGGCAATGGTGTCACAGCAGCTCGGTACATTGATCAAGTCATGTAACCACACGCCATACCTCATTTGGCACGTCGCCGCAACCACGAGTTTCAGCATGATAACGCCCGTGCCCACACTGCGAGAGAGCAACAAGAGACAGAATGGCATCAGAACCATGCAGTGGCCTGCCCTCAGTCCCGATTTAAATCCCATTGAGCACCTGTGGGACGAGATTCAAAGACGGCTGAAATGACGTCCGACCAAGGCCGACAACTGCAGCTGAACTGCGTCAGGCGTTCCTCAGAGTGTGGGCTCAAGTGCCTATGACCTTCATCAACCGCCTCACCCATTCCATGTATCGACGTTGCACGGCAGTCATCAATTCCCATGGCGGACACACGAGATACTGACTTGTGATGCCATTTTCTCAGAGACTAGTGTTGTGTTTCACTTTAAGACATTGGACACTTTAATTTCAACCTCGATCATCAGTTTTGCCAAGTTGCATCTTTTTAATATGTCTCAAAGTATGTTTACAGTGTTTGGACAAATACGGTTTCTCATACATCTATCCATGGTGACGTTTCTATTGCGGTTCAGTATATATTTGGATGAAGGGAACGTCCCAGCCAGTTAAGACTGAATTCACAACGGACGATGGACGGCAGACTTTCTGATCTCAAAACCTTGAGGTGTCTATAGTCCGTTTGCAGCAAAATGGCACCTATGTATCATCACGTTCCACCGACAGTAGAAGTGATGTTTGAAAAGTGACACCGGAAAAGTTAATAAGAAGGGCCCCACACCAACTCGCATCCTCATTTTGAATATTGGACATGACACACACAAAATGTCAAAGAAACTATCATATAACATAGAAACATATATAGAGACGTTTAACAACTAATTATAAGATCGTTATTTTTCCAACATTTTGATTCGTCGATGGCATATTGCCACGAACAGACTGAAGGTCATCTGTCACAGTGCTATAAGGCATTAAACAGAGACAGAACCATATTCTCCATATAAAAAGTAAAACTGTCCCTTCCATATATTTGTATTTATGTGACTAATTCTTCTTTATAAACACAAAATTGGATAAGTGAACACATTTTTCCCTATAAACAGTATATTGTTCTTACCTCAGCGATGTTGACACAGCCTGTGTGGCTACAGGTATGCCAGATGACCAACTGATGTATTGGCGACTCGCGACGGAGTGCTTGAATGTTAACACCTACGTATTCTGACGTAAAGCTACCGACAAAGGAGATATGGAGTATGCATGCATGGTAGTCTTAATAAAGGAAACAATCAAATATTACATTGATACCTTTGTTACCATGAACACAGATACTTGATCAGACACCAAGAAAACAACTCTCATGCACCAGGCTTTTCTTTGTTTGGGCTTGCTGAAGTTTGAAGGAACTGAACAATAGCAAATGTAACTGACAGCTAACTGAAATGCATTATCAAATCTACCGAACCCATGAGAGTGACACTATGTTTGTAAGCTTGGTTAATGATTTAATGCGCATTTTATGTACGGCACACGTATTATGGCATCCTTTGAATTTTTCAGTATCTGATGTTGATTTTCCCTTAGTTGCGTGAGTATTTTGTATTGCAGATCGTGAATAGATCCGGGATATTTGAATAGGATGTGGAGAGGGTGGTCTCTTTGCGTGTTTGTACTTAATGTCTGCAAGTTATCAGCCCTTGAGAGGAGATATAAATCATATTATGGATCGACTAAGGAAATAGTTTTAAAAGCATTAGAGTGCCCCAAAACGTCAAAATGATTTAAATTTTCAAATATATTGAACATAAATCATTAGAATTACGAACTGGAACACGCGATAGAGTCGAGATCTTCCCTGTCGTTTACTTAGATTGTGCCTGGAGCAGTGACACTGGCCTTGTCTCGCCAAGATAGCGATACGCACAGGTAAGGTGGAATTGGGTTTAACGTCGCGTCCAAGATTATTGTACTTATATACTGACGTGCATACACGTGTGTGTGGCTGCTTGTACTAGCCCGCAGTGATGCCGATTTATAGTGCTAGCCCACTGAGACACCATGCCGCAGTTTAAGATGAATACCCCAATCAGACACAGTATACTGACTCCGAGCCGACCAGTCCTTGTTTTAGCCCCTTAATGCCGAGCGCTAGACAGGGTAACAGCAAGTACCGTCTTTTAACGTCTTTTGGTATGACGCGGCCGGGGCTCGAACCCCGGACCATCCGCTCTCCGGGCGGACGCTCTACCACAAGACCACGGAGGCGGTTAAGTTGTATATTAACATGAGTGTCCTTACCAATGATGGCACCCAAATATGTAACAAGTGGTTCTATCATATTTTCAATACGCCAGTCATATTGAAAAAAAGTAGTGCCACGACATTGTAGCGAACCTGGGTATGACGTCAACAGATTAAAATGTCAACTGAGACAGACACTAAAACAAAGTTGCTATCAGCATTTATATCCCAATATGTTCATACACTCTGAGGAATAAAAACCAACTCTAAAATCATAATGATTATTTTGAACAACATATGATGTCATAAATTAATACATGCCAAAGTTCAGCTTCCACTGTCTGGCATTTCAAAAAAGAATCTTGTTACAGAGCTTAATTAGTATTCCGTTTGAGACAATTTAAGAGCTTTCAATTTGTTAAAACGCACAGAATAAGTCTCATGACTAACTAAACATATACCAAATTTCATTATATTTTGAACCAAAATTGTTTATTAATAGTTTTCCAATATTCTGAAATGAGAGGAGGAATTTGTTTGGTCAATAGGAGGGACATGGAAGGGACATAACTCGTAATAGCCACTGGTGGTTGTACGGTCGAGCCAACTTGAAGGAATCCAGCCTGGTTTGGCAAGGGTGGAAAATGGAGTTTTATAGTCAGATAACTCCCTTGCCATGGGAAGATGCTGTCGCATGGCAGGATTACTACTGTGCGGCGTCAGACAAACACTTACTTTTTCATGCAAATTGTGTGAGTGGCGGTTCTACCGGTACGGCAGGATACGCTCACACTTCACCTGAACACCTGGAGTCATCACTGATTTTCAGTGATCCATTCGTTTAATTTTGTATCGTCATTTAGCTTCTTTTGGATTCTGTTTCGGTGGATAATTGACAAATTGGTTATTTATTATCTGTTGACGTGTTATATTTCTTCTTCTGATAAATGTCGGTCCACCTACACTATCCGATAGACATGAATATCATCCAAGTTCTGTACTATTGGAGAGAGCAAATCTGCTCTTTTTTCGCCTGATAATATTATATATTGACTATCGTCAATGTATTATTCATACTCAGGACATGATTGTGAAACTTGAAATAGATAGATGATACTTCGACGACACAAGGGATTCTATGAGCAGCTGTTATCTACTAGCTGTCGCATCTTACGTTGGTGGCATGGTTTGTTGGCATGACAACGTCCGCCGGCGTCCATGTTTGGTCGTACATGCATGACATCAAAATGAGTTCATTATTGCCACATGTTGAGAATCTTTACTTGTATATTCCAGTCAGTGAATAATTAATCGGATATGATCCTGCGATCAGAGTTCTTAGACACCTTTTAAATCATAGTATGACATCCAGTTCTTCTGTGTAGGATTAGTGAGTGAGTGAGTGAATGAGTGAATGAGTGAGGGAGGGAGGGAGGGAGGGAGGGAGGGAAGCGAGCGACTACCTCGGGCGTTGCCCGTCATATGAATCACTGGATTGTCTGGTCCAGACTCGGCTACATAGAGGCCGTCGTCATGTAATTATAACTAGACTAATGCTGAGTGTGACGTTAAATAACAGTGGGTGTGGTTTTTTGCCTCTTTTAGCAATATTCCAGCGATATTACGGCGGAGGACACCAGAAATGGGCTTCACACATTGCATCCATGTGGTGAATCGAACACAGGTTTACGGCCAGACGAGCAAATGAGGTAACTACTGGACTACAAAGCAGTCCATATTTAACATCAAAGAAACATCAATCAGAGAGCGTTGGTGGGGTAGTCTTGTTGGTAAGGCGTGTGCTAGTCATGCCGAAGGCCCGGGTTCGAATCTCCACATGAGTACAACGAGTGAAGGCGGCATGAAACCACACTCACCCACTCATACACGTTACCGCTCGTTTCGTCAACACAGAGATATTACAAATAAGGAAATAATATAAGAAAAGAAAATTAATCAATCAGTGGAAATGTTCGAAACAACAGCAAATGAGTGAGTGAGTGAGTTGGGTTTAACGCCGCTTTTAACAGGTTTCCAGTTACATCGCGGCGTGTCAGCTCAATGTGGGAGGAAAGCCCGAATTGATGCAGGTCTCACACGTTTACTACTTCGGCGAAACCCACGAACACGGGTTGGTGCTGACAAACCTAGAAACATAATCGGGGCGAACCGGGATTCGAACCCACAATCATAGGTTTCTGGCGTGCCCAAGAGACGCAACTCTGCACAGCGAATCGCGGCGCTTAAGACGACTGGGCCACCCGTGCCACCAACAGCAAATGACACTTGCTGATATAAACTTCCTTTGCATTTTTCGGATATGTCTGTTTCAGGTCTGTTTGAGTGTTTGATTGTATAAACCTATTCACAGAGCCTTACCACACGATTCTCTTAGCGGTCTCTTACAACCAGCAAAGTTGGGTGGGAACCTATATTCTTACCAGGAATCTCCAACTAGTGCCACACCAGCACTAAGAGTATATTTGGATACACAGTGAAACTAATGGATGCTTACTGTTGTGAAAGTCTACATATAAAGTAAGTGATTGTATAATTTACATTTGTTTACTGTTAAACTTATTATACCGTTTTGATAATAAGGATTCCTGTAAAAACGGAACGCCTCACAATATATAACTTTTTGTTGTTGCCGTTGCCGTTGCCGTTGCCGTTGTGTAAAATAACTGTGTGGACATGTACTAAGTCTTGAAACAAAAACTTCATTTATGCCATATTCCCAGGATTAGAGCTACTGTATCTATGTTAAATGCGCTGCTCTTTCGTTGCACAGGATGTGGGTGTTCAGTTGCTGTAATATATATGTCCTTCTTGCACTCAGGGTGCTGATGTTGGAATGCAGTGACTTATAGGTATATGCCCTTCCGGCATTCCGGATGTAAGTGTTCAAATAGCGGGACAAATATGTTGTTCAGGCTACCTTGATATTAATAGTCAAATACAGACATACTGTGTCTTTCATCAGAGAAGGGCTGCAACATCGTAACCATATTGGGATGGTTGAACAGAAGCAAGTTTAAGCCAAATTCACAACGTATGATGGATAGCAGGCACCTTGATGACAAAACTGACATTGCAAGACGCGTCTACAAGAAATAGATGTGATGTTTGAAAAGTGACACCAAAAAGTGAAAGTTAATAAATACCTCACACTAACTTACATCTTAAATTTAATTGTTTAATTTAATTTTATTGCCCAAAATAATATGTCAAATATCTATAATATAACACAGGGACGATTGAGACAAATATTTATATGACAGTTCGCTTAACACTCTTTTTTATTCAAACTTTCGGAGCCATAAATATTTGTATTTTTGTGACTAATGCTACAGAATAAACATAAGCGCATAAGACTACAAATGTCTTCCTGTTAAAACAAACAATAAACATGTTCTTACCTTATTGACATAGACTTGGTGGCTGTTATGCTAGACGAATAACTGACGTGTTGATGAAACCGCCGATGCTCGAATGTATACGTGTTGGTATTCTGACGCTAACATGGCTGCAAAGGAGATGGTATGTAGGTAAATCTGTGCTTAAGGAAACAAATATTAAAGGGATGCCTTTGTTACCATCAGCACCGGTAAATATTTTATCAGCAAAACATTTCTCATGCAACTTTGTTCAGGCTCGCTGAAGAAATTATTGTTTGAAGAACCCAAACAATGGCAAATGTAACTGACAGCTAACTGAAATATTTAGTTCTGATTTTAAGTACTACACTCATATTATGGGTTTGCTTTGAATGTTTCGGTATCTGAATTTAATTGTCTCTGTGTTACGTTGGCATTTTGTATTGCAAGTGAAGAATGGACCCTCGATGCTTGAACAGGGCGCGTGTATGCTTGTGTGTGTGTGTGTGTCTGTGTGCGTGCGTGCGTGCGTGCGTGCGTGCTTGCGTGCGTGCGTGCGTTTGTACTTGAATGTCTGCAACTTATCAGGCCCTCGGGGCATAAAGTGTGATGTACCCTGGGTTTATTTCGCCTTTGTAGACATAGACTCACATACAGGGTACATCATAATATATACCCCTCGAGATCGGTTGACAACGTCAATAGTCAATATTAGTTTTGTGTGTAGGCCTTGTTTGGCCCATATACAAGAAATGTAATGCCAATAGTACAATGTGAAACACATTACATGGATTTTACGACGTCATTCCTTTTTTTGTGTGCATAATAAACATAATATTGCAGACGTTTTAATAAAACATCCTGAGTTGTACACAACAAATTTTTTAAGTTATATATAGTTGGAAATTCCCAATACAATTCTGGCAAATAAAACTTTACGTAGTTCAATATAATGTTTACAGATCAATACGAAATGATCTTCATCTTCAACAGGCATATTGCAAACAGGACACATACGTAAACATGATTCAATCGATTGCCATCTACCCTCGTTCTGTCGTAAATGTAAAACATTTTATTTACATCTTAATTTAATAAAAAAACACTGCGTTCATGTTTACTATTGTAAATACTCAAATATCTTTCAGGTTCAAACAGTGTTTATATTCTTTATACATTACATATCGGGTACTATTGTTGAGAGTTGACATCCAGTTTTGACAAAATTTATCTACAAGACACGTTTTAAATACCCCAATGAAAGCTATATTGTACCCAAGAGACTGGTTTAACCATACAAATCCCAAACCATGCGAAAAAAAAATGTTACGAACAGATGCTACCCAAGTATTATGACCAATGTTGTCGAAATACATCAACATGTTTTCTTGGGAATCCACCTTCGTGCATTCTTGTTAACTTTAACCAATACGTATAATATACGCCTGCACAAATCACCAAGGATTTACCACAGGTTAACAACTCATGCAGGTGAACTCCTTTCAAATTTCAATTCAGTTTCATTCAGTGGAATTACTTAAATCCATGCAATGTTAGGCAAATCCAAGGCAGATCGGTGTACGAATGACTATCCTGGTTGTAACACATTCTTGTATGAGAATAACACATTCTTGTATGAGAATAACACAATCTATCTCAGTACCTGGTGGGATAGTGTATGTCGGAATGCCATTGCTGTCACTGAACTGTGAGAGGTCAGCTCTTAGTGCACGCACATTAGATTGTATTTCTTTAGCAGTATGAGGCACCTTGTTCTTCATCCCTCGATGATTTGTGGAATGACAACTTTATCATCTAAAACTGGCTCCCATAGGAGATATCGCTTGGGTGAGATCAAGCGATATCTACACTGCAGATATCGCTGCAATGACATTGCATCACAACGCTTTGCAGACATCACTAATGGCTCTGCTACTGATGCTGTTAGCAGCACTTTTTACGCTTAAGACGCTGCTTGTTACTGTCTACAAACTGAAAAAGTTGACATCAAATATATCAACACTACTATGAATCATTGAAGAACTTCTCCAGTTAATACACTTTGTTTTGTACCATTTTCAAAATTGAACCATAAAATACTGAAAATATTTACCTGATAGCCACCTTGCTGTCTGCCCTTGGACAATATCCTTTCAGAACAAGTGTAATATAAGGCTTTCATCCCCAACATTACCAATTATCGAAAACCCAATCAAAAGAGTTTAACCAATGGCAACCAATGAAATCAATGGATACATTTGATGTAACCAGCTTGGCATTATCAACTAGTGTAAAAAACGATTGAGGCTCTCACAAGGTTATAAAGGTTTAACTGTCACGCTATATCCACTCCCGGACTCAACCTTGATAAAAGCAACTATAAAAGAGTTATAACAACAGAGGTTTTCTAAAAAGCAGATACAGTGAGGTTTGTTGTAGGCGGATGGAGAAACTTATAGCGCTTTCTTTTTGCTGGATACTGAGAGGTTTCTTGTAGGCGAACACAGTGAGGTTTGTTGTAGGGGGAAGGCGAAAGTGTAGGCCAAGAGAGGGATGTTCTTTGCATGAGGGATAGTTTTGCTGTAAACGGATACTATGAGTTTTCTTGTAGGCCGATAGACGGATGTTTGTTCATGGCCTTTAGAGAGAGGTTTCTCGTTGGCCGATAGAGAGAGGTTTTTTATAGACCGATGGAGGCTTGTTGATGGCGGATAGAGAGGTTTCTTGTAGGCCGAAAGAGGGAGGTTTGTTGTTGGCTAATAGAGAGAGGTTTTTTGTAGGCCGA
Organism: Haliotis rufescens; assembly: GCF_023055435.1. Classification (NCBI taxonomy): domain Eukaryota; kingdom Metazoa; phylum Mollusca; class Gastropoda; order Lepetellida; family Haliotidae; genus Haliotis; species Haliotis rufescens. The sequence goes on from NW_025964361.1 coordinate 26,656,069, forward strand.
TAGGTAGGTTTGTTCCTGGAGGCGGCGAGAGGGGTTTCTTGTAGGCCGATAGGGGGAGGGTTGTTGTTGGCTAATAGAGAGAGGTTTGTTGTAGGCCAAAAGAGGGAGGTTTGTTGTTGGCTAATAGAAAGAGGTTTCGTGTAGGACGATAGCGAGTTTTGTTCCTGGAGGCGGAGAGAGGGGTTTCTTGTAGGCCGATAGGGGGAGGGTTGTTGTTGGCTAATAGAGAGAGGTTTCTTGTAGGCCGATAGGGAGGTTTGTTGTTGGCTAATAGAAAGAGGTTTCGTGTCGGACGATAGCGAGTTTTGTTCCTGGAGGCGGAGAGAGGGGTTTCTTGTAGGCCGATAGGGGGAGGGTTGTTGTTGGCTAATAGAGAGAGGTTTCTTGTAGGCCGATAGGGAGGGGTTGGTTGTTGGCGGAAAGAGAGAGGTTTCTTGAAGGCCGAGGCTTGTGGTTTGTATATTTGTATCTTTGTTTGTTGTTTGACGCCACACTCAGCAATATTCCAGCTGTATGACGGCGGTCTGTAAATTACCCCATCGTTACCAGACAATCCAGTGATTGATATCATGAGCATCGATCAACGCAATTGGGATACGATAGAGGTAGATTTGCTGCAGGCAATGCATACTTGATTAGGTTCCCTTCCTGATATTCGTGAAAAATGAAAGAATAAAGGAGCTTCATTAATACAATTAACACCAATCATTAATACCATTAACTCCAATCATTAATATCATTGATGTTTAATTTGAGCTGTCAATATTGAAGTCGTTCAGCAAGTCTACATGCATTCGACATATCAACTTGTGTCCGGAATATAAAGAGGAACATTTTCCTGTCATACAGTATTGATCTTTAAACAAGGATCAAATTAGTCAAAATAAAAAGGAAACGAAGACATCAACATGCAGTATTTACATTTCCCAATAGTTTCGGAATCAATGTATTCTTGTCACATGAAAACAAACCCCCCATAAATGAAACATCAATATCAATGGAAATCCATTATTCTTTCATTCTTAAAGAAATCAGGAAGGGAACCTCATCAAGTATTCATTGTATTGGCATTCTACATTTTGTAATCGTGCTATCAGTTATTTGCCTTTTAATGCCACACTGTGTATGCTGATTCCAAGGACGGGGACAAGGGGCATTGCTGCATCAGTTATTTCTAACTACATTTAATAGTTCGCTAGATAACCATGTTGATTACAACGACGGGGACAAGGGGCATTCCTGCATTAGTTAATACTAACTGCGTTTAATAGTTCGCTTGATAACCATGCTGATGTGTCGGATGCTAAGACAGGGTAATTGTCGTGTCTAAACAGATAATATAGGCTGATAAGCTGTGATCTCCCAAACTAACATAGAAAGACAACACTTTATCGTATCCTTGGCAAATCATCGTTCTGTGGCTATTATAGAGTCAGGAATGGAAGGACTAGTCGTCAAATCTTGTTTCTATTTATCTTTAGCCTCTGCATTGACGTGATGTCATGTAACGTTTAGCATGTTTAAGTAATCACTTCGCAGTGACCTGTCTGTTTGGTTTTATGTTCTACTAGATTCAGGCAGTATATATACTTAATAATATATATTATTAAACATATGTAAACGAACGAGACTATAATATGATGTATCATTTCATATATCAATGAAACTGAGTATTTGTAATTAGTCAATTTAATAAAAGATCGTTTACAAACTACATTTGACATAATAATTTTACAAATACATTTTGACCCGTGAAGATCCGGCGTAGAATAGGTCTTCAGCAACCCCTACTTGCTGTAAAAGGCGACTATGCTTGTCGTAAGAGGCGACTAACAGGATGGGCTGGTCAGGCTGCCTGAATTGGTTGATGCCTGTCATCGTATCCCAACTGCGTGGATCGATGCTCATGATGTCAATGACTAGATTGTCTGGTCCAAACTCCATTATTTACAAACTAACGTCATTTAACTGGAATCTTGCTATGTTCGGCGTTAAACAACAACAACAATATATCCTACCGCGCCTTCTCTATATTCTACCGCGCCTATCATATATCCTGCCACGCTTAATATAGTTCTACCGCGCCTACTATTTATCCTATATGCTTGTTGTAAGAGGCGATTAACGGGATCGGGTGGTCAGGCTCGCTGACTTGGTTGATACATGTCATCGATCCAAATTGCGTGGATCGATGCTCATATTAATCACTGGATTGTCTGGTCCAGACTGGATTATTTACAGACCGCCGTCATATAGCTGGAATATTGCTGAGTGCGGCGTTAATCAACAAACCAACCAATCAACCAATTTATCCTACCGAGCCTATTTTATATCCTATCGCGCTGATACCTGCACAAGTACATACTCTTTGTTGTTTTTCTAGCTGTTTCAACAGATAATATATATCCTACTTGCTTCTTTTAGTTTTTTTACCCCTCCTATACCACCGCATCTGCCATGTGTATCCTTCCGCGCCTATACCAATTCCAACCATTCGTCACCACTCGCCCCTTTTCGTAACCCGCAAGAAGACTCGTCCCCCTATCGATGACTGTCATGTGCGAAAATACGACAAACCAATCAGAATGCGCTTATGATTTCAAGTTCTTCGTCAAAGAATCCCTCAGAAATAATTTTTGATTTTACACATGTCTTGCATTTAAAAATATACACAAGACACAGTTAAATGTGTTCAATCATACTGTATAATTCCGCATGTCTAGATGAGATTTAAATTGCATCTGAAATATATATAGTATGTGGGGAAATGTATGTGAACCACTACGCAACGAGTTGACAATTGTTTTAGGTATGCCCGTTTGCGCTAAGACGGAACCCGGTCGCAAAACTGGCCATGAGAGGGGCACGAGTCGCTATTCGGCTTGTCCCGGTTATCTCGAGTTGGTCACGAATGCAATTCCAACACGAGAACATACTTTTTGGCATTATTCATATGGATTTTTTGCTAGTTGTTTGAACAGACTGAAGAATGACGGGCATGTTTGATACCTTATACATAATCCATGATCCACAAAATACATAATGAGGGCGTGTATCACGTGCGTCATAACATAACTCAATACTGATGCGCAGAACAACGTACATTGTCTGAAGTTTCCCGCATTCATTTCCGGACATTGATTTGGAACTAAATGCTCGAGCTCTTTTTGCTGATCACATGAATAGTGTTCCCGTTTCTGTCCCTGCCATCGTTCTCCCACGTGTTATTTTTAGAGACATGTTGATATTGAGACTTGTTGGATATACAGGCATATGCATTGCGGTTATACAGCTGATAATCATTGTGGGTTCATATGTCTTCATTTTATTGATTTGGCTCCAACATTTCCGCAATTTCGCGCCAACATTTCCGCAATTTCGCGCCAACATTTCCGCATTTCCTTGTCAATATTGATAGCTGCTAATAGATTAAACAATAATTGATTTGTCTTTCACATGCGCGGACTCACGCTGTAATGTAGCTGTGCATGTCTGTTCACGTTATCACCCCGTGTCTTATTCGTCTCAAAAAGGGTAAAATTTAAGAGCTTAGAGCCATAAGGGCCATGTCATGTGAAAAAAAAGTAATAAAAAACATAACCTTATGCCTGCTAATGAACTTAAATAAATTCCTAAACTTAAACACATTGTGACAGCAGACATATAAATGTTGCTATAAAACATTCAAAACAAATGTCTGTAATTTGGCCCTTTTTACCTTCAGGCATTTGCATGGGATTTAACATGTGAGATTGATAGAATAACTCCTGAATGTATAAACACATACTATTGAAGCTCTTTTTAATGATATAAACTAATGCCAACTTTGTTGAAATAGTTGAAACATACTAATAATGTTTCCAAAGTTTCAGTGTCTCTTGAACAATCAGTCTCAACCACACACGAAAATGAGAGCTAAAAGGGCCAAAATCTATCAAAGTGACTTGACTTTGGCCCTTTTACAGAATTTTAAGGAACTCTATTTCAAAAGCTTATCAATGAAAACATACAATATGTTTTCTACAAGTAAGCAAGGACTCATAGAGGTTATTCATGCCATTTTATGAAAAAAGGGACAAAGCAAATTGTACCCTTTTGGCTCTAAGCTCTTCGGTTAATTACTGTTACCAAGGCCCTTCGTGAACAGAATGGAACAGTAAACATCACATTCAAGGTGTCAGCTGTGTCTGAGTGAGAAGCCTGAGCTGAACGTCCACAACTTTCGCGAGACACAGCCAGCGAATCTGAGGTTCGAATCCCCAACGCTTTTATTTATTTCATGGTCAAGGTATCTTCTGTCTCAAGATAAACCATAATCCTTAATACAATTAAGTACGGGCTGTCTTTATATTCGCACAATGTATTTGAGACCAGTGGAATTTATACTATGTGGATTCTCAAAAAGTCCAATCGTTTGCTTGAAATTTTGCAATCTCAGAAAATCTCAGAAAAGAACAAAGTTCAATTCTATCATAACATTTGACTTTTCAACTCTGTACACCACTTTTCCACACGACACATTTTAGGGAAAATTTTATTCCTTGATCCATACGGCATTAGTTACTAAACAATAACTAGAATTAAAATATACTGAACCAAATTAAAAACTTCACAATCCTAAAATTTTAACATTTTGACCAGTTATCATCCTTGGCCCTTATTGTGTATTTAAACAGTAATGACCACGTATTGTCTTCAGCTGATAACACCTGTTTTTGTGCCGGTGAATCGATCAAATCATGTGCACAGCACTATAGTGGCAAAAGTGGTTTTCACGTGAAACTGGTCACGTGACCATAATACCGCACGTGTTTTCAGCCATACTTGTTAGCAGTGATTAACAAAAAAAGAAAAACACAAGAAAACAAAAGTCATTACGGCCATTTGTCATGCCACGCCTTTCAAATGTGCAACGTGAACGTGCCATCGGCCTGTTACAGACGGGAACGTCCGTAGCTAAAGTCGCAAGGACGATGGGTTGTAGTCGACGGACTGTTTATGATTTACAGACGCGTCTACAGCAAACGGGTACCGCCGCTGATCGCCCTCGGCCAGGTCGACCACCTGTGACGTCACAAGCAGAGGATCGTCAGATTGTCTTACGTCACCTCCGTCACCGATTTCTGACGGCTACATCAACCAGAAATGAACTGTTTAGGGGTAGACTGAGTGCGCAAACTGTTCGAAACCGTCTGAGAACTGCTCACCTTCAGGCACGACGGCCATACTGCGGACCGATTCTGACTCAATTACACAGACGTCAACGTCAATTGTGGGCACAGCGACACTTACGATGGACTCAAGTCGTCTTCAGTGATGAATCCCGATTAAATCTTCGATTTGCTGATGGTAGAGCGAGGGTGTGGAGGCGCCGTCATGAACGTTGTACAGGAAGTTGACAGATTTCGCGGCGAAAGTGTCATGGTGTGGAGTGCTTTCTGTGGCATGCACGTTCCAGGCTTCTTGTCATACGTGGCAACCTCAACGCTGCTCCTTACCGCGACCAGGTACTGGCACCAGAACGTCTGCCTTTTATGGCAGCACATAGACCCGGTTTGATCGTCCAACACGACAATGCCAGACCCCACACAGCCATTTTGACAAGGAATTTCCTTTAGAATGTGGGAGTCAACGTCATGGACCGGCCGCCAAGGTCTCCCGACCTCAATGCAATCGAACACGTCTGGGATGCTCTTGGCAGAAGTCTGCGCACTCTCCAGAACCAACCACAGAATTTGCAAGATCTTGGCACCATTTTGCAGCAACAATGGCGTCGTCTTCCCAATCATATGTTCACATGCATCACAAGGTCCATGCGGAGGCGCTGTGTGGCAGTTGTCAACGCACATGGTGGCCATACACGCTACTGAACTTGTGTGCCATCAGATTCTCGTGCTTGGGACTTATGATTTAAACTGTTGATGTTATTACCGAATACCGTAGGTGCTTGGAACAATTTATGGTTACCACCGTTGATTAAAATCCTTCTTTGGACATTAATGATTAAAAATGACCCTCTCTGATACATTTGTCCGTTGTTTATCATTTATGGGATTACTTTTAAAAATGTGAAGTTTTTAATTTGACTCAGTATAGGCCACTGAAACCGCCTCATCGGTTTCATATTTAGATATATGCACCAAGATCTATGACTTGTACCATACATGTATAATCCAGTGTTATTTTTGTACAGTGAACAATTGATTTGCCTTTGTGTGTGTTTGTGACCAGTGCCACAGGTGGGGCTTAACTCAACACTTTTCATGTTATTTGTCATATATAATAGTTTATTGCATTGGTTGGTTATGTGGAGAAGAGTAAATGCTGAATCTGTTTCAAATGCAGGAACCCCGTGGAAATACGTGTTAGAATTGGTCTTCAGCAACCCATGCGTGTCCTAAGAGGCGACTAACGGGATCGGGTTGGATGCAAGTCATCGTATCCCAACTGCGTAGATCGAAGCTCATGATGTAAATCACGAGATTGTCCGTCCAGACTTGATTGTTTACATACAGCCGGAATATTGCTATGTGTTGAATTAGACAACATGCATGCAAGCAAACAAACAAATAAAGAAACAAACATCAAGTGTACGATGTTTACGATTTTCACAGAAACAGATTCCAGTTTTCACTGCTGTCAGAGAGGACTCTGTTCTCTTGTCTATAAGGCAACAGTGGCCACAGAAGATGTCTTTATTTGATTAGATAAAATTAACAAAGTTGGATACATTTTGTTCGATGATTTTGCCTGTATTTGTTTCATTTTTTAACTCGTCAAAGATAGAGCTTTCGAGCAAGTAACAATTTAATTTATACTGTTTCCATTTCATTTTCTGATTAGACTTTTTTGGCTCGGGCGATCGAACCGAAACGGGATAATCTGAAAATGTCGCCTATAGTAGGAAGGGGGCATCCGCCTGTTTGCACTGCGTCATCATAGCTCAATAGCTCAGAAATGTCCGTTATTTTGGAAGTGATTCAAAGCAGTTTCAATCAGCTCGAATGTTATGTAAATGTATATAACTGGTTTTAACCCTTCTTATATTCTCGCCCATCCCAGAAGCATTAAATTATGCAAAAGCGCGGATGGTAATGGCACCTGCAGCTAAGGGGCGCCTCAGAACATCAAATATAGATGTATGACGTTCGCCCAAAGTTGAATTGAATTGCCGTCATAAAATATGGATGTATTATTTATGTACTATCGACAGTTCCGGTGAATAGATATTCCAGTCATGTACGACTGGAATCACTGTAGGTGGATAATCGATATCCTTGCGAAAATACTAGTTTAGTTATGCAATAAAATGGCATGTTTTTTACCTGCTCACACGCTGTACAGCCCAGGCCTGTTTACATGCATCAATGTCTTTAACTTTAACTTTTGTTTGTTTGTTTGTCGTTAAACGCCACACTCAGCAATATTTCAGCTATATGACGGCGGTCTGTGTAAATAATCGAGTCTCGACCACACAATCCAGTGATTGACGTTACGAGCATCGATCCACGCAATTTGGATACGATGGCATGCATCAACCAAGTCAGCGAGTCTGCCCACCCGATCGCCTTTTACGACAAGCATAGTCGCCTTTTAACTTTAACTGATACGGCGTTGATTGTCAAACAGATTATTCCGGCTGGATCAGTTTTGTAACTCGTGTGTGAACAATTAACAATGCGCGATTGGTGTTGCTTCAGATTTCAAGAGTAGAGTTATTTGTTTTGTTATTTGAAATTGTCATTGTAATTCTATCGACAAACACTTCACACCTCGTTCATTAAAGCACGCCACTGATCACATTACAGTTTTGAAATTGTTATGCTTATTTCTACACAATGTCAGTAAAGCGATATTCAGTTCACTAATTATATATAACAATTGTGCCACGCACTGTTACAAATCAGGTATACAGAGACCGGTTCTTGTTATTTCTAGCGAAGGATTATTTTGCGATCTCTACAGATGATCGTGAATTTATGGCCAACGGTCAGAGTAGGATTGCTCTTTTGAACAACTACAACGTAATGGAGAAATGAGTGAGTGAGTGAGTGAGTTGGGTTTAACGCCGCTTTTAACAGTATAACAGTTATATCGCGGCGTGTCAGCTTAACGTGGGAGGAAAGCCCGAAGAGATGCAGGTCTCAGACGTTTACCACTTCGGTGAAACCCACGAGCACGGGTATGGCGCTGACAAACCTAGAAGCATAATCGGGGCGAACCGGGATTCGAACCAACAATCATAGGTTTCTGCCTTTGTTTTCAATTTGAATAAGGATATAAAAAAAATTTCCATCCAAATATCACCCGTAGTATGATATTGATCTGTTTTACAAATTGCTAAAAGTATTCATTTCGTGATATGAGCTGAAAAATATACTCTGGTTTACATACATTTTACATTTTTTCAAGTATTTGCAAGGCATTTAGAAGTTATCAACATAAGGAAGAGAATTTATGGATGTCAACTTCTCTTTTATGAGGAACACAACGTTTCGGAGTGTATGCTTACTCCTTCATCAGGTGAATATTCACCTTATCTGTTTTCATTTCCATTTAGGTCTACTCGTGATGATTCGTTAACCATGAGATAGAGACGAGTACGCGTGTCCAGGCTTGATCTGTGACGCGGGGGGTGCACGTGACATTTCCTGCTTGTCCCGCAGCTATCGCATTCATGTAACATGCATTTACGAATATATAAAAGCCCATGCATTCAAAACGCTGGAACCGAGTGCGGCGTTAACCAACAACACAACGCACTGCACTTATTGATTATTGTGGATTATCGACAACAAACTAAATGGTGATTTTACTAGCGCTTATGATAATATTCAGCGAAGTTAGTTCGTTGTCAATAGAGAATTAGATAAAAATAATACATGTAGCCAAGGGATATAACTCTGCATGGCATGTTATGAAGATATCTTGATGTTGCCAAACATCATTCTATGTCCCACAGCAGGAGGGTCTTTTACGATCGCTTATTCTATCCACGAGCATACCAAGTACGTATACCATGCATAAAACCCGTGAAGATCCGGGGTAGAATAGGTCAGTCCAGTGATTGACATCATGAGCATCGATCCACGCAACTGGGATACGATGACAGGCATCAACCAGTTCAGCCAACCTGACCAGCCCATCCCATTAGCCGCCTCTTACGACAAGCATAGTCGCCTTTTACGCCAGGTATAGGTTGCTGAAGACCTATTCCAAACCGTATCTTCACGGGTCTTTCGTATGGTAAATATATCAGGAATGCAAATTTCATTATGCGAGCGTCATATAATTGTTTTATTCCAAATATATGATAATGTAAGATAGGGAAACATGATGGTAATGATATCTTTATCATGTAATTCTTAAAATAATCTTAAAATAATTAAGAAATATAGGCTGCGTTGGAACACAATGTACAAACGAACCGCCCTATTTATGATATAGTTCCAAATGATTTGCATCCATGTTTGTTTACATTAGTGCTTACACATCGGGAAACCACTTCCTATTTATTACAAATACGACCATCTCCGTGGTCTAGTGGTAGAGCGTCCGCCCGGAGAGTGAAAGGCCCGGGATTCGATCCCCGGTCGCGTCATACCAAAAAATGTTAAAACATGGTACTTGTTGTTACCCTGTCTGGCGCTCAGTATTAAGGGGCTAAAACAAGGACTGGTCGGCTCGGAGTCAGTATACTGTGTCTGAGTGGGGTATTCATGTTAAACACTGGTATCTTAGTGTACCAGCACTATAAATCGGCATCAGTCCGGACTAGTACAAGCAGCCACACACACACACGTGCATGCACGTCGCTATATAGGTCCAATAATCTTGGACGCGACGTTAAACCCCATTTCACCTCACGTCATAATAACTGGAACAGTTAACTACTAAATAATAAACGTATTTCCTGCGAGGTGACATCGTTTGCATATTTATCGAATCGTGATACCAAGTTTATTGGATTGGTTTATCTCATCGATAAGACTATCCGTTATATAATGAAGAATATTCATGTTTTTAATTGTTAGGTGAGAGTAAATCACAACAGAAAACGGTTATTCAGTTTTCTTTGAAATAATTAACAGACTGTGCTGAAATACCTTCACTAAACCCGTACTGTGGGTAGTTACACGTTTCATAATTATACCCTCTGTAGTTGTGTACACATTATTACGGTATATGTGAAGGCGATGGTAGAAAAGTAGAAACTACAAAAACTATTAATAATATAACATTTATTCATGATCAGTTTATATGCATTTGAACATTCCTGAATTGCAAAGCAGTTTTAGAGTACATGCACCGACGTAATTTCAATAAATGGGATAAATTTGAAAATAACATTAGGACTAAAAACAGACTTGCGCCGTTTTTAACTACGAAACTTAAAAGTTAAAATTACGAAGCTCTCATTCCACCACCTCATTCTGTGAAAGGCCATAGGTAAAGTCGATCTCGCCCCGACATGGCCACTGAACAGCATCGTTCCTGATGTGGATAATATTTTCAGGGGGAGTAGTTTCGTCAGCATCTGGCAGGAGTTCATCCAAAATCGTCTTGATATCCTCCGTGATCGTCTCAAGAGTTCTTCTTGAAACTTTGTGAATTACAGTCACAGTGGCCTTCCCTTTCAGACGCTGATACGTTGAGAAGTCACAGACCAATCTCTCCTCGTTGACCTCGAACTTGGCCACTGTTGTCTTCCGAGGAGCGGCTGTGATCTTGGAGTTGTACTTCCAGGTCATGCTGTGACAGAGGTCACTCGTCTCCTCCGTCTTGATGGGCAGGTATCCTCCGAACACACTGTCTATTTCCGGTGGTGCGCGCAGTTTTATGCCAATTCCGTTGTCAGCGGTTACGCCGTACTTCATCTTGATTCTTGCCGTAGCCGATGTCGTACGCTGGACGCGGACGGCCACTTCTTGGGGGTCATTAGTGCCATTGTTGTAATTTGTTGTAAAAACAATCTTTGGATCTGTCAGAGGACTCTTTCTGTAGTTACTGAAGGTTGGGTTTTTGTAGCTTATCGCAACTTGATCTATATCGACCTTGAATTCCAAATCGCTCTCATTGAACGTGTAGTGGGGCTCGATCCGGTATCTCCAGGACCATTTCCTTACATCAGCTTCCAGGTCAGATATGTTATCAGACATTTTGCTGGACGGCTGAAACAGCAACCAGATATGGTTATAATGCTATATTATGTGGACACATATATGATCGAAATCCATTGGGGACCCCGGTAGGACCAAGCTCCCACCTCGATGGCACAGGAAGCTTGACACTGATGTATCTGTTTCAGTCGTGGTACACCTGGAATATCGCTGATTGCGGCATTAAACAGTATTATACCCCCCTCATTTACAAGATGTGGATCATCCAATTGTAGATCACAATAATACACGTTATGTGTTTTAAACATCAAAATACACAATAACGCACAAAAAGACATTAAAATAATAATCTAATATAAATGTAACAGTAACATAATTGTGATAAAAAGGGCATCTATCATTTCACAAAATAAATATTTAGATATTTGAAAGAATCTTTAAATCCGTCTTTGTTACGTCTATGTTCCAAAGTATAAAAAATAACCAGTCTAAATAGGAGAGCTGGTATGCCTCACCTGTTATGCGAAGCGCCTGCATAAGACAAGAGCGATTCACTTTCAGTTTGGAATATAAATAACCATGACTTGATTGGGCAACTCCAAAGGGTTTCGTTGTTGTTACACAACTCAAGTAAAACCCAAGTTATTAATAGATCTTACCTGTAAGGTGACATTGAATCTAGCCTGACTTTGTCTGGGTTTTCTATCTATCTGTATATAGCCAGCGAGTATGGTTGTACACTAACAAAGCTCACTCCTTATCGCCCGTCCTTTGTTATTAGTGTCATTTAAGTGAAACGGGACTACTATTAGCATTTGACTAATTGTGACCGATACTGTTGAGGGACCGAAGCATTCAGACAAGCATATACATCAGATTTCTGTGTCGCGAAAACGAATATTATCGGGGAGTTCCCAGTGCAAAAGAAATAAATTCCCTCTATCTGAAGCTGAAACTGCCCCTTTCGGATCGGGATTAGTATAGGTCCCCAATTATCTAGGCTGGTCGTAGGAGGCGACTAAATCAATACTGATCAGAATAGAACAGAACGGAATCGGGTGGTCAGACTCGCTGACTTGGTTGATGCATGTCATTGACCCCAGTTGTGTGGATCGATGCTCATGATGTCAGTCACTGGATTGTTTGGTTCAGATTCGATTATATACAGACCGCCGTCATATAGCTGGACTATTGCTGAGTGCGGCGTTTAACAACAAACAAACAAACAATCCTTTGAAGCACAACTTTAATTGACATATGTCCTGTATATAAATAACGTGAGCAAAGCCGCTGAGTAATTTAAAAACAACAACATATTATATTAAAGGCCACATGTCGAGTTTGTAGGTTAATTATTTTTTACATTGAATTAAGCTTAGAAAGAAATGTTTGGTTCATATTTATGATGAAAACATATAAAAACATGACACACAATACAATACACATCATTTGAAAATACTATGATAAATGCATGTTAAAGAGAGACGAATAATTAAGAGATACTTGCCATCATCGGGTATCACAACATAGCGATCTCTATGGTAATGGTCGGTGACATGACTTTATAAAATGAAAAGTGAAACGGATTGAATTATCTGACATCTGAAGTATATATAATACAATTAAGTATTGATTTTTTGTTTTTACCTGCACACCAGCCATTTTGTTCCATTTTGATTAATATAATAAGTTAATTAACTTGTAAATTATACTGACGAATAATTTCAACCCATTTCTCCATTCTTTTGATTTACAAAACGTGTAAAAGGAAAACAAAAATTAATTGATTTTATATCAGAGCAAAACAGTTATGCCCAACGTCAAATAACTAGAAAGAGTTTTTCTTTTCATATGTCATTGTGGTTTAAACGTTAGATCAAATCAATAATTATTGCACATAAATAATTAAAGGTAGATATATTTCACACAACATGGTAAGAGTCAATGAAGGACAACATTTCTGAATATATAACAATCTTCAATTTTGAGTATGTAAACACTAAATAACACATATTTGTAGGATCGCTTTTAACCAACGTGCATTTCATGTCATAAGCTAGGTGCACATATAAAATTGATATGAAACGTACGAGGTCAATAACTTGCTCCTTTCTTGGTTATAAGGGCGGTCAGGTAGCCTAGTGGTTAAAGCGTTCGCTCGTCACGCCGAAGACCCGGGTTCGATTCCCGACATGGGTACAATGTGTGAAGCCCATTTCTGGTGTCCCCCGCCGTGATATTGCTGGAATATTGCTAAAAGCGGCGTAAAACCATACTCAGTCATTCAGTCTTGGTTATAATTATATAAACATATATAATATAATGAAAACAATAAAACAATAAATCTCGCATCAGTAATACATAATGCACAACATGAATATAAAACATAATTCTGTCCCAACGTAGTATTCCATGTTATAGAATAGTTCAATTACGTCATCGGCTTTCAGTGTCAGCAACATCAGCAGCTTCACGTGTAATCACATGTTGTTATTCTGATGTATATCAGTTCACTATCATTTCAAATAAGCAAATCTTAAAGTGACAAATTACATAATGAAGCATGATAAACAGTACTCATTCGTTCATGATCAAAAGTGATGGCAAACAAGTTTGTTCACATGTCCAACTTCTGAATCCCTCTGTTGCCCAGTTACTGTCGGACATGCCTACACGATTCATACCATTTTCTCTCTATTTCTGCATGCACTGAAAACGTTAATGGTCAACACCTGATAAACAAGCTGTTTCCCCTAGAAACATGCACGACTAACCATACTTGCCTAACTATATCAGATTCTAACAGACCTCTCCGATACTATCTACATGTATATCAAATATATTAATTGTTCATCCCATATGTATCAGTCAGTAAAACTCATTTTTATGCTGTTTGTTGTTTGTGTATTGTTTAACGCCACACTCAGCAATATTCCAGATATATGTCGGTGGTCTGTAAATAATCGAGACTGCTCCAGACCATCGAGTGATTGACATCATGAGCATCGATCTACAGCATACACTGACATGTATCAACCAAGCTAGCGAGCCTGACTACCCGATCTCGTTAGTCGCCTCTTACGACAAGCTTTGGATGCTGAAGACTAATATAAAGCCTATGCCTCTAGCTACCCTGAGTGAAAGATTTAATGACACCTCTTTCGGTATGGGAACACACAGGCCCAGTGCAGCACTTCTTTGCAGGGAAAGTTCATCTGGCCTACCTTAATATCAAAGTTGCATCCATTGGTTTTAGAAAGCATGCCTAATGCATCACTTCTTTGCAGGGAAAGTTCATCTCGCCTACCTTAATATCAAAGTTGCATCCATTGGTTTTAGAAAGCATGCCTAATGCAGCACTTCTTTGCAGGGAAAGTTCATCTCGCCTACCTTAATATCAAAGTTGCATCCATTGGTTTTAGAAAGCATGCCCAATGCAGTATAACTTTGAAATTATTAGAGATATTCATATCCCTTTAACTATCTTAAAAACAAATTTAAACATACTTCCAGTTTGGAAAAACATATGCCCTAAGTATTACAACTTTAAAACAGAAAGTTCCAGGCCTATAGCTACCTTAATAACCCCTCCCTTTTAATTAACATTACTGACTACCGGTTCGGGGAAACGGAAAAAGAAAGTCCCATATATAACACTAAGACTTGATGTAATATATATGCATTAGTCACCACTGTGTCTCACCTTTTTTTCCTATCACCACAGCCTAATTATTTGTAATCTGAGGCAGGATATGTCAATGTTCATTCCAAGCCAATTCTAAATGGTGAGAGGAAGCTTCAGTTTACATAAAAGTAATCATTGGGACTACTAGTCTATAGAAAAGCGACAAAGCCATTTCATAATCTTAGAGTCCATAAGCAGAGTCCATGTTTGGTTTCCGACTGTGTTATATAAAGTAAAGCCACGGCCAGTGGATAAAGTGTTGAGGAGGAGAAGTAGCAAATATACAAAGCAAAATTGGCGAAGGAAGGGGCATGGAAGGGAATAGGTAGTGAAGTAGGTGGTAAAATGCCCTGGTTTGAGAACTTAAATTACCATGGTGTTACCAATCTTTCTTCCTGATTATTTCCGTCATCTGTATTATTTTGCGTTTCGGGTCCTTTTTTGTTGAAATATACTTAACAAAGTTAAAACAATCAACGAATAGGAAAAACCCAAATGCTGCACCAATGCAAACTATGCCGATTAATCCAATCCCTGTTGAAGATTTGCGTGTATCCGGTGCACTTGTCTTTTTTCGTATTGTGCTGGTCAGAATCGACTTGTCGAGGAGTAAACTCGACCGCAGCCATGCAACTTTTGCAGCCAGTTCTTCATCTGTCATGTTACCCTTGAAAAGGCAAGGACAACCACAAGCAAGTACAAACTGACAAAGCAAGCCACTGTACTCAGCCGGACAGAGGCATTCAAACGCGTTGACACGATCAGTGCAAGTCCCGTTGTTTTTACATGGACTGGAGGCACAGTCGTCGATGTCTGAAATAGAAAAATGAGAAACGATTATTGTTACAATTCTTAAACCGTTTACGGGTATGCAACAAGTGGAAGCTTTATTTTGCCCCCCCCCCCCCCCCCCCCCCCCCAAATGCTTACAATTTAAATATTGATGGTTAGCACATTAAGCAGCTATTATTAGCAACACAAGACACAGGTCCTACTATTAAAGCATAGAAATATTTACAAGTGAGTTATAAATATTTTTTTAAATTATTAATTAAGACATGTGACACTTAATGATGGTTGTACTGACATAGGTCAAGTGCAGATAATGGAGGTTTAAGTAAATGCGCTAATTATAACGTGTCACTTAATGTTCTGGTCCATCAATTGATGTTTTGGGTTGTTTACAGACCGCCGTCGCACTGCAATGGGTGTGGCTTCAGGCAAGAAACGCGTACTTTTTATGCAAATTGTGTGAGTGACGTGTGCTTTGGGTAGGGCAGGGTATGCTTATCCTTTTCGCGATCACCTGGTGTCAGCACTGATTTTTTAGCGATCCATTCATATAATTTTCACAGCTATATATTGAATTTAACGCCAAATGGAATCTGTTCCGGCGGATAATCGAGACGGGTTACTCTGCGGTCTTTTATATGAACTGACGTTATATTAACACTGAACTTATTGCAGGGTTTGTCTCATCTGAACAGATATGAAGAGGTAAGCTTCAGGAATATTAAACAATGATATGCTATCATAATGAGCACAATGATATGTACATGTACTTTCCTGGTTTCCAAACTTGATACTACATATCGGCGTTACACTGATTATGAATACAAAACATGTGTGAGATATAGGGACAGATTTCTCACCTGTGTTGCAGTTCCGACCTAATAGGGTTCGGGCTAATGAGGTTATAATACTGAAATAAATAAAACCTGTGTGAGATAGGGAAGGCCTTCTCACCTGTGCTGCAGTTCTTGTCTGTATACCCAGGTTCACAGTCACAGGTGTAGTTATTGACGTGGTCGACACACCTGCCGTTCACACATGGGTTTGATGCACACTCGTCAATATCTACAAACAGTTACATGAAGAATTAACGATAACTGTCCAAATACATATTATCCGAACAAACCAATTATGGTTACTTAGTATTTTTCCTTGTGTATCTTCAGTCGCAAAAAGTCGTAATCGCCTGAAAAGCATGGTGTCCAACCTAATGGGGTTCGGGCTAATGAGGTTATAATACTGAAATAAATAAAACCTGTGTGAGATAGGGAAGGCCTTCTCACCTGTGCTGCAGTTCTTGTCTGTATACCCAGGTTCACAGTCACAGGTGTAGTTGTTGACGTGGTCGACACACCTGCCGTTCACACATGGGTTTGTTGCACACTCGTCAATATCTACAAACAGTGACATGAAGAATTAACCACAACTGTCCAAATACATAATTATCCGAACAAACGAATTACCGTTACTAAGTATTTTTCCTTGTGTATCTTCAGTCGCAAAAAGTCGTAATCGCCTGAAAAGCATTGTGTCCAACCTAATGGGGTTCGGGCTAATGAGGTTATAATACTGAAATAAATAAAACCTGTGTGAGATAGGGAAGGCCTTCTCACCTGTGCTGCAGTTCTTGTCTGTATACCCAGGTTCACAGTCACAGGTGTAGTTGTTGACGTGGTCGACACACCTGCCGTTCACACATGGGTTTGTTGCACACTCGTCAATATCTACAAACAGTTACATGAAGAATTAACCACAACTGTCAAAATACATTATTATCCGAACAAACGAATTATCGTTACTAAGTATTTTTCCTTGTGTATCTTCAGTCGCAAAAAGTCGTAATCACCTGAAAAGGATGGTGTCCAACCTAATGGGGTTCGGGCTAATGAGGTTATAATACTGAAATAAATAAAACCTGTGTGAGATAGGGAAGGCCTTCTCACCTGTGCTGCAGTTCCTGTTTGTATACCCAGGTTCACAGTCACAGGTGTAGTTGTTGACGTGGTCGACACATGTACCGTTCAGACATGGGTTTGTTGCACAGTCGTTTATGTCTACAAACAGATACATGAACAATTAACCAAAACATAACATAACAATTAATGCTTTTGTTTCACAGCAACTAGCGGCAGAGACCCAAACATTAAACTCCGTAGCTTTAGAAGTTGAGTTCTTTCAGAGTAGAAGCGACTTCTTCATGGCATTTTTATATCTTAGTTTGGTTTGTTTGTTTATATCTACTTTACATTTATTGTAAATATAGGTCATAAAAAAGCTCCTTAAATATTGAAGGTCGGTGGCAGTATTCTAAGGTTTGTGGTATTTAGCACATGTCAAAATGAATTATATTGGTAGTTGGTTATATTTGTCTATTATTTCATATGAATTTCATTTATCTGAAAGGGGATGCCGTCGTAAAGTGTGATTCTTGATCAAGAGTATTGTCTCATTCTGAAACTAGGATAAAACTTGTTTATCACCTGACCATATTTACTATCTACTCATGGCTAGTTTTAAAAATAAGATAGTCCCCCTGCATCAAATCTAACCACCTAAATCACAGCACAGCACAGCAGGCAACAACACGTTATGTGACAGCACGATAAAACAGGTCAGTAAAATACTTCAACACTAAATTATGTTCATGTTTTTTAGTTCTTTTGTATGATCACAAAATCGGTTGTTTCTTAAACAATAATGTTCTTCGGTAACTTGTTACATATGGTAATGTTGAAAAAGTATCTAAATTAATGTTGATCGATTACGTTAAAGCTAAAGTTCATTTGGTAATGTAGACAATTGCAATAAAAGTTCTGATTAAAGTCAGAGTTAAATAATTATTAACGTAAGCTTTTGTCAGTTGGCTATGTGCATATATATGCAATGGTTTTGTTTGAATTGTGTGAGTGAATACCCTACGTCATGATGAGTGCACTGTCACAATGTTCTATGATGGTGTTTGTGAATTGCAGGCAATCCATGGTCTGCCTTTATTGTAAGTCATCATGTGTTTTCATATGGCTCAATTCCACAAATACGTAAGGTTTATTATCATGGATAAATATATTTGATCTTTATGTTACAACATGTATGTTACGTTACTTGTTGGGTGATGCCGGTGTTAAGTATATGTGTAAATACTGTTTTATTGTGATTATGTGGGCAAAACATGGTATTTGGTGGTGAATTACCTCCCTTGGCGTGATATTATCTCACAGCTTATGTCATGAGTGTTTATTACCTCCCTTGATGTGACAAATTTAGATATTTGTCGGACAATTGTTATGTATAGTTATTTTACGATGCCATAAATCCCATACATTTTTTGTGATGTGAAAACTACTTGTGATATTGATACATATGATTTATGGCTGTTACTACACTGTTATAATTGTTTCAGGGCCATGACTACATGAATAACTGACATCTGAATTAAACCGATCATTATCCCACAGCGAGGCACGGTCATATTTCGCGACCAAAGGCATCTCTAACATTAATAATAGGCTGTACATCTGGGCTTTTTAAAACCGAACTGAACATTTGTAGCAGTAATATGTCTCTATTCTGAAGCGAACATCTTCAACAGCATCCCTATATCTGATGAAATGGACTTCTTCCAATAGTATCCCTTTATGTGATTAAATGAACATCTTACAATAGCATCCCTATATCTGATTAAATGGACATCTTCCAATAGCATCCCCATAATCTGATTAAATGGACATCTTCCAATAGCTTCCCTCTATCTGATTAAATGCAAATCTTTCAATAGCGTCCTTATAATCTGATTGAATGGACATCTTCCAATAGCTTCCCTAATATCTGATTAAATGGACATCTTCCAATAGCATCCCTATAATCTGATTACATGGACATCTTCCAATAGCTTCCCTATATCTGATGAAATGGACATCTTCCAATAGCATCCCTATAATCTCATAAATGGACATCTTCAAATAGCATCCCTATATCTGATTAAATGGACATCATCCAACAGCATCCCTATATCTGATGAAATGGACATCTTCCAATAGCATCCCTATATCTGATTAAATGGACATCTTCCAATAGCATCCCTATAATCGTAATCGCCTGAAAAGCATGGTGTCCAACCTAATGGGGTTCGGGCTAATGAGGTTATAATACTGAAATAAATTAAACCTGTGTGAGATAGGGAAGGCCTTCTCACCTGTGCTGCAGTTCTTGTCTGTATACCCAGGTTCACAGTCACAGGTGTAGTTGTTGACGTGGTCGACACATGTACCGTTCGCACATGGGTTTGTTGCACACTCGTCAATATCTGCAAACAGTTACATGAACAATTAACCAAAACATAACATAACAATTAATGCTTTTGTTTCACAGCAACTAGCGGCAGAGACCCAAACATTAAACTCCGTAGCTTTAGAAGTTGAGTTCTTTCAGAGTAGAAGCGACTTCTTCATGACATTTTTATATCTTAGTTTGGTTTGTTTGTTTATATCTACTTTACATTTATTGTAAATATAGGTCATAAAAAGGATCCTTAGTTATTGAAGGTCGGTGGCAGTATTCTAAGGTTTGTGGTATTTAGCACATGTCAAAATGAATTATATTGGTAGTTGGTTATATTTGTCTATTATTTCATATGAATTTCATTTATCTGAAAGGGGATGCCGTCGTAAAGTGTGATTCTTGATCAAGAGTATTGTCTCATTCTGAAACTAGGATAAAACTTGTTTATCACCTGACCATATTTACTATCTACTCATGGCTAGTTTTAAAACTAAGATAGTTCCCCTGCATCAAATCTAATCACCTAAATCACAGCACAGCACAGCAGGCAACAACACGTTATGTGACAGCACGATAAAACAGGTCAGTTAAATACTTCAACACTAAATTATGTTCATGTTTTTTAGTTCTTTTGTATGATCACAAAATCGGTTGTTTCTTAAACAATAATGTTCTTCGGTAACTTGTTACATATGGTAATGTTGAAAAAGTATCTAAATTAATGTTGATCAATTACGTTAAAGCTAAAGTTCATTTGGTAATGTAGACAATTGCAATAAAAGTTTCTGATTAAAGTCAGAGTTAAATAATTATTAACGTAAGCTTTTGTCAGTTGGCTATGTGCATATATATGCAATGGTTTTGTTTGAATTGTGTGAGTGAATACCCTACGTCATGATGAGTGCACTGTCACAATGTTCTATGATGGTGTTTGTGAATTGCAGGCAATCCATGGTCTGCCTTTATTGTAAGTCATCATGTGTTTTCATATGGCTCAATTCCACAAATACGTAAGGTTTATTATCATGGATAAATATATTTGATCTTTATGTTACAACATGTATGGTACGTTACTTGTTGGGTGATGCCGGTGTTAAGTATATGTGTAAATACTGTTTTCATTGTGATTATGTGGGCAAAACATGGTATTTGGTGGTGAATTACCTCCCTTGGCGTGATATTATCTCACAGCTTATGTCATGAGTGTTTATTACCTCCCTTGATGTGACAAATTTAGATATTTGTCGGACAATTGTTATGTATATTTATTTTACGATGCCATAAATCCCATACATTTTTTGTGATGTGAAAACTACTTGTGATATTGATACATATGATTTATGGCTGTTACTACACTGTTATAATTGTTTCAGGGCCATGACTACATGAATAACTGACATCTGAATTAAACCGATCATTATCTGACAGCGAGGCACGGTCATATTTCGCGACCAAGGGCATCTCTAACATTAATAATAGGATGTACATCTGGTCTTTTTAAAACCGAACTTACCATTTGTAGCAGTTATATGTGTGTATTCTGAAGCGAACATCTTCAACAACATCCCTATATCTGATGAAATGGACATCTTCCAATAGTATCCCTTTATGTGATTAAATGGACATCTTCCAATAGCTTCCCTATATCTGATTAAATGGACATCTTCCAATAGCATCCCCATAATCTGATTAAATGGACATCTTCCAATAGCATCCCTATATCGGATTAAATGGACATCTTCTAACAGCATCCCTATATCTGATGAAATGGACATCTTTCAACAGCATCCCTTTTTCTGATGAAATGGACATCTTTCAATAGCATCCCTATATCTGATGAAATGGACATCTTTCAATAGCTTCCCTATATCTAGTTAAATGGACATCTTCCAATAGCATCTCTATAACCTGATTAAATGGACATCTTCCAATAGCATCCCTCTAATCTGATTAAATGGACATCTTCCAATAGCATCCCTATATCTGATTAAATGGACATCTTCCAACAGCATCCCCATATCTGATGAAATGGACATCTTTCAACAGCATCCCTATATCTGATGAAATGAACATCTTCCAATAGCATTCTTATAATCTGATAAATGGACATCTTCCAATAGCATCCCTATATCTGATTAAATGGACATCTTCCAACAGCATCCCTATAATCTGATTAAATGGACATCTTCCAATAGCATCCCTATATCGGATTAAATGGACATCTTCCAACAGCATCCCCATATCTGATGAAATGGTCATCTTTCAACACCATCCCTATATCTGATGAAATGGACATCTTCCAATAGTATTCCTATAATCTGATCAATGGACATCTTCCAATAGCATCCCTATATCTGATTAAATGGACATCTTCCAACAGCATCCCTATAATCTGATAAATGGACATCTTCCAATAGCATCCCTATATCTGATTAAATGGACATCTTCCAACAGTATCCCTATAATCTGATTAAATGGACATCTTCCAATAACATCCCTATATCGGTTTAAATGGACATCTTCCAACAGCATCCCCATATCTGAAGAAATGGACATCTTCCAATAGCATCCCCATAATCTGATAAATGGATATCTTCCAATAGCATCCCTATATCTGATTAAATGGACATCTTCCAACACCATTCCTAGATCTCATGAAATGGATATCTTCCAATAGAATTCCTATATCTGATTAAATGGACATCTTCCAATAGCATCCCTATATCTGATTAAATGGACATCTTCCAATAGCATTCTTATAATCTGATGAAATGGACATCTTCCAATAGCATCCCTATATCTGATTAAATGGACATCTTTCAACAGCATCCCTATATCTGATGAAATGAACATCTTCCAATAGCATTCTTATAATCTGATAAATGGACATCTTCCAATAGCATCCCTATATCTGATTAAATGGACATCTTCCAACAGCATCCCTATAATCTGATTAAATGGACATCTTCCAATAGCATCCCTATATCGGATTAAATGGACATCTTCCAACAGCATCCCCATATCTGATGAAATGGTCATCTTTCAACACCATCCCTATATCTGATGAAATGGACATCTTCCAATAGTATTCCTATAATCTGATCAATGGACATCTTCCAATAGCATCCCTATATCTGATTAAATGGACATCTTCCAACAGCATCCCTATAATCTGATAAATGGACATCTTCCAATAGCATCCCTATATCTGATTAAATGGACATCTTCCAACAGTATCCCTATAATCTGATTAAATGGACATCTTCCAATAACATCCCTATATCGGTTTAAATGGACATCTTCCAACAGCATCCCCATATCTGATGAAATGGACATCTTCCAATAGCATCCCTATAATCTGATAAATGGATATCTTCCAATAGCATCCCTATATCTGATTAAATGGACATCTTCCAACACCATTCCTAGATCTCATGAAATGGATATCTTCCAATAGAATTCCTATATCTGATTAAATGGACATCTTCCAATAGCATCCCTATATCTGATTAAATGGACATCTTCCAATAGTTTCCCATATCTGATGAAATGGACATCTTTCAACAGCATCCCTATATCTGATGAAATGGACATCTTCCAATAGCATCCCTATAATCTGATAAATGGACATCTTCCAATAGCATCCCTATATCTGATTAAATGGACATCTTCCAACAGTATCCCTATAATCTGATTAAATGGACATCTTCCAATAACATCCCTATATCTGATTAAATGGACATCTTCCAAATGCATTCCTATATCTCATGAAATGCATATCTTCCAATAGAATCCCTATATCTGATTAAATGGACATCTTCCAATAGCATCCCTATATCTGATTAAATGGACATCTTCCAATAGTTTCCCTATATCTGATTAAATGGACATCTTCCAATAGCATCCCTATAATCTGATTAAATGGACATCTTCCAACAGTATTCCTATATCTGATTAAATGGACATCTTCCAATAGCATCCCTATAATCTGATAAATGGACATCTTCCAATAGCTTCCCTATATCTGATTAAATGGACATCTTCCAACAGCATCCCTTTATCTGATGAAATGGACATCTTCCAATAGCATCCCTATATCTGGTGAAATGGACATCTTCCAATAGCATTCCTTTAATCTGATAAATGGACATATTTCAATAACATCCCTATATCTGATGAAATAGACATCTTTCAATAGCTTCCCTATATCTAATTAAATGGACATCTTCCAATAGCATCCCTATATCTGATGAAATGGACATCTTTCAATAGCATCCCTATAACTGATGAAATGGACATCTTTCAATAGCTTCCCTATATCTAATTAAATGGACATCTTCCAATAGCATCTCTATAACCTGATTAAATGGACAACTTCCAACAGCATCCCTATATCTGATGAAATGGACATCTTTCAACAGCATCCCTATATCTGATGAAATGAACATCTTCCAATAGCATTCCTATAATCTGATAAATGGACATCTTTCAACAGCATCCCTATATCTGATGAAATGAACATCTTCCAATAGCATTCCTATAATCTGATAAATGGACATCTTCCAATAGCATCCTATATCTGATTAAATGGACATCTTCCAACAGCATCCCTATAATCTGATTAAATGGACATCTTCCAATAGCATCCCTATATCGGATTAAATGGACATCTTCCAACAGCATCCCCATATCTGATGAAATGGTCATCTTTCAACACCATCCCCATATCTGATGAAATGGACATCTTTCAACAGCATCCCTATATCTGATGAAAAGGACATCTTCGAACAGCATTCCTATAATATGATAAATGGACATCTTCCAATAGCATCCCTTTAATCTGATTAAATGGACATCTTTCAACAGCATCCCTATATCTGATGAAATGAACATCTTCCAATAGCATTCCTATAATCTGATAAATGGACATCTTTCAACAGCATCCCTATATCTGATGAAATGAACATCTTCCAATAGCATTCCTATAATCTGATAAATGGACATCTTCCAACAGCATCCCCATATCTGATGAAATGGACATCTTTCAACAGCATCCCTATATCTGATCAAATGGACATCTTTCAACAGCATCCCTATATCTGATGAAATGGACATCTTCCAACAGCATTCCTATAATCTGATAAATGGACATCTTCCAATAGCATCCCTATAATCTGATTAAATGGACAACTTCCAACAGCATCCCTATATCTGATGAAATGGACATCTTTCAACAGCATCCCTATATCTGATGAAATGAACATCTTCCAATAGCATTCCTATAATCTGATAAATGGACATCTTTCAACAGCATCCCTATATCTGATGAAATGAACATCTTCCAATAGCATTCCTATAATCTGATAAATGGACATCTTCCAATAGCATCCTATATCTGATTAAATGGACATCTTCCAACAGCATCCCTATAATCTGATTAAATGGACATCTTCCAATAGCATCCCTATATCGGATTAAATGGACATCTTCCAACAGCATCCCCATATCTGATGAAATGGACATCTTTCAACAGCATCCCTATATCTGATGAAAAGGACATCTTCCAACAGCATTCCTATAATATGATAAATGGACATCTTCCAATAGCATCCCTATAATCTGATTAAATGGACATCTTTCAACAGCATCCCTATATCTGATGAAATGAACATCTTCCAATAGCATTCCTATAATCTGATAAATGGACATCTTTCAACAGCATCCCTATATCTGATGAAATGAACATCTTCCAATAGCATTCCTATAATCTGATAAATGGACATCTTCCAATAGCATCCTATATCTGATTAAATGGACATCTTCCAACAGCATCCCTATAATCTGATTAAATGGACATCTTCCAATAGCATCCCTATATCGGATTAAATGGACATCTTCCAACAGCATCCCCATATCTGATGAAATGGACATCTTTCAACAGCATCCCTATATCTGATCAAATGGACATCTTTCAACAGCATCCCTATATCTGATGAAATGGACATCTTCCAACAGCATTCCTATAATCTGATAAATGGACATCTTCCAATAGCATCCCTATAATCTGATTAAATGGACATCTTCCAATAACATCCCTATATCGGTTTAAATGGACATCTTCCAACAGCATCCCCATATCTGAAGAAATGGACATCTTCCAATAGCATCCCTATAATCTGATCAATGGATATCTTCCAATAGCATCCCTATATCTGATTAAATGGACATCTTCCAACACCATTCCTAGATCTCATGAAATGGATATCTTCCAATAGAATTCCTATATCTGATTAAATGGACATCTTCCAATAGCATCCCTATATCTGATTAAATGGACATCTTCCAATAGTTTCCCTATATCTGATGAAATGGACATATTCCAATAGCATTCCTATAATCTGATAAATGGACATCTTCCAATAGCATCCCTATATCTGATTAAATGGACATCTTCCAACAGTATCCCTATAATCTGATTAAATGGACATCTTCCAATAACATCCCTATATCGGTTTAAATGGACATCTTCCAACAGCATACCCATATCTGATGAAATGGGCATCTTCCAATAGCATCCCTATAATCTGATAAATGGATATCTTCCAATAGCATCCCTATATCTGATTAAATGGACATCTTCCAACACCATTCCTATATCTCATGAAATGGATATCTTCCAATAGAATCCCTATATCTGATTAAATGGACATCTTCCAATAGCATCCCTATATCTGATTAAATGGACATCTTCCAATAGTTTCCCTATATCTGATTAAATGGACATCTTCCAATAGCATCCCTATAATCTGATTAAATGGACATCTTCCAACAGTATTACTATATCTGATGAAAGGGACATCTTCCAATAGCATCCCTATAATCTGATAAATGGACATCTTCCAATAGTTTCCCTATATCTGATGAAATGGATATCTTCCAATAGAATTCCTATATCTGATTAAATGGACATCTTCCAATAGTTTCCCTATATCTGATGAAATGGACATCTTCCAATAGCATTCCTATAATCTGATCAATGGACATCTTCCAATAGCATCGCTATATCTGATTAAATGGACATCTTCCAACAGTATCCCTATAATCTGATTAAATGGACATCTTCCAATAACATCCCTCTATCGGTTTAAATGGACATCTTCCAACAGCATCCCGATATCTGATGAAATGGGTATCTTCCAATAGCATCCCTATAATCTGATAAATGGATATCTTCCAATAGCATCCCTATATCTGATTAAATGGACATCTTCCAACACCATTCCTATACCTCATGAAATGGATATCTTCCAATAGAATCCCTATATCTGATTAAATGGACATCTTCCAATAGCATCCCTATATCTGATTAAATGGACATCTTCCAATAGTTTCCCTATATCTGATTAAATGGACATCTTCCAATAGCATCCCTATAATCTGATTAAATGGACATCTTCCAACAGTATTCCTATATCTGATGAAATGGACATCTTCCAATAGCATCCCTATAATCTGATAAATGGACATCTTCCAATAGCTTCCCTATATCTGATTAAATGGACATCTTCCAACAGCATCCCTATATCTGATGAAATGGACATCTTCCAATAGCATCCCTATATCTGATGAAATGGACATCTTCCAATAGCATTCCTTTAATCTGATCAATGGACATATTTCAATAGCATCCCTATATCTGATGAAATGGACATCTTTCAATAGCTTCCCTATATCTAATTAAATGGACATCTTCCAATAGCATCCCTATATCTGATGAAATGGACATCTTTCAATAGCATCCCTATAATCTGATTAAATGGACATCTTCCAACAGTATTACTATATCTGATGAAAGGGACATCTTCCAATAGCATCCCTATAATCTGATAAATGGACATCTTCCAATAGTTTCCCTATATCTGATGAAATGGATATCTTCCAATAGAATTCCTATATCTGATTAAATGGACATCTTCCAATAGTTTCCCTATATCTGATGAAATGGACATCTTCCAATAGCATTCCTATAATCTGATCAATGGACATCTTCCAATAGCATCGCTATATCTGATTAAATGGACATCTTCCAACAGTATCCCTATAATCTGATTAAATGGACATCTTCCAATAACATCCCTCTATCGGTTTAAGTGGACATCTTCCAACAGCATCCCGATATCTGATGAAATGGGTATCTTCCAATAGCATCCCTATAATCTGATAAATGGATATCTTCCAATAGCATCCCTATATCTGATTAAATGGACATCTTCCAACACCATTCCTATACCTCATGAAATGGATATCTTCCAATAGAATCCCTATATCTGATTAAATGGACATCTTCCAATAGCATCCCTATATCTGATTAAATGGACATCTTCCAATAGTTTCCCTATATCTGATTAAATGGACATCTTCCAATAGCATCCCTATAATCTGATTAAATGGACATCTTCCAACAGTATTCCTATATCTGATGAAATGGACATCTTCCAATAGCATCCCTATAATCTGATAAATGGACATCTTCCAATAGCTTCCCTATATCTGATTAAATGGACATCTTCCAACAGCATCCCTATATCTGATGAAATGGACATCTTCCAATAGCATCCCTATATCTGATGAAATGGACATCTTCCAATAGCATTCCTTTAATCTGATCAATGGACATATTTCAATAGCATCCCTATATCTGATGAAATGGACATCTTTCAATAGCTTCCCTATATCTAATTAAATGGACATCTTCCAATAGCATCCCTATATCTGATGAAATGGACATCTTTCAATAGCATCCCTATATCTGATGAAATGGACATCTTTCAATAGCTTCCCTATATCTAATTAAATGGACATCTTCCAATAGCATCTCTATAACCTGATTAAATGGACATCTTCAAACAGCATCCCCATATCTGATGAAATGGACATCTTTCAACAGCATCCCTATATCTGATGAAATGAACATCTTCCAATAGCATTCCTATAATCTGATAAATGGACATCTTTCAACAGCATCCCTATATCTGATGAAATGAACATCTTCCAATAGCATTCCTATAATCTGATAAATGGACATCTTCCAATAGCATCCTATATCTGATTAAATGGACATCTTCCAACAGCATCCCTATAATCTGATTAAATGGACATCTTCCAATAGCATCCCTATATCGGATTAAATGGACATCTTCCAACAGCATCCCCATATCTGATGAAATGGACATCTTTCAACAGCATCCCTATATCTGATGAAATGGACATCTTCCAATAGCATTCCTATAATCTGATAAATGGACATCTTCCAATAGCATCCCTATATCTGATTAAATGGACATCTTCCAATAGCATCCCTATATCTGATTAAATGGACATTTTCCAACAGCATCCCTATAATCTGATTGAATGGACATCTTTCAACAGCATCCCTTTTTCTGATGAAATGGACATCTTTCAACAGCATCCCTTTTTCTGATGAAATGGACATCTTCCAATAGCATTCCTATGATCTGATGAAATGGACATCTTCCAATAGCATCCCTATATCTGATTAAATGGACATCTTCCAACAGTATCCCTATAATCTGATTAAATGGACATCTTCCAATAGCATCCCTATATCGGTTTAAATGGACATCTTCCAACAGCATCCCCATATCTGATGAAATGGACATCTTCCAATAGCATCCCTATAATGTGATCAATAGATATCTTCCAATAGCATCCCTATAATCTGATAAATGGACATCTTCCAATAGCATCTCTATATCTGATTAAATGGACATCTTCCAACAGCATCCCTATATCTGATGAAATGGATATCTTCCAACAGCATCCCCATATCTGATTAAATGGACATCTTCCAATAGCATCCCTATATCTGATTAAATGGACATCTTCCAATAGTTTCCCTATATCTGATTAAATGGACATCTTCCAATAGCATCCCTATAATCTGATTAAATGGACATCTTCCAACACCATTCCTATATCTGATTAAATGGAAATCTTTCAATAGCGTCCTTATAATCTGATTGAATGGACATCTTCCAATAGCTTCCCCAAAATCTGATTAAATGGACATCTTCCAATAGCATCCCTATAATCTGATTACATGGACATCTTCCAATAGCATCCCTATATCGGTTTAAATGGACATCTTCCAACAGCATCCCCATATCTGATGAAATGGACATCTTCCAATAGCATCCCTATAATCTGATAAATAGATATCTTCCAATAGCATCCCTATAATCTGATAAATGGACATCTTCCAATAGCATCTCTATATCTGATTAAATGGACATCTTCCAACAGCATCCCTTTATCTGATGAAATGGATATCTTCCAATAGCATCCCTATATCTGATTAAATGGACATCTTCCAATAGCATCCCTATAATGTGATTAAATGGACATCTTCCAATAGCATCCCTATATCTGATTAAATGGAAATCTTTCAATAGCTTCCTTAAAATCTGATTAAATGGACATCTTCCAATAGCATCCCTATAATCTGATTACATGGACATCTTCCAACAGCATCGCTATAATCTGATAAATGGACATCTTCCAATAGCATCCCTATATCTGATTAAATGGACATCTTCCAACAGCATTCCTATATCTGATGAAATGGACATCTTCCAATAGCATCCCTATATCTGATTAAATGGACATCTTCCAATAGCATCCCTATAATCGTAATCGCCTGAAAAGCATGGTGTCCAACCTAATGGGGTTCGGGCTAATGAGGTTATAATACTGAATTAATTAAACTTGTGTGAGATAGGGAGGGCCTTCTCACCTGTGCTGCAGTTCTTGTCTGTATACCCAGGTTCACAGTCACAGGTGTAGTTGTTGACGTGGTCGACACATGTACCGTTCGCACATGGGTTTGTTGCACACTCGTCAATATCTACAAACAGTTACATAAAGAATTAACCAAAACTGTCCAAATACATAATTATCCGAACAAACGAATTACCGTTACTAAGTATTTTTCATTGTGGATCTTCAGTCGCAAAAAGTCGTAATCGCCTGAAAAGTATTGTGTCCAACCTAATAGGGTTCGGGCTAATGAGGTTATAATACTGAAATAAATTAAACCTGTGTGAGATAGGTAAGGCCTTCTCACCTATGCCGCAGTTCCTGTTTGTATACCCAGGTTCACAGTCACAGGTGTAGTTGTTGACGTGGTCGACACATGTACCGTTCGCACATGGGTTTGTTGCACAGTCGTCTATGTCTACAAACAGTTACATGAACAATTAACCAAAACATAACATAACAATTAATGCTTTTTGTTTCACAGCAACTAGCGGCAGAGACCCAAACATTACACTCAGTAGCTTTAGAAGTTGAGTTCTTTCAGAGTAGCAGCGACTTCTTCATGTCATTTTTATATCTTAGTTTGGTTTGTTTGTTTATATTTACTTTACGTTTATTGTAAATATAGGTCATAAAAAGGCTCCTTAAATATTGAAGGTCGGTGGCAGTATTCTAAGGTTTGTGGTATTTAGCACATGTCAAAATGAATTATATTGGTAGTTGGTTATATTTGTCTATTATTTCATATGAATTTCATTTATCTGAAAGGGGATACCGTCGTAAAGTGTGATTCTTGATCAAGAGTATTGTCTCATTCTGAAACTAGGATAAAACTTGTTTATCACCTGACCATATTTACTATCTACTCATGGCTAGTTTTAAAACTAAGATAGTCCCCCTGCATCAAATCTAACCACCTAAATCACAGCACAGCACAGCACAGCACAGCAGGCAACAACACGTTATGTGACAGCACGATAAAACAGGTCAGTTAAATACTTCAACACTAAATTATGTTCATGTTTTTTAGTTCTTTTGTATGATCACAAAATCGGTTGTTTCTTAAACAATAATGTTCTTCGGTAACTTGTTACATATGGTAATGTTGAAAAAGTATCTAAATTAATGTTGATCGATTACGTTAAAGCTAAAGTTCATTTGGTAATGTAGGCAATTGCAATAAAGGTTCTGATTAAAGACAGAGTTAAATAATTATTAACGTAAGCTTTTGTCAGTTGGCTATGTGCATATATATGCAATGGCTTTGTTTGAATTGTGTGAGTGAATATCCTACGTCATGATGAGTGCACTGTCACAATGTTCTATGATGGTGTTTGTGAATTGCAGGCAATCCATGGTCTGCCTTTATTGTAAGTCATCATGTGTTTTCATATGGCTCAATTCCACAAATACGTAAGGTTTATTATCATGGATAAATATATTTGATCTTTATGTTACAACATGTATGTTACGTTACTTGTTGGGTGATGCCGGTGTTAAGTATATGTGTAAATACTGTTTTCATTGTGATTATGTGGGCAAAACATGTTATTTGGTGGTGAATTACCTCCCTTGGCGTGATATTATCTCACAGCTTATGTCATGAGTGTTTATTACCTCCCTTGATGTGACAAATTTAGATATTTGTCGGACAATTGTTATGTATAGTTATTTTACAATGTCATAAATCCCATACATTTTTTGTGATGTGATAACTACTTGTGATATTGATACATATGATTTATGGCTGTTACTACACTGTTATAATTGTTTCAGGGCCATGACTACATGAACACCTGACATCTGAAATAAACCGATCATTACCCCACAGCGAGGCACGGTCATACTTCGCGACCAAAATCATCTCTAACATTAATAATAGGATGTACATCTGGGCTTTTTAAAACCGAACTGAACATTTGTAGCAGTTATATGTGTCTATTCTGAAACGAACATCTTCCAATAGCATCCCCATATCTGATGAAATGGACTTCTTCCAATAGCATCCCTATATGTGATTAAATGGACATCTTCCAATAGCATCCCTATATCTGATTAAATGGACATCTTCCAATAGGATCCCTATAATCTGATTAAATGAACATTTTCCAATAGCATCCCTATAATCTGATTAAATGGACATCTTCCCATAGCATCCCTATAATCTGATTAAATGGACATCTTCCAACAGCATCCCTATATCTGATCAAATGGACATCTTCCAACAGCATGCCTATATCTGATGAAATGGACATCTTCCAATAGCATCCCTATAATCTGATAAATGGACATCTTCCAATAGCATACCTATATCTGATTAAATGGACAGCTTCCAACAGCATCCCTATATCTGATGAAATGGACATCTTCCAATAGCTTCCCTATATCTGATTAAATGGACATTTTCCAATAGCTTCCCTATATCTGATTAAATGGACATCTTCCAATAGCATCCCTATATCTGATGAAATGGACATCTTCCAATAGCTTCCCTATATCTGATGAAATGGACATCTTCCAATAGCATCCCTATATCTGATTAAATGGACATCTTCCAACAGCATCCCTAGATCTGATTAAATGGACATCTTCCAATAGCATCCCTATATCTGATTAAATGGACAGCTTCCAACAACATCCCTAGATCTGATTACATGGACATCTTCCAATAGCATCCCTATATCTGATTAAATGGACATCTTCCAATAGCATCCCTATATCTGATTAAATGGACATCTTCCAATACCATCCCTATATCTGATTAAATGGACATCTTCCAATAGCTACCCTATATCTGATTAAATGGACATCTTCCAATAGCATCCCTATATCTGATTAAATGGACATCTTCCAATAACATCCCTATATCTGATTAAATGGACAGCTTCCAACAGCATCCCTATATCTGATTAAATGGACATCTTCCAACAGCATCCCTATATCTGATTAAATGGACACCTTCCAATAGCATTCCTATATCTGATAAAATGGACATCTTCCAATAGCATCTCTATATCTGATTAAATGGACATCTTCCAATAGCATCCCTATATCTGATTAAATGGACATCTTCCACTGGCATCGCTATATCTGATTAAATGGACATCTTCGCATAGCATCCCTATATCTGATTAAATGGACATCTTCCACTAGCATACCTATATCTGGTGAAATGGACATCTTCCAATAGCATCCCTATATCTGATTAAATGGACATCTTCCAACAGCATCCCTATATGTGATTAAATGGACATCTTCCAATAGCATCCCCATATCTGATGAAATGGACTTCTTCCAATAGCATCCCTATATGTGATTAAATGGACATCTTCCAATAGCATCCCTATATCTGATTAAATGGACATCTTCCAATAGGATCCCTATAATCTGATTAAATGAACATCTTCCAATAGCATCCCTATAATCTGATTAAATGGACATCTTCCCATAGCATCCCTATAATCTGATTAAATGGACATCTTCCAACAGCATCCCTATATCTGATCAAATGGACATCTTCCAACAGCATGCCTATATCTGATGAAATGGACATCTTCCAATAGCATCCCTATAATCTGATAAATGGACATCTTCCAATAGCATACCTATATCTGATTAAATGGACAGCTTCCAACAGCATCCCTATATCTGATGAAATGGACATCTTCCAATAGCTTCCCTATATCTGATTAAATGGACATTTTCCAATAGCTTCCCTATATCTGATTAAATGGACATCTTCCAATAGCATCCCTATATCTGATGAAATGGACATCTTCCAATAGCTTCCCTATATCTGATTAAATGGACATCTTCCAATAGCATCCCTATATCTGATTAAATGGACATCTTCCAATAGCATCCCTATATCTGATTAAATGGACATCTTCCAACAGCATCCCTAGATCTGATTAAATGGACATCTTCCAATAGCATCCCTATATCTGATTAAATGGACAGCTTCCAACAACATCCCTAGATCTGATTAAATGGACATCTTCCAATAGCATCCCTATTTTTGATTAAATGGACATCTTCCAATAGCATCCCTATATCTGATTAAATGGACATCTTCCAATAACATCCCTATATCTGATTAAATGGACATCTTCCAATAGCTACCCTATATCTGATTAAATGGACATCTTCCAATAGCATCCCTATATCTGATTAAATGGACATCTTCCAATAACATCCCTATATCTGATTAAATGGACAGCTTCCAACAGCATCCCTATATCTGATTAAATGGACATCTTCCAACAGCATCCCTATATCTGATTAAATGGACACCTTCCAATAGCATTCCTATATCTGATAAAATGGACATCTTCCAATAGCATCCCTATATCTGATTAAATGGACATCGTCCAATAGCATCCCTATATCTGATTAAATGGACATCTTCCACTGGCATCCCTATATCTGATTAAATGGACATCTTCGCATAGCATCCCTATATCTGATTAAATGGACATCTTCCACTAGCATCCCTATATCTGGTGAAATGGACATCTTCCAATAGCATCCCTATATCTGATTAAATGGACATCTTCCAACAGCATCCCTATATGTGATTAAATGGACATCTTCCAATAGCATCCCTATATGTGATTAAATGGACATCGTCCAATAGCATCCCTATAATCTGATTAAATGAACATCTTCCAATAGCATCCCTATAATCTGATTAAATGGACATCTTCCCATAGCATCCCTATAATCTGATTAAATGGACATCTTCCAACAGCATCCCTATATCTGATCAAATGGACATCTTCCAACAGCATGCCTATATCTGATGAAATGGACATCTTCCAATAGCATCCCTATAATCTGATAAATGGACATCTTCCAATAGCATACCTATATCTGATTAAATGGACAGCTTCCAACAGCATCCCTATATCTGATGAAATGGACATCTTCCAATAGCTTCCCTATATCTGATTAAATGGACATTTTCCAATAGCTTCCCTATATCTGATTAAATGGACATCTTCCAATAGCATCCCTATATCTGATTAAATGGACATCTTCCAATAGCATCCCTATATCTGATTAAATGGACATCTTCCAATAGCATCCCTATATCTGATTAAATGGACATCTTCCAATAGCATCCCTATATCTGATTAAATGGACAGCTTCCAACAGCATCCCTAGATCTGATTAAATGGACATCTTCCAATAGCATCCCTATATCTGATTAAATGGACATCTTCCAATAGCATCCCTATATCTGATTAAATGGACATCTTCCAATAGCTTCCCTATATCTGATTAAATGGACATCTTCCAATAACATCCCTATATCTGATTAAATGGACATCTTCCAATAGCTACCCTATATCTGATTAAATGGACATCTTCCAATAGCATCCCTATATCTGATTAAATGGACATCTTCCAATAAGATCCCTATATCTGATTAAATGGACAGCTTTCAACAGCATCCCTATTTCTGATTAAATGGACATCTTCCAACAGCATCCCTATATCTGATTAAATGGACATCTTCCAATAGCATCCCTATATCTGATAAAATGGACATCTTCCAATAGCATCCCTATATCTGATTAAATGGACATCGTCCAATAGCATCCCTATATCTGATTAAATGGACATCTTCCACTGGCATCCCTATATCTGATTAAATGGACATCTTCGCATAGCATCCCTATTTCTGATTAAATGGACATCTTCCAATAGCATCCCTTTATCTGATTAAATGGACATCTTCCAATAGCATCCCTATAATCTGATTAAATGGACATCTTCCAATAGCATCCCTATAATCTGATTAAATGGACATCTTCCAACAGCATCCCTATATCTGATCAAATGGACATCTTCCAACAGCATGCCTATATCTGATGAAATGGACATCTTCCAATAGCATCCCTATAATCTGATAAATGGACATCTTCCAATAGCATACCTATATCTGATTAAATGGACAGCTTCCAACAGCATCCCTATATCTGATGAAATGGACATCTTCCAATAGCTTCCCTATATCTGATTAAATGGACATTTTCCAATAGCTTCCCTATATCTGATTAAATGGACATCTTCCAATAGCATCCCTATATCTGATTAAATGGACATTTTCCAATAGCATCCCTATATCTGATTAAATGGACATCTTCCAACAGCATCCCTAGATCTGATTAAATGGACATCTTCCAATAGCATCCCTATATCTGATTAAATGGACAGCTTCCAACAGCATCCCTAGATCTGATTAAATGGACATCTTCCAATAGCATCCCTATATCTGATTAAATGGACATCTTCCAATAGCATCCCTATATCTGATTAAATGGACATCTTCCAATAGCTTCCCTATATCTGATTAAATGGCCATCTTCCAATAGCATCCCTATATCTGATTAAATGGACATCTTCCAATAGCTACCCTATATCTGATTAAATGGACATCTTCCAATAGCATCCCTATATCTGATTAAATGGACATCTTCCAATAACATCCCTATATCTGATTAAATGGACAGCTTCCAACAGCATCCCTATTTCTGATTAAATGGACATCTTCCAACAGCATCCCTATATCTGATGAAATGGACATCTTCCAATAGCATCCCTATATCTGATAAAATGGACATCTTCCAATAGCATCCCTATATCTGATTAAATGGACATCGTCCAATAGCATCCCTATATCTGATTAAATGGACATCTTCCACTGGCATCCCTATATCTGATTAAATGGACATCTTCGCATAGCATCCCTATATCTGATTAAATGGACATCTTCCACTAGCATCCCTATATCTGGTGAAATGGACATCTTCCAATAGCATCCCTATATCTGATTAAATGGACATCTTCCAACAGCATCCCTATATGTGATTAAATGGACATCTTCCAATAGCATCCCTATATGTGATTAAATGGACATCTTCCAATAGCATCCCTATAATCTGATTAAATGAACATCTTCCAATAGGATCCCTATAATCTGATTAAATGGACATCTTCCCATAGCATCCCTATAATCTGATTAAATGGACATCTTCCAACAGCATCCCTATATCTGATCAAATGGACATCTTCCAACAGCATGCCTATATCTGATTAAATGGACATTTTCCAATAGCTTCCCTATATCTGATTAAATGGACATCTTCCACTAGCATCCCTATATCTGGTGAAATGGACATCTTCCAATAGCTTCCCTATATCTGATTAAATGGACATCTTCCAACAGCATCCCTATATCTGATTAAATGGACATCTTCCAATAGCATCCCTATATCTGGTGAAATGGACATCTTCCAATAGCATCCCTATATCTGGTGAAATGGAGCAAGGGAAGAACGTCACTTTCACCATTATTTCTGTTATAAAACAGTGGTTATCATTATCATACGTACTGGTAATTGTTTGATAGACATTGTAGAAAATGGGTATGGTAAAGGAAGCAATTTTAAATGATTATTTACTTTCACTGTTGCCAAAGAAGTCAACAAAACACCAGTGCATAAGTGTGAGATGGTCTAAAGTTTTAATAGTCATTTGTACTTCCCTTGAATAAGTCAGTCGGAATCGGTGGCATTGATGATTGCTTTTCATTGTAACCAGACAGTGTGAGCCATTTGCTCTTGGTTATTACCCCCTGGATTAATCATTTCCAGAAAAAAATACCAAATGTTTTGTATAATTCATTTTAGTTTTAACTTGCTAATTAGACGTAATTGGTTACCAGCAATAGTATGAATGAGAGACAGACAGAGAGAGAGAGAGAGAGAGAGAGAGAGAGAGAGAGAGAGAGACAGAGACACACGGAAACACAGAGATACACACAGAGACAGAGAGATACACAGAGAGTGGGACAGAGAGAGACAGACACACACAGAGACAGACATAGAGAGACACATAGATACACACAGGGGCAGACAGAGAGAGACACAGATACACACGGAGACAGACAGAGAGAGAGACACAGAGATACACACAGACAGAGAGAGAGACACACACAGAGAGACACACAGACAGTGAGAGACACACACAGAGATACACACAAGGACAGACAGAGAGAGACACAGATACACACGGAGACAGACAGAGAGAGAGACACAGAGATACACACAGACAGAGAGAGAGACACACACAGAGATACACACAGAGACAGACGGAGCGACACACAGAGACAGAGAGAGACACACAGAGATACACACAGAGACAGACAGAGAGAGAAACTCGTGAACTTTCTATGGTATCTGACCTCGCTTTCGCTCGGTCAGATACGATAGAAAGTTCACTCGTTTCGTAAAAATAGTATCTTACGAGAACGAGTGTAGTATTCTATATGTATCTCTGTAAACTCGTGAACTTTCTATGGTATTTGACCGAGCGAAAGCGAGGTCAGATACCATAGAAAGTTCACGAGTTTCGTAAAAATAGTATCTTACGAGAACGAGTGTAGTATTTTATTTATTACCCACATTTCTAAAGACGAAAATAGCGTTTTCGTTACTTTATACACCAAACGCAAAATGGCTCGAACTCTGGTTGCGCATGAATAGTAAAATGCCCAAATATAGACATGCTAACTTATTTACGCATTGGTAAATAGTTCCTGTTGTTTGTGTATGAATAATTGACAATACAGCTCATGCCAGGAAATAACAGTTTTAATTTGGAGAGAGTAAACTAACTGGAATGTGTATGATGTGTACACACTGAACAAGAACATGTAAAAAGTCAAACGTCGCCTCCCGTTTGAATCTCGGCCATGCCGCGGAGACGTTCACTCACGCCGCTAGTACATTCAACAGGTAGCCTACTCAACATTACTGTCGTCAGTGGACCTAGTTTCCAGCTTTTGACGTTTCGGAGCATAGAAATCACTGTGGTCACCAAGGAAGTTAATGTTTATCGTTCCTCCATATATAGGAGCAGAGAAAATGGAATTGACAAAGTCGCACCGAGTTTGCTTGGATTGTGCGGAGGTCACAACATTGACGGAACGAGATGTGCTTTCGGGAAGGGCAAGGTCACCGCGAGTGTTGGAAGAGATCATGTTACTAATGTCACGATGTTGAACGCTGGAAATACTGCTGTAGTTGTTCATGATCACACGTTGGATGTTTTTGTGACCGGAAATTTGCATGATTTCTGTGCCCGGTACACCAATCTCACGGAGTGATTGAATCATGGTTTTCCTGGCCTAGTGATTTGTGACACGTTTTCCAGTGATTCCCGCTGAATTGGATATTCTTTTCATAATTGAGCCAAGTTTATTTTTTCCAACTGGTCCACGTTTAAACCAAGGATGGTTAGGGGCAGGTGCTAATTTCGTATTCGTGGCCAAATAGAACGGAGTGTCTGGTGAACAAAAATCTACCGGGCGCAAACTGACATACAGTTTGTACAGTGCAACTGGACATCGTGGGTCGTTAGTGGACCATGCACGGGGAGGCACGTCACGGACATTACGTGTCATTGCCAGTGCGTGTCTTTGTTTGACGTTCATTGTACTCAATGAACTCTCTACCATCAGAGTCGAGTTTTAGAACTACATCTCCCCACCTCATCAAGTGAGGGGGTTTACACTTCGGAGACCAAAGTGTCTTGTCTTATTCCACCATAGTGTGTTGAGAATGGATTCTGGATTATTAGGACCCAATTCGTTTGCATCAAACATCATGTTGATTTCATCATTGGACAGACTTTCGGCCCTATTAGGTAAGTTTCCTCGCCCTTCTCTTTTTAGAACTTTTTGTTTGGTTGACAGGACTTCGCGAAGTTTTGAAAACTCACGATCCTGCAACAAGGACTTTTCATATCCCCTTGATTTTAGAAATCTGTCAATACTTGATAGCTTTGATGTCAAAGATCTTGGTTCATAGTCCTGGCCGTTAGATTTCTTTGTCAAGATGAAAAAGCTACACAATACATCGCATAGTTCATTTGGGGGTATGGTTTCAACCGGCCTAGAATCAGCGTTGGCGTTTCTCCAAAATACTTATGTCATATTGGGTCTTTCTCCAGGTGTTCTGATTTCGATTTTGATGTATGAAATTGTCAATGTTTGAACAGTCATACTGATTCACATTGTCACCTGGTATATCATCAAAAAAGTCATCCTTAAATAGTTCCTCATAGACACATTCTGGAACAGTGTCAAATGGGTTCAAAACGGATATAGGGGCCTATGATACAGTCTCAGGAACAACAGTAAGTCTATGCCGTCCTACTTGCCTCATTTCACCATTTAGAGTTTTGATATTGTAGGCATTGAATGTTCCAAGTGGTTGAACAATAGAAAGCACCCGTCCTCTAACTTCTCCGTCAATTTTGACACAATCGTTAACACGAATAGTGGTAGCCATCTTTCGATCTGCGCTAATATTTTAGCAGACGATCGTGCGGGAGATGTTGTTTTTTTGTAGTATATTTGTTACAAATGCAAAATGTTTCAAGTTAGCCAAACAAAATACCATTTATTGTCATGACATGTATTAAAATTGCTTGTGATTGTTTGTAAATGTCTCTCGTTTTCACGAGAATCCTACAGTTCTGCTTCGTAGTAGTAAAGAGTTGTGAAAGCGAATGACGTCTCGTGATTGTTTATGAATGAAAAAAGTAGTTCCGGTGTGACCGAGGTCACGATTGTCCAATCAAAACGAATAAAACGAGGTCAACCTTGTACGACACACGTGTGACGTACGGATTTAGTATCTTACCACCTGTATCTTCACCACGTGGGTAATAAACACAGAGACAGACGGAGCGACACACAGAGACAGAGAGAGACACACAGAGATACACACAGAGACAGACAGAGAGACACACAGAGATACACACAAAGACAGACGGAGAGACACACAGAGATACACACAGAGACAGAGAGAGGCACACAGAGATACACACAGAGACAGACAGAGAGACACACAGA
This sequence comes from Haliotis rufescens, assembly GCF_023055435.1. Classification (NCBI taxonomy): domain Eukaryota; kingdom Metazoa; phylum Mollusca; class Gastropoda; order Lepetellida; family Haliotidae; genus Haliotis; species Haliotis rufescens. Next base: position 26,697,707 of record NW_025964361.1, read on the forward strand.
GATACACACAGAGACAGACAGAGAGACACACAGAGATACACACAGAGACAGACAGAGAGACACACAGAGATACACACAGAGACAGACAGAGAGGCACACAGAGATACACACAGAGACAGACAGAGAGACACACAGAGATCCACACAGAGACAGAGAGAGGCACACAGAGATACACACAGAGACAGACAGAGAGACACACAGAGATCCACACAGAGACAGAGAGAGGCACACAGAGATACACACAGAGACAGACAGAGAGACACACAGAGATACACACAGAGACAGACAGAGAGAGAGAGACACACAGAGATCCACACAGAGACAGACAGAGAGATACACAGAGATACACACAGAGACAGAGAGCTACAAAGCGAGAGGGACAGACAGAGAGAGACTGACACAAAGAAAGACTGACACATACACACAGAGAGAGACACAGAGACAAAGTCATTGAATCAGGTAAAAGAAGAAATTACATACCTTTTTAGGGGGGTGGGGACAATTATGTTACGTTACATTAACCACCTTTGAGGGATGTCAGTACATTTTGTGTACAAAGACAGTGCGGGTGCTCTTGAGGAGGCAATGTCAGAGGCCAGACATCTTTTACTTCATCAATCACTTGCAGGATGAATGTATTGCAACAACACTTACCTATCTCGCAGAGGCTGCCATTGTATCCAGCAGTACAGTTGCAGCTGTACGACTCCAGCTGATCGACGCAGCTGCCGTTTGCACAGCTGTTGTTGGCGCAACTATCTATGATGTCTGCAAGAAAGCAAACATCATTATATCTAAAAACATTGTATTCGGTATTTTCGTGTTGTTCATCATGATATACATGTACGTGTATGAAGTCGAAGAAAAAAGTGAATATTACTGGATCAAAACATTCTTGCTTCTGTATATAAGAGTCGTTTTCTGAAGCTACCAGTTATACCAGTGACAGGCGACTCTCAAATAATGTGATAAGACCGAAGCTGTTAGGTGTCCACAGATCGACTATTGCAGGAAACTATCAAGTCATTGATGACTGAAAACAAACTCATAAAACAGGCGATAGTGGCTGTATGCTGGTGTAAGAGGGGGTTAACTGGATTCTTGGTGCCAGCTCCCATATTGTAATCTCTAAATCAGCGAATGTCTACAGGTTCATCTCGACAGCGCATTATAGGCCGGCACACACTGAAGCAGGGCTTTCTTTAAAACCTACAGTCAGCCAGCCAATCAGAGCAGATGCTCAAAATGAATCCTTGTATCGAGTTTATGTTATAGCAATTGCATACATTCTATTCTGTTCACCAGCAGAAGCTGATCATCTCATTCCCAGGACCCGTTTTCTTAAATGCCAAGACGATCGAAACTCGCATCGATTCCTTTAGTCACTTCATCAGGTCATTTAGATTTAAGTTTTGCAACTTCAATATTAGACCAAGTCGCAGAATATCTTTTGCACAGTTAAGTCACCAACCCTACAGCCCAGACTTAGCCCCCAGTGACTATTTCCTGTTCCGGCAAATGAAATCTGCCCTACGTGGAAGACGCTTCCAGGATGACGAGGACATAAAGGCTGCCACAGAGGCGTGGTTAGAGGGCCAATCTGCGATTTCTATAAAAGTGGTATTAAAAGATTGAAGGACAAATGGAATAAGTGGATTGAGGTGAATGGAGATTATATTGAAACATAAGAGTGCAAAATATATTCTGCGACTTGGTCTTATATTGAAGTTGCAAAACCTATTGAAAGCCCCTCGTATATATTGTACAAGTCGTTACGTCGTAACCCATCGGACATGTATATCATATTTACATTGTGCAAGCCGTTACCTGTCGGATATATATATATATTGTACTAATCGTTACGTATTTACCCATCGGACATATATATCATAGTTACATAAATGTCCAAGTCATCGTGATAACTGTAATCTCAGACGAAGATATCCCATGATAAGTGTTATCTCAGACGATTATATCCCATGATAAGTGTTATCTCAGACGAAGATATCCCATGATAAGTGTTATCTCAGACGAAGATAGCCCATGATAAGTGTTATCTCAGACGAAGATATCCCATGATAACTGTTATCCCAGACCAAGTCATCCCGTGGTAATTGTCATCTCAGACACGATCATGCCATGTTATCTGAAACTTTACCGGTCTCACAGAAAGCTCCCCCCGTTCCATTGACACAGCCACATTGGTAGAGGGTCTTCAGATGAGTACAGTTACTGGAGTACTGGCAGGGGTCCGCGGCGCAGCCGCCTGAAGCTTAAATAGACACAAATCAATTACACATGCAAGTTCTTTTATTCTCAACGTCAATGCACCACTCAGTTTCTGGCGTTGACGTTTCATGTTTAATTGCAATACCGACGATGTAATATGTATACTAGTTTGTATGTACAAATAAAGCATCCTGAAGGATGCACTTCCGCAGGTTTTAGTGTCCCATCTCATCTGAGCCAAGTTACTTGGATATCCGATCTGACAGATATATTTTCTCTTTTCTCTTTTCTATGAAATCCACATTCTGCCCGAAGCCCTTGTCTACCGGCGAACGAGTCAGTTAAGCATACTTTTACTTCATACCATCTCAAAACACGTTTCAGTTGGAACTATATTGCCTGTTGGCATTGAAGTTGTGACGTAATTTACTCTTCAAGAAAAAGAAACGCAAAAAAAATAAGCCAAATTTGTGTGAGGTAGGAAAATACATTTATACGAGGAACCGTACAAGGTATTGAGCCGAAATGTTGTGGAGAGAACACTAGGTGATTGTAGTCATCTCAGTTATCGGTACATAGGAAAAGTACAAGGCGAAGGTCAGCGACCATCAATAACGCGTATGTCCCCCGTTGGAATCGAAAGGGGCCTGACATCTCCTGCCCATGGAAGAGATGAGTATGCGAATCACATCCTGGGGAATGGTAGCCCACTCGGACTGCAACGCAAAAGCCAACTGCTGCAACGTCTGGGGTTGTGGTTGACGTCGGCTTAGCCGTCTATTCAATTCATCCCACAGGTGTTCTATCGGGTTCAAATCCGGGGAGATCTGGACGCCAGGGGCGAACATCAACATTGTTGGTGTGTAGACGGGCTCTTGTGATCCGTGCTATATGCGGTCGAGCGTTGTCCTGCTGGAATACACCGTTGCCGTTGGCTGCAATTTGGAGGACGTGTGGTAGAATTTCGTTGATGTATCATTGAGCCGTACGATTGCCCTGGATATGGCCCAAACCTGTCATGCCATGATGAGAGATAGACGCCAACAACATAAACGCTACCCCCTCCAAACCTGTCCACATCCTGTACTTAGTTTCAGGCATAACGTTCTTCCCAATGTCTGTAGACCCATGCTCTTCCATCCCCTCGACGGTGGAGAAATCTTGAATCGTCGCTGAATCAGATATCTCTCCATCGCAGTTGAGGCCATACCCTGTGTTGACGACACCAATGCAGTCGCTGTTGACGATGTTGTCGAGGTGGCTGCGGTCGTCCTTTCACGTAGGTGGCGCAGTCGGATGTAGCGATGTTGGGTGGGGGTGGGGGGGGGGGGTGGGGGGGGGGGGTGGGGGGGGGGGGTGGGGGGGGAATTAGTTTTGGCCGATCACGCGTTGACCCATGCTGTTCAAACCGATTCCATAGCCGTGTGATGGTGCTGGGCGCTACTTTGAAAACCCTGGCTACAAGATTGTTGATGGGGCGTCAATCAATACTCACCCCTCACTCTCTTACTTACTGTTATGACACTGGTATTCAAAGTATCCCGATGTGCACGTGCATGGATACGGAGTCCCGTCTGAACACACCGTTGATGCAGAACATGCTGTCTTGTCTGGAACATAACCAAGAAAACCATGGAACGCAACACACAATATCAAGTCCTCACTTTCCAAGAACATAAAACTTACTTTCAATAACCTTGTTTGTATATGACGACAAACCTTAGATATACAGATCATGATCGTGACCTTATTCGTTATCTTAACTCAACAAAGATTATGATAATCAATAGAAAAAGGCCTAAAAAATAGGTTTAGGTATACAGTGGACTGTATAGGCACACGTATCGGTATGCAATCAATTCGTTACTTTCTTAAGCAGTTATTTCCCGTATGTGTGCTTTTATCAATAACTGCATGGATTGTCTGGTCCAGTCTTGATTATGTACGTTTTATTATATCTGATCACGGGTTTGTAACAGTTTCCTCACGATTAAAAAAGATCCTTGGTATGCAGGATAAGCTGTATTCGTCCGTATCATTATAGTGGTGAAGACATGTACTTTATGTATCAGTCAGGATTCACGTGGACACAACAGAAAGGGATACAACAGAAAGGTCCCCAGTAGCCCAAGCTTGTCATACGAGGCGACTTAATCTTAATCATCAGACTCGGTGACTCTTGACTGCGTTTGTACAAAACTGGGTGGAGCAAAATTTAAGTCCAAATTATTTTCTGTGTTTAATGGACGTACAGCATTAACCCCTTCTTACGTAAATTCAACAGTCAATATTATCGTCTACATGGTCCAGAGGAAATGTTTCCCAAACTACTGAGAAAGTCTTTCGCACAAGTGGTCCCAAGGTGTAAGTGGTTACACTTGATACACCACGTGTTTTCTCCGTATCTGTGCCTGTTAATTACAACTATGTCATAACAAAGTATAAATACAACTACGGATGGCCCAGTCGTCTAAGGCGCCGCGATTCGCTGTGCAGAGTTGCGTCCCTTGGCCACGCCAGAAACCTATGATTGTGGGTTCGAATCCCGATCCGCCCCGATTATGTTGCTAGGTTTGTCAGTACCATACCCGTGCTCGTGGGTTTCACCGAAGTGCTAAACGCCTGAGACCTGCATCACTTCGGGCTTTCCTCCCAAATTAAGCTGACACGCCGCCATATAACTGGAATACTGTTAAAAGCGGCGTTAAACACATCTCACTCACTCACTAAATACAACTAATATTAACGCAAATATGTTCTTATAAATATTTGATAAATAATCAGATTATAACAAATACACACTCAATACATACTAAAAGAGATTATCTTTTTCACTTGCTTTCCTTTATCTGTTTTACTTCTTTCTCTCTGTTTACAATTCATATATAGTCTAGTGATCATTTTCGACCGATTGGTCCCAACCACGTCTATTAACCCATTTTCCCTTTCGTGCTACCGTCCCAACCTCGCCACTTAAGCCATTTTCCCTTTAGCGGTATCCGTATTTTACAAAATTTTAATTAAGATTTCGCTGTATCGGGCCGATACCGTCTACATAATAAATCCTTATGATTACGGGTTGTAAGACGGCTTGTATATATATATCTCCTGGCGGTGCTGACTTAGCGTTTTCAAAAACGTATACTTTGTATAAAAACTGTTAAAACGTTTATATTTCTTAACACAGTGTAACCAAATTGTATAACAGTTAACTTGAGTTGATTGTCTTTCCAGCAGTATTTATATTCAGCAAATCAAAGAGGGATCTGCGTTATTCAGCCATAGGTAAAAATGCTGGTATTGTAAGTTTGCTATTATTTTACATAACTCGCAATGTGGAAGCACTCGAATGTTTCAAGTAAAGTCGAGTAAGCCCTTTTGTTTGAAATACAGATACCCGATGAGAGATTATGACATTTCTATCAAATTATGCATTCATTGAGAATTGCCCGTGAATGTATGTATGCACTGATACAAAATCCCGCTGAAATTGTCAGTGTTCTTCTAAGTCCAAACAAAATTGACGGAAGTGGTCGTGATTAGTTCATTCGCAGACTGTTTCATAGATTATGTTATAATAAGAATGACAGTTAGGAATATATCGATATGAAATAAAATAGTCTACACAATCTTACACAAAGTGACATTGCTCGATACTGGACATCATTATTATTTCTTAATAATTAACAAAATTATACTGACTTGTTAACACCCAAGACTAAGTACACGTTATTTCAATCAACGTTGTCATCGGCACTAAATGTATTCAATGATCCTATTTTTCGATCACCCGTAACTCTGGCGCCATGTAATACAAGTATCGCTTCGTTGTACAATCACGCAGGCAGGCAGCTTATACATTTCAGGTGTGTACATGCTCGATCCAGAGACGCCCCCCCTCCTTCTCTTTTGAAAGCCAAATGTAGTACATTTTGATATTTTGGACCCCTCCCTTTCAGAAATTCTTGATCCGCCCATGCTGCCGATTACTTTTGGCTCACGTGTTGATCACGAACTTCCTGCCTATGAACGTAAAACGTGTGCCACATTAATATGAACTATCATAGCTGTCTTTCCATATTTTAGATTTGAATATTTTATATCAGTCAGTGTCTCTAATAGAATGAAAATCTGCACTGTTGTTTCAAGTTAAACTAGGCAGAAATAGATCGAGAAGCACCAGTGACGGTGACCACTTTACGAATATCACCATATTTCGCAATCCGTAGCACTGTATAACATATGAAACGCAAGATGTTAAAGCTGAGATGATTGGGGTGATCATAGTTTTGATGCTGAATTTAAACTGAGTGTTTGACATCTCAATATTCACAGTTGAAAAGGAAGTTTTATCGAAACCAATATGTTCCCTTGGCATTGAAGGGGCTGCAGAATGAGGAACCAAGATGGTTAACCCCACGTGTTTGCAACAAAATGTTTGCTACTAAATGGATCGGGTGGTCAGGCTCGGTGACTTGATTGATTGGATGTCATCGTATCCCATATGCGTTAACCAATGTTCATGATGTCAGTCACTGGATTGTGTGGTCCAGACTCGATTATGTGATTGAGTGAATGAGTTAGGTTTAACGCCGCTTTTAACAGTATTCCAGTTATATCGCGGCGTGTCAGCTTAATGTGGGAGGAAAGCCCGAAGTGATGCAGGTCTCAGACGTTTACCACTTCGGTGAAACCCACGAGCACGGGTATGGTGCTGACAAACCTAGAAACATAATCGGGGCGAACCGGGATTCGAACCCACAATCAAAGGTTTCTGGCGTGCCCAAGGGACGCAACTCTGCACAGCGAATCGCGGCGCCTTAGACGACTGGGCCACCCGTGCCCCCCTCGATTATGTCCATACCACAGTCATATTACTGGAGTACTGCGGAGTTCGGCGCAAACAACAAACACAAAAACAAATACTACTTCACAATCATTGTGATGTATGTGAAGATGACAGAAAGTCACTGTTCTTTATTTAGCGGTATGCGGTTGAATGGCTTGGCTTGGACAGGGGTGATAACTGCGGGTGGATGGTATGAGAGAAAAAGCATGCGGGGAGGCGTGAAATTTGAAAGTGTGCATCGCTGTGAGTGATAACCTGATGTACGGCTGTTGTTAACGCTATGATTTTGCCACGAAATGTGTAAGTAATACATTGCATATGCATGCATGATAAATTTATTTATGAAAGGGGTGTAATTTAATATATTGTTCGTTTAAAGCCAGAATTATTTGAGAGTTACCACCGTGTTGTGACGTGTGCATGTTATTACCGTATTAACCGTAAATTTTGGATTATTACGGAGTGAGTTTGTATTGTGACAAGCGAGGTGTGTTTCGGACATGAGGACATGCAAGTAAGTTTGTTGTTTGTATGGTTTCAGCTTGAACCTGCATTGTATGGTAAACGTTGAACATTGACTGTTCGGATACATCACAGAATAAAGCAGTGTATGTGTGAGAAAATGCAGAATCTGATGTTTATTGTTTTTTGCATACTACAGTATGGTTCATACAACTTATGATCCTAATGTGAAAACGTATATTTCTCAATACCCCCAACGTTCAAGCAGTGTTTGCTGTTACTAGTTTTCAACGTTAACTGACAGGTTAAAATGATAACTTGATAATGGACAGGTAGCTATTGTGAACGTTGATACTGTACTTACCAACATCATTTGTCAGATTCATTCCGGCCGGATGGGTATATACACACTGGCTGTCACTATACGGAAACATGTACATCATAGCGCCAAATGGAACCTCATCTAGGTGGGTCAAGTGGTAGAATCCTGGTAATGTCAACTCCACTGATGCCTCTGAGAAACAGCTGCCTTTAATAACTTTGAATTGCGGAAATATCTGTGGTCGTATTCCGAGAACCTTGTCAGTGGGAACAATGACTGTTATATACATTTTCTGCAGGTCAACTGTCGGATTAAGAACGGGTTTTCCAATGTCATAAGAGCTGGAATATAAACTAGTCGGTGGAACGATTGCCAGTGACGGTGTGTCTATAGTCATCTGCACAACAAGAACTGGTTTGTCGGCTTCAATGTACACTGGACCTGTGGTAGAATCAACAGTTATGTCATGAGACTCCCGTGCACCCACAGAGAAAGATATACCACTGACGGACGGGGAGCGTACGGAGGTCGACGCTTTTGATCCAACAACTCTGTATATAGCACCACCAGTACTTGGTGGTGGTACTGGCAAGTAAAAGCTTCTCCCAAATGACTTCACAGGCAGCAACATTTCTTGCATGCCGTCTTTAAATCCTGGGTAAGGCCTAAACTTCATGTTATGCCCACTAATCACAGCCACGGGTTTGTCACTGGTGATCAGTGTTCCAGTAATGTCCTCTGCACAGTAGGCGCCAACTGTCTGATACTCGTTGAGTGTAAATGTTCTACTCTCCCCATTGAAGAATGTCCCATTGCCACACCTACCTGCCATGAGGGGTCCTTGTATCTTAAGACTGGTGTTCACCTGGGTATTGTTCTCCGTAGCGATGATGAGGAAAGCAGTCTGTGTGGTCTTTGTGTAGGGAAGTTCAGGGACAGTATCTGTGTGATTATCAATGTGTGTCACTACAATGTATTCCGTGGATAAAGTCTCAATCGGCAAGGCAAGGTATCCTTCTCCTTGATTAGCAAGTACGTGGTAACAGAACAAGGTTATTTCCTCAGTGGATGTAAAGTAGAATGACATGTCAGTCACCTGAAGGTTGGCTTGGTAATAAAAACTTTCATTAACTTTGTACTTGTAGTCTACCATGCTTTGGATGTGTAAATCTTCCGAAATACCGAATCCACTCTCAACGTGAACAGTGGCATTGAATTCAGACAGAATCACAAAGAACATGTTTGGAAAGCTTTTATCTGAGTATGGTTGTTCAAAGAACGCTGCAACGAATCGTCGTCCCTTGGGCATCGCTGAAGCACCTGAAGACAAATGTGAATGAAGACAGAGTGAAGGAGTATACATATTGAGTCTGTTTGTGTTGTGCGTTTGTTGTTTAACTCCGCACTCAGCAATATTCCAGCTACATGTATATGACGGTGGTCTGTAAATAATCGAGCCTTGTCCAGACAATCCAGTGTTTGACATCATAAGTATCGATCAAGCAAATGGAATACGATGACATGCATCAAACAGTTGGGTCTTTTACGGTCGCTTATTCTATCCACGAGCATACCAAGTACGTACACCATGCATTAAACCCGTGAAGATCCGGGGTAGAATAGGTCAGTCCAGTGATTGACATCATGAGCATCGATCCACGCAACAGGGACATGATGGCATGCATCAACCAATTCAACCACTTCAAACCGAGGTCTTTTTAATTCTGGTGTCCCCCCGCCGTGATATTGCTGGAATATTTCTAAAAGCGGCGTAAAACCATACTCACTCACTCACCATGTCACATAAATCAATTGTTGTTGGTCTATTCTTGTGGTGGAAACGCATGAATTCAGTGTCTGTTCATGAATGCCGAATCTCTACAGATAAAACGCTACACTTGTGCAAGGAAACCATTCCTGTCATTCCACGTCATGTTCAATATTAAAAACAACATCCTCCAAAAAGCCTGTTAACCGGTAAAATGGCTGCAATTTACATTGTTAAAGCTGATGACCCCATATCAGGAGCAGAATATAGCTTATGCTTCTCTTGGCGATAGACAAATGTATGTATGTACAAATCATGCGCCAGTGGAGATTCTAAACAATCGAGGTCGCATTTATCATCGCCATACATTGGCAATACGCGGGTTCATTTTACCCTATGCATCCTGCATTACTTAGGGTTTTGTTATAAAAAATATGATTTTCAAGATTGTATTATTTCTGGCATATCCCCTCTGACCCCTCGTCTTTCTCCTCAATATCCACTTTCCTCTCTGCCATTTCGCCTTCCCCCTTCCTCTCTCCTCTGACCTCACCCCTCTCTCCTCTGACCTCCCCCCTCTCTCCTCTGACCTCATCACCCCTCTCTCCTCTGACCTCATCACCCCTCTCTCCTCTGACCTCACCCCTCTCTCCTCTGACCTCACCCCTCTCTCCTCTGACCTCACCCCTCTCTCCTCTGACCTCATCATCCCTCTCTCCTCTGACCTCATCACCCTTCTCTCCTCTGACCTCCCATCTCTCCTCTGACCTCAACCCTCTCTCCTCTGACCTCAACCCTCTCTCCTCTGACCTCACCCCTCTCTCCTTTGACCTCATCATCCCTCTCTCCTCTGACCTCATCATCCCTCTCTCCTCTGACCTCCCCTCTCTCCTCTGACCTCACCCCTCTCTCCTCTGACCTCACCCCTCTCTCCTCTGACCTCCCCCCTCTCTCCTCTGACCTCATCACCCCTCTCTCCTCTGACCTCATCACCCCTCTCTCCTCTGACCTCACCCCTCTCTCCTCTGACCTCACCCCTCTCTCCTCTGACCTCATCATCCCTCTCTCCTCTGACCTCATCACCCTTCTCTCCTCTGACCTCCCCTCTCTCCTCTGACCTCAACCCTCTCTCCTCTGACCTCACCCCTCTCTCCTTTGACCTCATCATCCCTCTCTCCTCTGACCTCATCATCCCTCTCTCCTCTGACCTCCCCTCTCTCCTCTGACCTCATCATCCCTCTCTCCTCTGACCTCATCATCCCTCTCTCCTCTGACCTCCCCTCTCTCCTCTGACCTCACCCCTATCTCCTCTGACCTCAAACCCTCTCTCCTCTGACCTCATCACCCCTCTCTCCTCTGACCTCATCACCCCTCTCTCCTCTGACCTCACCACTCTCTCCTCTGACCTCACCCCTCTCTCCTTTGACCTCATCATCCCTCTCTCCTCTGACCTCATCACCCCTCTCTCCTCTGACCTCCCCTCTCTCCTCTGACCTCACCCCTCTCTCCTCTGACCTCACCCCTCTCTCCTCTGACCTCACCCCTCTCTCCTCTGACCTCATCACCCCTCTCTCCTCTGACCTCACCACTCTCTCCTCTGACCTCACCCCTCTCTCCTTTGACCTCGTCATCCTTCTCTCCTCTGACCTCATCACCCCTCTCTCCTCTGACCTCCCCTCTCTCCTCTGACCTCACCCCTCTCTCCTCTGACCTCACCCCTCTCTCCTCTGACCTCACCCCATTCTTCTCTGACCTCATCACCCCTCTCTCCTCTGACCTCATCACCCTACTCCTCTGACCTCATCACCCCTCTCTCCTCTGACCTCCCCCTCTCTCCTCTGACCTCCCCCTCTCTCCTCTGACCTCACCCCTCTCTCCTTTGACCTCATCATCCCTCTCTCCTCTGACCTCATCACCCCTCTCTCCTCTGACCTCCCCCTCTCTCCTCTGACCTCACTCCTATCTCCTCTGACCTCACCCCTCACTCCTCTGACCTCACCCCTCTCTCCTCTGACCTCATCATCCCTCTCTCCTCTGACCTCATCACCCCTCTCTCCTCTGACCTCCCCCTCTCTCCTCTGACCTCACCCCTCTCTCCTTTGACCTCATCCCTCTCTCCTCTGACCTCATCACCCCCTCTCCTCTGACCTCCCCCTCTCTCCTCTGACCTTATCCCTCTCTCCTCTGACCTCATCACCCCTCTCTCCTCTGCCCTACCGTCTCTCACCTTTCCCTCTGCCCTCTCCCCTCTGCCCTCTCCCCGCATCCCCTCCCTATTTCCCCTCTGTCCTCTCTTTTCCCCTCTCCCATTTCGCATCTCCCCTTCCCCCTGCCCCTCCGTCCCCACCCCTTTCCCTTCTGGTTTCATAAGAATATATATAAGTTCAATGGACATGTCCTGAGAGAATATGTTCTGGTTCCCCCGATGTACAGTTTGAAGCATTCACTTACAAACATATAATCCGTGACTCCGAGTTTCGAGCAGCTTATTCTCTTTCTTAAATAGCTCGCTACTACCATTCGAATTTAGTATACAGGTACACTCATTCAAAGGCAACTGGAACATGTATGGATGGATGTGAAATATTTATTCTCAAGTTGCAGCTGGTTATTCGGACTATCATAATCCAGAATTATCCGGCATTTGTGTGGAAAGAATGATGTACTGCAGAAATTTGGTGAAAAGATGGAAATATCTCAGAAACACAACAGAGTGAGAGCCTGGCGCCGAAACACACCAACATGACATGCACGTGCGACATCACTTGTTGGGCTATAAAAAACGCTGGGTTTTCATTTGCATGCAATCACAATCTTACAACAATTGAACTGCGAAAACATGCCATGACTGACGGAAGCCCAACGCAACAACGCCATCGACCGACTGCAAACAGGAAATCATCTTTGCCTGGAGCCAGGTTTTGCCACGTAACAAAGCACCGTTATAAGACTGTTGCACCGTTATAAGACACACGGGACAACATGTGATCATGACCTTCCCAGATCCAGTCGACCGCGTATCACTACTAGAGCACAGGACAGATTCATACGGCTACGTCACTTACGTGAATGAACCACCACGGCCACTCCTACAACTACGGCAATACCAGGATTGCGTAGGATATCAGCCCAGACTGTGAGGAAGGTATTCGCGTTGAAGGCATTCGCGCTAGACGACCAGTTTGCGGTGTCATTTAGACGGACCTGCATCGTCGGCTGCGACGTCAATGGTGTCAAGGTCACAGAATATGGCCAAAACTGCGATGGAGACAAGTTTGGTTTAGTGACGAGTCACGTTTTATCTTTCGCCTTGCGGATGGTAGGCGACGTGTTTACAGGCATCGTGGGGAACGTTATGCACGAAACTGCGAACAGGAAGTAGGCAGATTTGGTGGTGGAAGTGTGATGATGTGGGCAGCCATCTCCTTCACTGCTAGAACCGAATTGGTGCAAGTTCTGGGAATGTAACGGCAACGTTCAACTTTATGAATAACAACTTATGGTTTATTGCATACAGTGATGTTGCGATGTAGATTCCTACACCGTTACCAAGCTGAAGTGACAACAACCAAGTGATGAGAGGTATACATGCATGACAATGTTGGAATAGGCAGCATTGATTAACATTGAAAACAACAGGTAATAGATACCGGTAAGTAGCATACAGAAGTCTAGATGGAGCCAAAGGTACAGTGAGAATAGCAAATAGCACACAGGTAATGAAGCAACGGATAATGAAGCCAGGTGGTTTTGTTGTCTGAGCTCGAGATCTTACAGCGTGTCGAAATTCCACATTACCGCCTTTCGAAATGAAGAACTAGGCACGAAAAGCACGAGTACCGCGACCGTACAGTATTGTATATATTTTGTTGATTTACATGTGATAGTGTATAAACTGGAAAAGACATTTTGTGTACTTACCTGCCCATAACAAAAAAAACAGCCAGAGCGACTTCATCTGGAATGAGAAATTGGTAAACATATACGACCTTATCGCCGTGATATAACTGAAATACGTATAAAACACTCGTTGAACATACACATACTCATCCACTCACATCTCTTGTGTGTCACTGCTAAGAAACCATTTTATTGATAACAATATCAAAATGATCTAACTACCTGTCTAACTAAAAGGCTTAGGGCGTTTGTATAACACCCATAACTCCTGCCCTTATCACGAAGCCAACACGCTGCACCCACTTGCTTGATTTTAAATTGTCATTAGTGGCCTTCCTTACAAACATTCACTGGTCGAGTATAAAATTCCTTTACTAATAGCGGAGCCATCTAGCCTCGCCCACTTGCATAAACCTAAGTTATCCAATGGAGGTCTTTCTTACAAATATTGGGGCGGTCGGGTAGCCTAGACCTACATTAAAATTCCACTTCCTGGAATGGCTTGTACAGCACCAAACTATCAATTTCGATTTCCATGAGTTTAACAGCTTGGCGCGATGAAATGAATATACTAGTGTCGAATGTATAACTTTAAATGGCTCGTCCAAAAGCTCATCAATAGAAATTGCCAGTCGCTTCCGTTAACACAGATACTCTTTTGGGAAAAGCTGCTACGTTCCTTCACTGAAACATTGTTGTCGTTCTGTTTAGACGTTACTTATTGTTTTTAAAGAACTTGTCGGTCACTTGAAACTCGTATCCTATAACATTGACTCCTTTATGGATATATGCCATGGATATATGCCATGGATATATGCCATGTTACTGGCATATTACACTCAAGAATACTAAAACCCTTACACTCTTTTTTCATAGAATGATCATGTGTCATCGAAGCATTATTATTATATTATTTTTAATGATGCGACTTTCAAACAAATCTGGAACCTTGAACTATAGCATATTTAACAAAAGGTGAAAAAAACGAGAGGCCAGGGTAAAATATTTGTGCATAAATATATAATTTGTATTACGCTTGTTGATTTATAACTTGGTCTGTGGATGGCATTTACAAGTTGGATGTTTACCACTGACCACGGAGGCGGTCTAGTGTTGATGGTCAGTTTTTGTGTTACAGCTACAGCGACATTGTAATTGTGATGTTAGAATCTACAGCGTGCCGTACTACGAAGTCGAGATGTAATTTCAGTTGAGGAGTCAAGTTAAGTGATCGTATGTCATGGCCTGTTTGTCCGGCGCCCGGCGTCCGGCGTCCGGCGTCCACACCTTATCGAAAAAACCCTATATCAGCATTGCTATCAGTATTTATATCCAAATACTTTCTTCATAAATACTGAGGAATAAAAAGTAACTCTAAAATAATATGATTATTTTTGAAAAAAATATGATGTCATCATTAAAACTATTCATACCAACGTTCAGCTCCCACAGTCTGGCATTACCGAGTAATCAAGAGCATTCGATCAATTTGTCAAAATAAGGTCAACATTGTGCCGACACGGAAGGTATTGGTTGCGTCCCACTACCCAACTATACATTTACCAAATGTCATTACGTTTTGAACCAAAATGATTTAGTAATGGCCATCAATAGGTTTTTCAATATGGATGCCAAAAGAACAAGAATATGTACTTTCACCCCAACGGGTCATGTGGTTGTTGAGGACTTGATGTGCTCTGTTCAAAGAAATGCCTTTGATGAAAATTGTAGAGCGTGGTTCAGGCGGAAATGTCATCAAGGTGGAATATTAAATATCGCGAGTAACAGACCATTTGTATATCCACTACTAACTAAGCATGTACAAAGTTCGTTGAACGGAATTCACGGAGTAATGGCCATAAATAGTTTTGTTCCTATGAGTGAGTGAGTGAGTATGGTTTTACGCCGCTTTTAGCAATATTCCAGCAATATCACGGCGGGGGACACCAGAAATGGGTTTCACACATTGTACCCATGTCGGGAATCGAACCCGGGTCTTCGGCATGACGAGCGAACGCTTTAACCACTAGGCTACCCGACCGCCCCATTTGTTCCGTTGATGACGCCCGTATTTGTTCATGACGTCGGAACGCGATTTTCAGTAAGGATGCCACGGTATCTCTTTTAACTCACTCACTTTAATTTACAGTTACAGAGCACGGGTATGGTGCTGACAAACCTAGAAACATAATCGGGGCGAACCGGGATTCGAACCCACAATCATAGGTTTCTGGCGTGCCCAAGGGACGAAACTCTGCACAGCGAATTGTGGCGCCTTAGACGACTCGGCCACCCGTGCCCCCTGAGTGAGTGGGTGAGTGAGTGAGTGAGTGGGTAGGGATTTTGGGTGGGTGTGTTCTTTTCCTATGACATTTGGTTTGCTTGTCGTCGTACCCCGACTGCCTCGGACGTTGCTCGTCACACGCGAATCTCTGGATTGTCTGGTCCAGGCTCGGTTACTATCAGCCTACAATGTCCACTAGACAGGAATATCATTCAAATCATGTACCACTGGAGAGAGATGCTCTTTTATCGCTGACCAACTATCGTAAATGTATCACTCAGTATTTGAATGTGACACTTGAAATGGATAGATGATAATTTAATGACACAAAGGATTCTGTGAGCAGCTGTTAATTACTAGCTGTCGCATCTTACGTTGATGTTTTGTTGCCGTGGCAACGTCCGGCGGTGTCCACGTTTGTTTTGTGCATGCATAACATCATGGATAAATCATTGCTACCTGGGTTGAATCTTAATTTGTATATTCCAGTCAGTGAATAATTAATCGGACAGGATCCTTTGATCATAGTTCTGTACAGACACCTCTTTAATCAACAGCTCATTTCTAAGGTGCTATTTTCCATCCACTATGTGGCTTCTTTAAGTGCACAATTAGTTTGCTATGGTATCCAGTTACTACTGTGATGGTATTCAGTAACTACTGTGATGGTATTTAGTTACGTGAGTGGGCGGGAAATTCATATGACATTTGGTTTGCTTGTCGTCGTACCCTGACTGCCTCGGGCTTTGCTGGTCACACGCGAATCTCTGGATTGTCTGGTCCAGACTCGGTCACTTACAGGCCGTCATGTGAGTAGACTATTGCTGAGTGTGACGCTAAATAACAGAGGAGGCGTGTTTTATCAAACTTATGAACCTTCTAAATGCAAGAAATACCAGAAAAAATAAGAAAACATCGACATACCTTATAGTGAAACAATACAATGTATCGCGGTATAAAAGGAATTCGCTAAAAGCGTTCGAGAGAAAAAACACGTGCAGCATGCACAAGCTGGAGTCCTGGCGGTAGCTCAGTGGGAAACACAACTTAACACGATATGTGAGGTTGCATGTTCGATTCACGTGACATCTTCCCGAGGCAAGTCCAGTTTCCACCCTTGCCGAACTTGGCCGGAACTTCCAGACTCGATTGTAGCGCAACCAATGACTATTACGAGTTATTTCCATTTTATGTCCCTCCTATTGACCAATCGTATTCCACCTTTCAGCGGAGGCGGCCCCACGGGTGTTGGACCAACATTAAGTATATAACTGTATATACAGTGAAACTAGTGGAAGCTTGCTGAACGTCTACATATAATTGAAGTGATTATATAACTTACCTTTATTTACTGTTTCACTTTGCAAATTACTGTTTGTATTATAATGTGATTCAGTATAACTGTATAAATTTAAACGGAAAGCTTTGTCGTTGTGTACATGAATTTGAACAAACTAGTGAAAGAATATTTTCCCCAATAAGGCTAGATTATCCAATGCAGCGCTCTTTGGTTGCCAAACAAATTATCAATAAATGTGTACATGGTTCACCATAAAGAGTAAAGTCTTCTCCGGAGATATTTCTCACACTCAGGATGTTAGAGTTTAATACAGAGCCGTATTTCGTCCTTCGCCAGAAAAGGACTGCATACGTCTTAACTATACTGAACCGCAAAAGAAACGTCACCCCAAGTAACATCGCATGAAAAGTTGTCATTTAAATATCTGGGTCATTTTTGTCAACGTTTCATAAATTTAACCTTACCTTGCCCGATCGCCCAAACGCATCACGGCGACGGCCATGGTAACCCGATGCACGTGAGTTCCGTGCAAATTGAAATGCACATGCGTTCCCCCATTTCTTGCCCTATAAAAATCCACCCAGATCGGATAACATTCATTCGTTATTGAATTGCTACCAAGACTGACAAGAAATCAGCGACATCAAGCCCTTGGATGATTGCAAGTTGGAAAAACCGCCAGGCAAGTAGTCGATGCATTTCAAGTCCAAGACCAAGGGTCACCACCACCCGATTGTGCGACAGCATCTTCAAGATCGCTTTGTTACTGCTGCGGAAACTGCTCGACAGACCATGGTGACACACCAGCGACACATTAGTGAGGACACCGTGCGTCGACGATTGGCTAGCAGACACCTCTACTGTCACAGGCCAGACCGAGCAATTCTGACGCCATGTCATAGCCGGGACCGTCTTCAGTGGGCACCACAGCACAAGCATTGGCGCCACCAGCAGTGGAGAAGAGTCCTCTTCTCAGACGAGAGCCGTTACTGTATTTCAACTATAGATGGCAGAGATAGAGAGAGAGAGTCTGTCGACGCCTAGGGGAACGTTATTCGGATGCTTGTGTTATTGAGAGAGACTCCTGGTGTGGTCCGAGCATCATGGTGTGGGGTGGAATTGTTCTTGCACAGAGGGTCGGCCCTGTGGTCTTCCAGAACATCGGTCCAGGGAGAGGCAATGGTGTCACAAGTCATGTAACCACACGCCATACCTCATTTGGCACGTCGCCGCAACCACGAGTTTCAGCATGATAACGCCCGTGCCCAAACTGCGAGAGAGCAACAAGAGACAGAATGGCATCAGAACCATGCAGTGGCCTGCCCTCAGTCCCGATTTAAATCCCATTGAGCACCTGTGGGACGAGATTCAAAGACGGCTGAAATGACGTCCGACCAAGGCCGACAACTGCAGCTGAACTGCGTCAGGCGTTCCTCAGAGTGTGGGCTCAAGTGCCTATGACCTTCATCAACCGCCTCACCCATTCCATGTATCGACGTTGCACGGCAGTCATCAATACCCATGGCGGACACACGAGATACTGACTTTTGAAGCCATTTTCTCAAAGACTAGTGTTGTGTTTCACTTCAAGACATTGGACACTTTAATTTCAACCTCGATCATCAGTTTTGCCAAGTTGCATCTTTTTAATATGTCTCAAAGTATGTTTACAGTGTTTGGACAAATACGGTTTCTCATACATCTATCCATGGTGACGTTTCTATTGCGGTTCAGTATATATTTGGATGAAGGGAACGTCCCAGCCAGTTAAGACTGAATTCACAACGGACGATGGACGGCAGACTTTCTGATCTCAAAACCTTGAGGTGTCTATAGTCCGTTTGCAGCAAAATGGCACCTATCCATCATCACGTTCAACCGACAGTAGAAGTGATGTTTGAAAAGTGACACCGGAAAAGTTAATAAGAAGGGCCCCACACCAACTCGCATCCTCATTTTGAATATTGGACATGACACACACAAAATGTCAAAGAAACTATCATATAACATAGAAACATATATAGAGACGTTTAACAACTAATTATAAGATCGTTTTTTTCCAAGATTTTGATTCGTCGATGGCATATTGCTGCGGACAGACTGAAGGTCATCTGTCACAGTGCTATAAGGCATTAAACAGAGATAGAACCATATAATCTCCATATGAAAAGTAAAACTGTCCCTTCCATATATTTGTATTTATGTGACTAATTGGATAACCGAACACATTTTTTCCCTATAAACAGTATATTGTTCTTACCTCAGCGATGTTGACACAGCCTGTGTGGCTACAGGTATGCCGGACGACCAACTGACGTATTGGCGACTCGCAACGGAGTGCTTGAATGTTAACACCTACGTATTCTGACGTAAAGCTACCGACAATGTAGATATGGAGTATGCATGCATGGTAGGCTTAATAAAGGAAACAATCAAATATTACATTGATACCTTTGTTACCATGAACACAGATACTTGATCAGACACCAAGAAAACAACTCTCATGCACCAGGCTATTCTTTGTTTGGGCTTGCTGAAGTTTGAAGGAACTGAACAATGGCAAATGTAACTGACAGCTAACTGAAATGCATTATCAAATCTACCGAACCCATGAGAGTGACACTGTGTTTGTAAGCTTGGTTAATGATTTAATGCGCATTTTATGTACGGCACACGTATTATGGCATCCTTTGAATTTTTCAGTATCTGATGTTGATTTTCCCTTAGTTGCGTGAGTATTTTGTATTGCAGATCGTGAATAGATTCGGGATATTTGAACAGGATGTGGACAAGGTGGTCTCATTGCGTGTTTGTACTTAATGTCTGCAGGTTATCAGCCCTTGAGAGGAGATATAAATCATATTATGGATTGACTAAGGAAATAGTTTTAAAGGCATTATAGTGCCCCAAAACGTCAAAATGATTTAAATTTTCAAATATGTTGAACATAAATCATTAGAATTACGAACTGGAACACGCGATAGAGTCGAGTTCTTCCCTGTCGTTTACTTAAATTGTGCCTGGAGCAGTGACACTGGCCTTGTCTCGCCAGGATTGCGATACGCACAGGTAAGGTGGAATTGGGTTTAACGTCGCGTCCAAGATTATTGTTCTTATATACTGACGTGCATGCACGTCTGTGTGGCTGCTTGTACTAGCCCGCAGTGATGCTGTTTTATAGTGCTAGCCCACTGAGACACCATGCCGCAGTTTAAGATGAATACCCCACTCAGACACACACAGCATACTGACTCCGAGCCGACCAGGCCTTGTTTTATCTCCTTAATGCAGACCGCCATACAGGGTAACAGCAAGTACCGTCTTTTAACGTCTTTTGGTATGACGCGGCCGGGGATCGAACCCCGGACCATCCGCTCTCCGGGCGGACGCTCTACCACAAGACCACGGAGGCGGTTAAGTTGTATATTAACATGAGTGTCCTTACCAATGATGGCACCCAAATATGTAACAAGTGGTTCTATCTTATTTTCAATACGCCAGTCATATTGAAAAAAAGTAGTGCCACGACATTGTAGCGCACCTGGATATGACGTCAACAGATTAAAATGTCAACTGAGACAGATACTAAAACAAAGTTGCTATCAGCATTTATATCCCAATATTTTCATACACTCTGAGGAATAAAAACCAACACTAAAATCATAATGATTATTTTGAACAACATATGATGTCATAAATTAATACATGCCAAAGTTCAGCTTCCACTGTCTGGCATTTCAAAAAAGAATCTTGTTACAGAGCTTAATTAGTATGCCGTTTGAGACAATTTAAGAGCTTTCAATTTGTTAAAACGCACAGAATAAGTCTCATGACGAACTAAACATATACAAAATTTCATTATATTTTGAACCAAAATTATTTATATTAATGGTTTTCCAATATTCTGAAATGTGAGGAGGAATTTGTTTGGTCAATAGGAGGGACATGGAAGGGACATAACTCGTAATAGCCACTGGTGGCGGTACGGCCGAGCCAACTTGAAGGAATCCAGCCTGGTTTGGCAAGGGTGGAAAATGGAGTTTTATAGTCAGATAACTCCCTTGCCTCGGGAAGATGCTGTCGCATGGCAGGATTACTACTGTGCGGCGTCAGACAAACACTTACTTATTCATGCAAATTGTGTGAGTGGCGGTTCTACCGGTACGGCAGGATACGCTCACACTTCACCTGACCACCTGGAGTGATCACTGATTTTCAGTGATCCATTCGTTTAATTTTGTATCGTCATTTAGCTTCTTTTGGATTCTGTTTCGGTGGATAATTGACAAATTGGTTATTTATTATCTGTTGACGTGTTATATTTCTTCTTCTGGTATATGTCGGTCCACCTACACTATCCGATAGACATGAATATCATCCAAGTTCTGTACTATTGGAGAGAGCAAATCTGCTCTTTTTTCGTCTGACAATATTATATATTGTCTATCGTCAATGTATTATTCATACTCAGGACATGATTGTGACACTTGAAATAGATAGATGATACTTCGATGACACAAGGGATTCTATGAGCAGCTGTTATCTACTAGCTGTCGCATCTTACGTTGGTGGCATGGTTTGTTGGCATGACAACGTCCGCCGGCGTCCATGTTTGGTCGTACATGCATGACATCAAAATGAGTTCATTATTGCCACATGTTGAGAATCTTTACTTGTATATTCCAGTCAGTGAATAATTAATCGGATATGATCCTGCGATCAGAGTTCTTAGACACCTTTTAAAACATAGTATGACATCCAGTTCTTCTGTGTAGGATTAGTGAGTGAGTGAGTGAGTGAGTGAGTGAGGGAGGGAGGGAGGGAGGGAGGGAGGGAAGCGAGCGACTACCTCGGGCGTTGCCCGTCATACGAATCACCGGATTGTCTGGTCCAGACTCGGCTACATAGAGGCCGTCGTCATGTAACTAGACTAATGCTGAGTGTGACGTTAAATAACAGTGGGTGTGGTTTTATGCCTCTTTTAGCAATATTCCAGCAATATTACGGCGGAGGACACCAGAAATGGGTTTACGGCCAGACGAGCAAATGAGGTAACTACTGGACTACAAAGCAGTCCATATTTAACATCAAAGAAACATCAATCAGAGAGCGTTGGTGGGGTAGTCTTGTTGGTAAGGCGTGTGCTAGTCATGCCGAAGGCCCGGGTTCGAATCTCCACATGAGTACAACGAGTGAAGGCGGCACGAAACCACACTCACCCACTCATTCACGTTACCGCTCGTTTCGTCAACACAGAGATATTACAAATAAGGAAATAATATAAGAAAAGAAAGTTAATCAATCAGTGGAAATGTTCGAAACAACAGCAAATGAGTGAGTGAGTGAGTTGGGTTTAACGCCGCTTTTAACAGGTTTCCAGTTACATCGCGGCGTGTCAGCTCAATGTGGGAGGAAAGCCCGAATTGATGCAGGTCTCACACGTTTACTACTTCGGCGAAACCCACGAACACGGGTTGGTGCTGACAAACCTAGAAACATAATCGGGGCGAACCGGGATTCGAACCCACAATCATAGGTTTCTGGCGTGCCCAAGAGACGCAACTCTGCACAGCGAATCGCGGCGCTTAAGACGACTGGGCCACCCGTGCCACCAACAGCAAATGACACTTGCTGATATAAACTTCCTTTGCATTTTTCGGATATGTCTGTTTCAGGTCTGTTTGAGTGTTTGATTGTATAAACCTATTCACAGAGCCTTACCACACGATTCTCTTAGCGGTCTCTTACAACCAGCAAAGTTGGGTGGGAACCTATATTCTTACCAGGAATCTCCAACTAGTGCCACACCAGCACTAAGAGTATATTTGGATACACAGTGAAACTAATGGATGCTTACTGTTGTGAAAGTCTACATATAAAGTAAGTGATTGTATAATTTACATTTGTTTACTGTTAAACTTATTATACCGTTTTGATAATAAGGATTCCTGTAAAAACGGAACGCCTCACAATATATAACTTTTTGTTGTTGCCGTTGCCGTTGCCGTTGTGTAAAATAACTGTGTGGACATGTACTAAGTCTTGAAACAAAAACTTCATTTATGCCATATTCCCAGGATTAGAGCTACTGTATCTATGTTAAATGCGCTGCTCTTTCGTTGCACAGGATGTGGGTGTTCAGTTGCAGTAATATATATGTCCTTCTTGCACTCAGGGTGCTGATGTTGGAATGCAGTGACTTGTATGTATATGCCCTTCCGGCATTCCGGATGTAAGTGTTCAAATAGCGGGACAAATATGTTGTTCAGGCTACCTTGATATTAATAGTCAAATACAGACATACTGTGTCTTTCATCAGAGAAGGGCTGCAACATCGTAACCATATTGGGATGGTTGAACAGAAGCAAGTTTAAGCCAAATTCACAACGTATGATGGATAGCAGGCACCTTGATGACAAAACTGACATTGCAAGACGCGTCTACAAGAAATAGATGTGATGTTTGAAAAGTGACACCAAAAAGTGAAAGTTAATAAATACCTCACACCAACTTACATCTTAAATTTAATTGTTTAATTTAATTTTATTGCCCAAAACAATGTCAAATATCTATAATATAACACAGGGACGATTGAGACAAATATTTATATGACAGTTCGCTTAACACTCTTTTTTATTCAAACTTTCGGAGCCATAAATATTTGTATTTATGTGACTAATGCTACAGAATAAACATAAGCGCATAAGACTACAAATGTCTTCCTGTTAAAACAAACAATAAACATGTTCTTACCTTATTGACATAGACTGGGTGGCTGTTATGCTAGACGAATAACTGACGTGTTGATGAAACCGCCGATGCTCGAATGTATACGTGTTGGTATTCTGACACTAACATGGCTGCAAAGGAGATGGTATGTAGGTAAATATGTGCTTAAGGAAACAAATATTAAAGGGATGCCTTTGTTACCATCAGCAGCGGTATATATTTTATCAGCAACCAAACGAAACAAACTCTCATGCAACTTTGTTAAGGTTCGCTGAAGAAATTATTGTTTGAAGAACCCAAACAATGGCAAATGTAACTGACAGCTAACTGAAATGTATTATCAAATCTACTGAACACACTTTGTTTGGTAGCTTTGTTAAATATTTAGTTCTGATTTTAAGTACGACACTCATATTATGGATTTGCTTTGAATGTTTCGGTATCTGAATTAAATTGTCTCTGTGTTACGTTGGCATTTTGTATTGCAAGTGAAGAATGGACCCTTGATGCTTGAACAGGGCGCGTGTATGCTTGTGTGTGTGTGTGTCTGTGTGCGTGCGTGCGTGCGTGCGTTTGTACTTGAATGTCTGCAACTTATCAGGCCTTCGGGGCATAAAGTGTGATGTACCCTGGGTTTATTTCGCCTTTGTAGACATAGACTCACATACAGGGTACATCATAAGATATACCCCTCGAGATCGGTTGACAACGTCAATAGTCAATATTAGTTTTGTGTGTAGGCCTTGTTTGGCCCATATACAAGAAATGCAATGCGAAAAGTACAATGTGAAACACAATACATGGATTTTACGACGTCATGTCCTTTTTTGTGTGCATAATAAACATAATATTGTAGACGTTTTAATAAAACAGTACAAACAAACTGAGTTGTACACAATAATTTTTTTAAGTTATATATAGTTGGAAATTCCCAATACAATTCTGGCAAATAAAACTTTACGTAGTTCAATATAATGTTTACAGATCAATACGAAATGATCTTCATCTTCAACAGGCATATTGAAAACAGGACACATACGTAAACATGATTCAATCGATTGCCATCTACCCTCGTTCTGTCGTAAATGTAAAACATTTTATTTACATCTTAATTTAATAAAAAACACTGCGTTCATGTTTACTATTGTAAATACTCAAATATCTTTCAGGTTCAAACAGTGTTTATATTCTTTATACATTACATATCGGGTACTATTGTTGAGAGTTGACATCCAGTTTTGACGAAATTTATCTACAAGACACGTTTTAAATACCCCAATGAAAGCTATATTGTACCCAAGAGACTGGTTTAACCATACAAATCCCAAACCATGCGAAAATAAAATGTTACGAACAGATGCTACCCAAGTATTATGACCAATGTTGTCGAAATACATCAACATGTTTTCTTGGGAATCCACCTTCGTGCATTCTTGTTAACTTTAACCAATACGTATAATATACGCCTGCACAAATCACCAAGGATTTACCACAGGTTAACAACTCATGCAGGTGAACTCCTTTCAAATTTCAATTCAGTTTCATTCAGTGGAATTACTTAAATCCATGCAATGTTAGGCAAATCCAAGGCAGATCGGTGTACGAATGACTATCCTGGTTGTAACACATTCTTGTATGAGAATAACACATTCTTGTATGAGAATAACACAATCTATCTCAGTACCTGGTGGGATAGTGTATGTCGGAATGCCATTGCTGTCACTGAACTGTGAGAGGTCAGCTCTTAGTGCACGCACATTAGATTGTATTTCTTTAGCAGTATGAGGCACCTTGTTCTTCATCCCTCGATGATTTGTGGAATGACAACTTTATCATCTAAAACTGGCTCCCATAGGAGATATCGCTTGGGTGAGATCAAGCGATATCTACACTGCAGATATCGCTGCAATGACATTGCATCACAACGCTTTGCAGACATCACTAATGGCTCTGCTACTGATGCTGTTAGCAGCACTTTTTACGCTTAAGACGCTGCTTGTTACTGTCTACAAACTGAAAAAGTTGACATCAAATATATCAACACTACTATGAATCATTGAAGAACTTCTCCAGTTAATACACTTTGTTTTGTACCATTTTCAAAATTGAACCATAAAATACTGAAAATATTTACCTGATAGCCACCTTGCTGTCTGCCCTTGGACAATATCCTTTCAGAACAAGTTTAATATAAGGCTTTCATCCCCAACATTACCAATTATCGAAAACCCAATCAAAAGAGTTTAACCAATGGCAACCAATGAAATCAATGGATACATTTGATGTAACCAGCTTGGCATTATCAACTAGTGTAAAAAACGATTGAGGCTCTCACAAGGTTATAAAGGTTTAACTGTCACGCTATATCCACTCCCGGACTCAACCTTGATAAAAGCAACTATAACAGAGTTATAACAACAGAGGTTTTCTAAAAAGCAGATACAGTGAGGTTTGTTGTAGGCGGATGGAGAAACTTATAGCGCTTTCTTTTTGCTGGATACTGAGAGGTTTCTTGTAGGCGAACACAGTGAGGTTTGTTGTAGGGGGAAGGCGAAAGTGTAGGCCAAGAGAGGGATGTTCGTTGCATGAGGGATAGTTTTGCTGTAAACGGATACTATGAGTTTTCTTGTAGGCCGATAGACGGAGGTTTGTTCATGGCCTTTAGAGAGAGGTTTCTCGTTGGCCGATAGAGAGAGGTTTTTTATAGACCGATGGAGGCTTGTTGATGGCGGATAGAGAGGTTTCTTGTAGGCCGAAAGAGGGAGGTTTGTTGTTGGCTAATAGAGAAAGGTTTTTGTAGGCTGATAGGTAGGTTTGTTCCTGGAGGCGGCGAGAGGGGTTTCTTGTAGGCCGATAGGGGGAGGGTTGTTGTTGGCTAATAGAGAGAGGTTTGTTGTAGGCCAAAAGAGGGAGGTTTGTTGTTGGCTAATAGAAAGAGGTTTCGTGTAGGACGATAGCGAGTTTTGTTCCTGGAGGCGGAGAGAGGGGTTTCTTGTAGGCCGATAGGGGGAGGGTTGTTGTTGGCTAATAGAGAGAGGTTTCTTGTAGGCCGATAGGGAGGTTTGTTGTTGGCTAATAGAAAGAGGTTTCGTGTCGGACGATAGCGAGTTTTGTTCCTGGAGGCGGAGAGAGGGGTTTCTTGTAGGCCGATAGGGGGAGGGTTGTTGTTGGCTAATAGAGAGAGGTTTCTTGTAGGCCGATAGGGAGGGGTTCGTTGTTGGCGGAAAGAGAGAGGTTTCTTGAAGGCCGAGGCTTGTGGTTTGTATATTTGTATCTTTGTTTGTTGTTTGACGCCACACTCAGCAATATTCCAGCTGTATGACGGCGGTCTGTAAATAACCCAGTGTTTACCAGACAATCCAGTGATTGATATCATGAGCATCGATCAACGCAATTGGGATACGATAGAGGTAGATTTGCTGCAGGCAATGCATACTTGATTAGGTTCCCTTCCTGATATTCGTGAAAAATGAAAGAATAAAGGAGCTTCATTAATACAATTAACACCAATCATTAATACCATTAACTCCAATCATTAATATCATTGATGTTTAATTTGAGCTGTCAATATTGAAGTCGTTCAGCAAGTCTACATGCATTCGACATATCAACTTGTGTCCGGAATATAAAGAGGAACATTTTCCTGTCATACAGTATTGATCTTTAAACAAGGATCAAATTAGTCAAAATAAAAAGGAAACGAAGACATCAACATGCAGTATTTACATTTCCCAATAGTTTCGGAATCAATGTATTCTTGTCACATGAAAACAAACCCCCCATAAATGAAACATCAATATCAATGGAAATCCATTATTCTTTCATTCTTAAAGAAATCAGGAAGGGAACCTCATCAAGTATTCATTGTATTGGCATTCTACATTTTGTAATCGTGCTATCAGTTATTTGCCTTTTAATGCCACACTGTGTATGCTGATTCCAAGGACGGGGACAAGGGGCATTGCTGCATCAGTTATTTCTAACTACATTTAATAGTTCGCTAGATAACCATGTTGATTACAACGACGGGGACAAGGGGCATTCCTGCATTAGTTAATACTAACTGCGTTTAATAGTTCGCTTGATAACCATGCTGATGTGTCGGATGCTAAGACAGGGTAATTGTCGTGTCTAAACAGATAATATAGGCTGATAAGCTGTGATCTCCCAAACTAACATAGAAAGACAACACTTTATCGTATCCTTGGCAAATCATCGTTCTGTGGCTATTATAGAGTCAGGAATGGAAGGACTAGTCGTCAAATCTTGTTTCTATTTATCTTTAGCCTCTGCATTGACGTGATGTCATGTAACGTTTAGCATGTTTAAGTAATCACTTCGCAGTGACCTGTCTGTTTGGTTTTATGTTCTACTAGATTCAGGCAGTATATATACTTAATAATATATATTATTAAACATATGTAAACGAACGAGACTATAATATGATGTATCATTTCATATATCAATGAAACTGAGTATTTGTAATTAGTCAATTTAATAAAAGATCGTTTACAAACTACATTTGACATAATAATTTTACAAATACATTTTGACCCGTGAAGATCCGGCGTAGAATAGGTCTTCAGCAACCCCTACTTGCTGTAAAAGGCGAGTATGCTTGTCGTAAGAGGCGACTAACAGGATGGGCTGGTCAGGCTGCCTGAATTGGTTGATGCCTGTCATCGTATCCCAACTGCGTGGATCGATGCTCATGATGTCAATGACTAGATTGTCTGGTCCAAACTCCATTATTTACAAACTAACGTCATTTAACTGGAATCTTGCTATGTTCGGCGTTAAACAACAACAACAATATATCCTACCGCGCCTTCTCTATATTCTACCGCGCCTATCATATATCCTGCCACGCTTAATATAGTTCTACCGCGCCTACTATTTATCCTATATGCTTGTTGTAAGAGGCGATTAACGGGATCGGGTGGTCAGGCTCGCTGACTTGGTTGATACATGTCATCGATCCAAATTGCGTGGATCGATGCTCATATTAATCACTGGATTGTCTGGTCCAGACTGGATTATTTACAGACCGCCGTCATATAGCTGGAATATTGCTGAGTGCGGCGTTAATCAACAAACCAACCAATCAACCAATTTATCCTACCGAGCCTATTTTATATCCTATCGCGCTGATACCTGCACAAGTACATACTCTTTGTTGTTTTTCTAGCTGTTTCAACAGATAATATATATCCTACTTGCTTCTTTTAGTTTTTTTACCCCTCCTATACCACCGCATCTGCCATGTGTATCCTTCCGCGCCTATACCAATTCCAACCATTCGTCACCACTCGCCCCTTTTCGTAACCCGCAAGAAGACTCGTCCCCCTATCGATGACTGTCATGTGCGAAAATACGACAAACCAATCAGAATGCGCTTATGATTTCAAGTTCTTCGTCAAAGAATCCCTCAGAAATAATTTTTGATTTTACACATGTCTTGCATTTAAAAATATACACAAGACACAGTTAAATGTGTTCAATCATACTGTATAATTCCGCATGTCTAGATGAGATTTAAATTGCATCTGAAATATATATAGTATGTGGGGAAATGTATGTGAACCACTACGCAACGAGTGGACAATTGTTTTAGGTATGCCCGTTTGCGCTAAGACGGAACCCGGTCGCAAAAATGGCCATGAGAGGGGCACGAGTCGCTATTCGGCTTGTCCCGGTTATCTCGAGTTGGTCACGAATGCAATTCCAACACGAGAACATACTTTTTGGCATTATTCATATGGATTTTTTGCTAGTTGTTTGAACAGACTGAAGAATGACGGGCATGTTTGATACCTTATACATAATCCATGATCCACAAAATACATAATGAGGGCGTGTATCACGTGCGTCATAACATAACTCAATACTGATGCGCAGAACAACGTACATTGTCTGAAGTTTCCCGCATTCATTTCCGGACATTGATTTGGAACTAAATGCTCGAGCTCTTTTTGCTGATCACATGAATAGTGTTCCTGTTTCTGTCCCTGCCATCGTTCACCCATGGCCACGTGTTATTTTTAGAGACATGTTGATATTGAGACTTGTTGGATATACAGGCATATGCATTGCGGTTATACAGCTGATAATCATTGTGGGTTCATATGTCTTCATTTTATTGATTTGGCTCCAACATTTCCGCAATTTCGCGCCGACATTTCCGCAATTTCGCGCCAACATTTCCGCATTTCCTTGTCAATATTGATAGCTGCTAATAGATTAAACAATAATTGATTTGTCTTTCACATGCGCGGACTCACGCTGTAATGTAGCTGTGCATGTCTGTTCACGTTATCACCCCGTGTCTTATTCGTCTCAAAAAGGGTAAAATTGAAGAGCTTAGAGCCATAAGGGCCATGTCATGTGAAAAAAAAGTAATAAAAAACATAACCTTATGCCTGCTAATGAACTTAGATAAATTCCTAAACTTTAACACATTGTGACAGCAGACATATAAATGTTGCTATAAAACATTCAAAACAAATGTCTGTAATTTGGCCCTTTTTACCTTCAGGCATTTGCATGGGATTTAACATGTGAGATTGATAGAATAACTCCTGAATGTATAAACACATACTATTGAAGCTCTTTTTAATGATATAAACTAATGCCAACTTTGTTGAAATAGTTGAAACATACTAATAATGTTTCCAAAGTTTCAGTGTCTCTTGAACAATCAGTCTCAACCACACACGAAAATGAGAGCTAAAAGGGCCAAAATCTATCAAAGTGACTTGACTTTGGCCCTTTTACAGAATTTTAAGGAGCTATATTTCAAAAGCTTATCAATGAAAACATACAATATGTTTTCTACAAGTAAGCAAGGACTCATAGAGGTTATTTATGCCATTTTATGAAAAAAGGGACAAAGCAAATTGTACCCTTTTGGCTCTAAGCTCTTCAGTTAATTACTGTTACCAAGGCCCTTCGTGAACAGTGGGGAACAGTAAACATCACAAGGTGTCAGCTATGTCTGAGTGAGAAGCCTGAGCTGAACGTCCACAACTTTCGCGAGACACACCCAGCGAATCTGAGGTTCGAATCCCCAACGCTTTCATTTATTTCATGGTCAAGGTATCTTCTGTCTCAAGATTAACCATAATCCTTAATACAATTAAGTACGGGCTGTCTTTATATTCGCAGAATGTATTTGAGACAAGTGGAATTTATACTATGTGGATTCTCAAAAAGTCCAATCGTTTGCTTGAAATTTTGCAATCTAAGAAAATCTCAGAAAAGAACAAAGTTCAATTCTATCATAACATTTGACTTTTCAACTTTGTACACCACTTTTCCACACGACACATTTTAGGGAAAATTTTATTCCTTGATCCATACGGCATTGGTTACTAAACAATAACTAGAATTAAAATATACTGAACCAAATTAAAAACTTCACAATCCTTAAATTTTAACATTTTGATCAGTTATCATCCTGGGCCCTTATTGTGTATTTAAACAGTAATGACCACGTATTGTCTTCAGCTGATAACACCCGTTTTTGTGCAGGTGAATCGATCAAAATCATGTGCACAGCACTATAGTGGCAATAGTGGTTTTCACGTGCAACTGGTCACGTGACCATAATACCGCACGTGTTTTTTTAGCCATACTTGTTAGCAGTCATTAACAAAAAAAGAAAAACACAAGAAAACAAAAGTCTTTACGGCCATTTGTCATGCCACGCCTTTCAAATGTGCAACGTGAACGTGCCATCGGCATGTTACAGACGGGAACGTCCGTAGCTAAAGTCGCAAGGACGATGGGTTGTAGTCGACGGACTGTTTATGATTTACAGACGCGTCTACAGCAAACGGGTACCACCGCTGATCGCCCTCGGCCAGGTCGACCACCTGTGACGTCACTTACGATGGACTCAAGTCGTCTTCAGTGATGAATCCCGATTTAATCTTCGATTTGCTGATGGTAGAGCGAGGGTGTGGAGGCGCCGTCATGAACGTTACGCCCAGTGTTGTGTACAGGAAGTTGACAGATTTCGCGGCGGAAGTGTCATAGTGTGGGGTGCTTTCTGTGGCAAGGCACGTTCCAGGCTTCTTGTCATCCGTGGCAACCTCAACGCTGCTGCTTACCGCGACCAGGTTCTGGCACCAGAACGTCTGCCTTTTATGGAAGCACATGGACCCGGTTTGATCGTCCAACACAACAATGCCAGACCCCACACAGCCATTTTGACAAGGAATTTCCTTTAGAATGTGGGAGTCAACGTCATGGACTGGCCGCCAAGGTCTCCCGACCTCAATCCCATCGAACACGTCTGGGATGCTCTTGGCAGAAGTCTGCGCACTCTCCAGAACCAACCACAGAATTTGCAAGATCTTGGCACCATTTTGCAGCAACAATGGCGTCGTCTTCCCAATCATATCTTCACATGCATCACAAGGTCCATGCGGAGGCGCTGTGTGGCAGTTGTCAACGCACATGGTGGCCATACACGCTACTGAACTTGTGTGCCATCAGATTCTCGTGCTTGGGACTTATGATTTAAACTGTTGATTTTATTACCGAATACCGTAGGTGCTTGGAACAATTTATGGTTACCACCGTTAATTAAAATCCTTCTTTGGACATTAATGATTAAAAATGACCTTCTCTAACACATTTGTCCGTTGTTTATCATATATGGGATTACTTTTTAAAATGTGAAGTTTTTAATTTGACTCAGTATAGGCCACTGAAACCGCCTCATCGGTTTCATATTTAGATCTATACACCAAGATCTATGACTTGTACCATACATGTATAATCCAGTGTTATTTTTGTACAGTGAACAATTGATTTGCCTTTGTGTGTGTTTGTGACCAGTGCCACAGGTGGGGCTTAACTCAACACTTTTCATGTTATTTGTCATATAGTTTATTGCATTGGTTGGTTATGTGGAGAAGAGTAAATGCTGAATCTGTTTCAAATGCAGGAACCCCGTGGAAGTACGTGTTAGAATTGGTCTTCAGCAACCCATGCGCGTCGTAAGAGGCGACTAACGGGATCGGGTTGGATGCAAGTCATCGTATCCCAACTGCGTAGATCGATGCTCATGATGTAAATCACGAGATTGCCCGTCCAAACTTGATTGTTTACATACAGCCGGAAAATTGCTGAGTGTGGAATTAGACAACATGCAAGCAAGCAAACAAATAAATAAAGAAACAAACATCAAGTGTTCGATGTTTACGATTTTCACAGAAACAGATTCCAGTATTTAATGCTGTCAGACAGGACTCTGTTCTCTTGTCTATAAGGCAACAGTGGCCACAGAAGATGTCTTTATTTGATAAGATAAAATTCACAAGGTTAATTACATTTTGTTCGATGATTTTGCCTGTATTTGTTTAATTTTTCAACTCGTCAAAGATAGAGCTTTCGAGCAACTAACAATTTAATTTATACTGTTTCCATTTCATTTTCTGATTAGACTTGTTTAGCTCGGGCGATCGAACTGAAACGGAATAATCTGAAAATGTCGCCTATAGTAGGAAGGGGGCATCCGCCTGTTTGCACTGCGTCATCATAGCTCAATAGCTCAGAAATGTCCGTTATTTTGGAAGTGATTCAAAGCAGTTTCAATCAGCTCGAATGTTATGTAAATGTATATAATTGGTTTTAACCCTTCTTATATTCTCGCCCATCCCAGAAGCATTAAATTATGCAAAAGCGCGGATGGTAATGGCACCTGCAGCTAAGGGGCGCCTCAGAACATCAAATATAGATGTATGACGTTCGCCCAAAGTTGAATTGAATTGCTGTCATAAAATATGGATGTCTTATTTATGTACTATAGACAGTTCCGGTGAATAGATATTCCAGTCATGTACAACTGGAATCCCTGTAGGTGGAAAATCGATATCCTTGCGAAAATACTAGATTAGTTATGCAATAAAATGGCATGTTTTTACCTGCTCACATGCTGTACCGCCCAGGCCTGTTTACATGCATCAATGTCTTTAACTTTAACTTTAACTTTTGTTTGTTTGTTTGTCGTTAAACGCCGGACTCAGCAATATTTCAGCTATATGACGGCGGTCTGTGTAAATAATCCAGTGATTGACGTTATGAGCATGGATCCACGCAATTGGGATACGATGGCATGCATCAACCAAGTCAGCGAGTCTGCCCACCCGATCGCCTTTTACGACAAGCATAGTCGCCTTTTAACTTTAACTGATACGGCGTTGATTGTCAAACAGATTATTCCGGCTGGATCAGTTTTGTAACTCGTGTGTGAACAATTAACAATGCGCGATTGGTGTTGCTTCAGATTTCAAGAGTAGAGTTATTTGTTTTGTTATTTGAAATTGTCATTGTAATTCTATCGACAAACACTTCACACCTCGTTCATTAAAGCACGCCACTGATCACATTACAGTTTTGAAATTGTTATGCTTATTTCTAAAGCGATATTCAGTTCACTAATTATATATAACAATTGTGCCACGCACTGTTACAAATCAGCTATACAGAGACCGGTTCTTGTTATTCTTAGCGAAGGATTATTTTGCGATCTCTACAGATGATCGTGAATTTATGGCCAACGGTCAGAGTTGGATTGCTCTTTTGAACAACTACAGCGTAATGGAGAAATGAGTGAGTGAGTGAGTGAGTTGGGTTTAACGCCGCTTTTAACAGTATAACAGTTATATCGCGGCGTGTCAGCTTAATGTGGGAGGAAAGCCCGAAGAGATGCAGGTCTCAGACGTTTACCACTTCGGTGAAACCCACGAGCACGGGTATGGCGCTGACAAACCTAGAAGCATAATCGGGGCGAACCGGGATTCGAACCCACAATCATAGGGTTCTGGCGTGCCCAAGGGACGCAACTCTGCACAACGAATCGCGGCGCCTTAGACGACTGGGCCGCCCGTGCCCCCCTAGGCATTAGATAAAGAAAAGCGGGTAATTTTTGGAACCGGTATCAAAGGGTGTGAAATAAGAAAATGTATGTAAGCCAGAGTATATTTTTCAGCTCATATCAAGAAATGAATACTTTTAGCAATTTGTAAAACAGATCAATATCATACTACGGGTGATATTTGGATGGAAATTTTTTTATATCCTTATTCAAATTGAAAACAAAGGCAGAAACCTATGATTGTGGGTTCGAATCCCGGTTCGCCCCGATTATAATTCTAGGTTTGTCAACACCATACCCGTGCTCGTGGGTTTCACCGAAGTGGTAAACGTCTGAGACCTGCATCACTTCGGGCTTTCCTCCCACATTCAGCTGACACGCCGCGATATAACTGTTATACTGTTCAAAGCGGAGTTAAACCCAACGCTACCCATACGCTACCGGACCCGTGAAGATCCGGGGTAGAATAGGTCTTCAGCAACCCATGCTTGCCGTAAAAGGCTACTGTTCTTGTCGTAAGAGGCGACTAACGGGATCGGGTGGTCAGGCTTGCTGACTTGGTTTGATGCATCTCATCGTGTCCCAATTGCGTGGATAGATGCTCATGATGTTAATCACTGGATTGTCTGGTCCAGACTCGATTATTTACAGACTGCCGTCATATAGCTGGAATATTGGCGTTAAACAACAAACAACAAACAACAAAACACGCTACCGTTAATCCGTATTACTTCGGATTACCCGACCCCTTTTATTGTGGAGCGATATGGTTCTGTCGTATTTTGACACCTTGTTGGTTTTGAAATTGTGTTTACAAGTGTATGCAATCCCTCACGATTTGTCGTAGTTTACCTGTATGTAGGCTAATAAAGAGCATTTCGAGAGAAGAAGGGAGACTGCAATGTCATTTTTTCCAAAGTGAGCCCAATTGTTCACTTTACTTTAACCAGGGATTCGAAAATAAAAAGTATATGCATACATAAAACACAGAAATGGTAACCGTGGCGGTTTAAATTCATAACTGAATATGTGCAGCATATATATCTTTGACCACAAAAAACACCTCCTAATTTGAACAAGGCTGCCTCTGACAAAATAAGGTACATCGTGAATGTTATCGTGAAACAAGCAAACATCACTTTCATTGACCAGATACAGTTATTTTTATTATTTTTATTACTTAACTAACCTTTATGTCAGAAAATTAGCTACATACATCTACACATATCTGTTTTCTTTGCAAGGCATTTAGAAGTTATCAACATAAGGAAGAGAATTTATGGATGTCAACTTCTCTTCTATGAGGAACACAACGTTTCGGAGTGTATGCTTACTCCTTCATCAGGTGAATAGTCACCTCATCTGTTTTCATTTCCATTTAGGTCTACTCGTGATGATTCGTTAACCATGAGAAAGAGACGAGTACGCGTGTCCAGGCTTGATCTGTGACGCGGGGGGTGCACGTGACATTTCCTGCTTGTCCCGCAGCTATCGCATTCATGTAACATGCATTTACGAATATATAAAAGCCCATGCATTCAAAACGCTGGAACTTTGCCGACTGCGGCGTTAACCAACAACACAACGCACTGCACTTATTGATTATTGTGGATTATCGACAACAAACTAAATGGTGATTTTACTAGCGCTTATGATAATATTCAGCGAAGTTAGTTCGTTGTCAATAGAGAATTAGATAAAAATAATACATGTAGCCAAGGGATATAACTCTGCATGGCATGTTATGAAGATATCTTGATGTTGCCAAACATCATTCTATGTCCCACAGCAGGAGGGTCTTTTACGATCGCTTATTCTATCCACGAGCATACCAAGTACGTATACCATGCATAAAACCCGTGAAGATCCGGGGTAGAATAGGTCAGTCCAGTGATTGACATCATGAGCATCGATCCACGCAACTGGGATACGATGACAGGCATCAACCAGTTCAGCCAACCTGACCAGCCCATCCCATTAGCCGCCTCTTACGACAAGCATAGTCGCCTTTTACGCCAGGTATAGGTTGCTGAAGACCTATTCCAAACCGTATCTTCACGGGTCTTTCGTATGGTAAATATATCAGGAATGCAAATTTCATTATGCGAGCGTCATATAATTGTTTTATTCCAAATATATGATAATGTAAGATAGGGAAACATGATGGTAATGATATCTTTATCATGTCATTCTTAAAATAATCTTAACATAATTAAGAAATATAGGCTTTAGAAACTGCGTTGGAACACAATGTACAAACGAACCGCCCTATTTATGATATAGTTCCAAATGATTTGCATCCATGTTTGTTTACATTGGTGCTTACACATCGGGAAACCACTTCCTATTCATTACAAATACGACCATCTCCGCGGTCTAGTGGTAGAGCGTCCGCCCGGAGAGTGAAAGGCCCGGGTTTCGATCCCCGGTCGCCTCATACCAAAAAATGTTAAAATATGGTTCTTGTTGTTATCCTGTCTGGCGCTCAGTATTAAGGGGCTAAAACAAGGACTGGTCGGCTCGGAGTCAGTATATTGTGGCTGAGTGGGGTATTCATGTTAAACACTGGTATCTTAGTGTACCAGCACTATAAATCGGCATCAGTCCGGACTAGTACAAGCAGCCACACACACACTCGTGCATGCACGTCGCTATATAGGTCCAATAATCTTGGACGCGACGTTAAACCCCATTTCACCTCACGTCAGAAACAAACTGGAACAGTTAACTACTAAATAATAAACGTATTTCCTGCGAGGTGACATCGTTTGCATATTTATAGAATCGTGATACCAAGTTTATTGGATTGGTTTATCTCATCGATAAGACTATCCGTTATATAATGAAGAATATTCATGTTTTTAATTGTTAGGTGAGAGTAAATCACAACAGAAAACGGTTATTCAGTTTTCTTTGAAATAATTAACACACTGTGCTGAAATACCTTCACTAAACCCGTACTGTGGGTAAAGCGGTAGTTACACGTTTCATAATTATACCCTCTGTAGTTGTGTACACATTATTATGGTATATGTGAAGGCGATGGTAGAAAAGTAGAAACTACAAAAACTATTAATAACATTGATAACATTTATTTATGATCAATTTATATTCATTTGAACATTCCTGAATTGCAAAGCAGTTTTAGAGTACATGCACCGACGTAATTTCAATAAATGGGATAAATTTGAAAATAACATTAGGACTAAAAAGAGACTTGCGCCGTTTTTAACTACGAAACTTAAAAGTTAAAATTACGAAGCTCTCATTCCACCACCTCATTCTGTGAAAGGCCATAGGTAAAGTCGATCTCGCCCCGACATGGCCACTGAACAGCATCGTTCCTGATGTGGATAATATTTTCAGGGGGAGTAGTTTCGTCAGCATCTGGCAGGAGTTCATCCAAAATCGTCTTGATATCCTCCGTGATCGTCTCAAGAGTTCTTCTTGAAACTTTGTGAATGACAGTCACAGTGGCCTTCCCTTTCAGACGCTGATACGTTGAGAAGTCACAGACCAATCTCTCCTCGTTGACCTCGAACTTGGCCACTGTTGTCTTCCGAGGAGCGGCTGTGATCTTGGAGTTGTACTTCCAGGTCATGCTGTGACAGAGGTCACTCGTCTCCTCCGTCTTGATGGGCAGGTATCCGCCGAACGCACTGTCTACTTCCGGTGGTGCGCGCAGTTTTATGCCAATTCCGTTGTCAGCGGTTACGCCGTACTTCATCTTGATTCTTGCCGTAGCCGATGTCGTACGCTGGACGCGGACGGCCACTTCTTGGGGGTCATTAGTGCCATTGTTGTAATTTGTTGTAAAAACAATCTTTGGATCTGTCAGAGGACTCTTTCTGTAATTACTGAAGGTTGGGTTTTTGTAGCTTATCGCAACTTGATCTATATCGACCTTGAATTCCAAATCGCTCTTATTGAACATGTAGTGGGGCTCGATCCGGTATCTCCAGGACCATTTCCTTACATCAGCTTCCAGGTCAGATATGTTATCAGACATTTTGCTGGACGGCTGAAACAGCAACCAGATATGGTTATAATGCTATATCATTTACAAGATATGGATCATCCAATTGTAGATCACAATAATACACGTTATGTGTTTTAATCAAACATCAAAATACACAATAATGCACAAAAAGACATTAAAATAATAATCTAATATAAATGTAACAGTAACATAATTGTGATCAAAAGGGCAGCTATCATTTCACCAAATAAATATTTAGATATTTGAAAGAATCTTTAAATCCGTCTTTGTTACGTCTATGTTCCAAAGTATAAAAAATAACCAGTCTAAATAGGAGAGCTGGTATGCCTCACCTGTTATGCGAAGCGCCTGCATAAGACAAGAGCGATTCACTTTCAGTTTGGAATATAAATAACCATGACTTGATTGGGCAACTCCGAGGGTTTCGTTGTTGTTACACAACTCAAGTAAAACCCAAGTTATTAATAGATCTTACCTGTAAGGTGACATTGAATCTAGCCTGGCTTTGTCTGGGTTTTCTATCTATCTGTATATAGCCAGCGAGTATGGTTGTACACTAACAAAGCTCACTCCTTATCGCCCGTCCTTTGTTATTAGTGTCATTTAAGTGAAACGGGACTACTATTAGCATTTGACTCATTGTGACCGATACTGTTGAGGGACCGAAGCATTCAGACAAGTATATACATCTGATTTCTGTGTCTCGAAAACGAATATAATCGGGGAGTTCCCAGTGCAAAAGAAATAGCCAGCGAGTATGGTTGTACACTAACAAAGCTCACTCCTTATCGCCCGTTCTTTGTTATTAGTGTCATTTAAGTGAAACGGGACTACTATTAGCATTTGACTAATTGTGACCGATACTGTTGAGGGACCGAAGCATTCAGACAAGTATATACATCTGATTTCTGTGTCTCGAAAACGAATATAA
This sequence comes from Haliotis rufescens, assembly GCF_023055435.1. Taxonomy (NCBI): domain Eukaryota; kingdom Metazoa; phylum Mollusca; class Gastropoda; order Lepetellida; family Haliotidae; genus Haliotis; species Haliotis rufescens. The sequence continues at coordinate 26,737,366 of NW_025964361.1, forward strand.
TCGGGGAGTTCCCAGTGCAAAAGAAATAAATTCCCTCTATCTGAAGCTGAAACTGACCCTTTCGGGTCGGGATTAGTATAGGTCCCCAATTATCTAGGCTGGTCATAGGAGGCGACTAAATCAATACTGATCAGAATAGAACAGAAGTGTATTGCGTTTCATGCCGCGTATAACCGAAGGTGAAATACTACATGATTGAACAACATGAGATAATATATAATATATAAAAGATTTATTAAAACAGTGTTTGGGTTGTTGTTGACATGATATATACTACCGACAAAAATAAGGGAACTAATGATTTGAATATAGCTGGCGTTGAGGTGTACATTTACAGGTGTTGTATCTGAACGCAGCATCTTATATATCACAATGAAATTTCCAATCACACATGAACAGCGTGCACGTGCACACAGAAGCCAAAGTTATTGCGCCTGTAGGGGAACTCACCAACACAAATGCAGCTAAGCACACGTATAAATATGCCTGAGCCAGTATCTCAATTAGCAGACAAAATGAAGAATTGTACTAAGAAAGAGGATGTGTCAGTATCTCAAGTTGTATGAATGTTTGGCACATCAAAAAGTGTAATGTTTCGACTATGGGACGAGTACCGTCATCCTGGCGGGGTTGCAATGATACCTAGGCCTGACCGAAAAACGACACCTAGACACAATCGTCTCATTTCATTAACTGCATAACGCAACAGATTTATATCTGCTCCTGTTATAGACTGATAATTCCGTACAATAACAGGAAGGCGAATGTCAACATTTACCGTTAAAAACCGGCTCTATGCTGCCCTCCTGAAAGCAAGGCGTCCTGCGAAAGATGTGCACACAGCATACCATGGGCAGCAAAGATCGGGGTGGGCTAGGCAACATCAGGGACGGGCTGTGCGCCAATGAATCAAGCTTTTGCTTCCGATTTACAGATGGTAGAAAACGTTGTTGGCGACGTAGCGGCTAACGGTATGCAAAGACAACAGGTCTGTGTCGTACCGTAGTGTCATGGTGTGGGACGGTGTCAAACGTGACAGGCGAACTGATTTAGTTAATGTGAATGCACATTTGACTGGCCAGTGACATGTTGACGAAATGTTTCGTCCTGTCGTTACGTTGTTCCTATCGCTTGAATTATCGGCAGAAATTTTGAATTGAAAGATGACAATGTAAGACCACATCGTACCCAGGTCGTCAACGATTATCTCCGACGAGAAGGCATACGAACATTGGAAAAGTACCCTCCTTGGGATGTTCTCGCGGGGAGAGTACGACAGAGACCTAGCTCCACCAACGTGACCCAGCTTGGGGAGGCTCTTCAGGCGGAATGGCGGCCAATAGCAAGAACAACCATACGCAACATATCCTTCAGCATCCATCATGATATCGTGCATGTACCGCCCAACACGGTGGACACGCTGGCCCAAGTGTGTACGTTAACTATATGTGTGTGGCTCGTTATAATTATGATCGGGGCGTTGGCGGGACTAAACGCCACATGGGATGTTTATGAGGGAATTAGCGCCCTTCGAACATGAGACGACGGTTGCTTGATATTTCTCATATTTTAATGACGACACATGTTTACTGTATAACCGTACGATTTTACATGGTTTGTTTAAGCGTTGACTTCAATCAGGTTTTGCGGTTATGGAGATATAATGTAAAAACCGGCTTACACATTTTGTCAATACGCATAGCAGAATTTCGCACAGTGCGCACATCGGTTTTGAAGGAATTCAAGTTTGCTGCTTGTACACTGTGTGCAAAACATTGACCTTGTGTCATCCTAAATGTCCTGAAGATATTGTTCAATTTTTGTAATGATATACCTGCCCATGATTTCATCTAACCGGGTCATCGATATTTCGCTATTATGATTAGATTTCTTCCAGACGGGCAGTTGTAATGTGTAACCAATATCCAGGCACCTTGGTCCTCACCGTGACTATTAGTGAGTGAGTGAGTGAGTTGGGTTTAACGCCGCTTTTCCGTGACTATTAAATAGGTTAACTTCTTTAAGAGGCATTTAGAAGTTGGAGTACTAATTAAGGATAAGATATATAGATTAACAACTTCTTTTTTACAATATAGACTTTTCGGCGTAGGTTCTTGCACCGTTATCAAGCAAGTCGCTCAGTATTGTAATGAAGAAGATGTTCATCCTTATAGATATCTTTTTCTTATCTATCCAATAGGTTGTGGCGATATTAGACCCGTGCCGATTCTGCTGGGATAATAAAGCTGTTAGACTATATGCCGTCTAAAATGATATATATCACCGAACTAATGAACATCGATATAACGAGGTTTCACCAAATTTTGTTGGTTTGTTGTTTAACGCCGCTCTCAGCAGTATTCCAGGTGTATGACTTGGTCTGTAAATAATCTTCACCTTACTAGCCTGAGGTTCCATTGATGTTTAGATCCTACATATAACTTTCAGAAGTGTTTCCTCAGAAAACAAATATGTCAATTACCTTTTCTTTGGCAGATATTTCTTGTGCATTTGGAAGGTTGTGTTTGTCGTTTGTATTTTTCTAAAATTCATTCGTATCAACAAGTCTTTATACTATTTATCAGTTTCTAGGATGATAGGCCATCGTTATGAAAGTGCCTAATTAGCGATACAGTTTATTATGCATCGTTAGCTTCTATAGCGGCTGTAGTGATTATCACATTCACGCGAACACGCACACACGGTTCGGGATAGTTATACATCAAGTCGAGGCCATAGCCCATTAAAGTCAATTGAACTAACAACTGCTCTGACACCCTTGTACATGGCGAAAATACAAATATGTTCTCCACATGCATACCGTTTATTACCGATTGTAACATTACTATTCAACACTCGCAACGTGGAACAGTGGCAATACACCATTAAACTTTCTGTTGAAGTAAGAGGCGACTAACGGGATCGTTTGGTCAGGCTCGCTGACTTGGTTGACGATGCATGTCATCGTATCCCAATTGGAGGGTCGATGCTCATGATATCAATAAGTGGATTGACTGGTCCAGACTCGAATATTATTGAGTGCGGCGTTAAACAACAAACAACATGGAAACAAAACAACGTGGGGATTCCCGGTAAGAATAGTCCCCAGCATCCTATGCATCGTCCCGAGGCAAGGGAGGTAACTGACTGAAAAAAACCGTGGAAACTGGACTTTTGTAGTCAGTTAACTCCCTTCTCTCTTGAAGATGCAAATCTATCCTGGTATTGAAAGGTTACCAAATGGGTTGGGTGGTCAGACTCGGTGACCTGCGGTTGTTTGCGTAGCATCGTACCCCGATGGCGTGGGTGCATGCTCACAATATCAATTGTGTATCGATGCTCATGATGTCAATCACTGAATTGTCTGGTCCAGAGTCGATTATTTACAGACCGCCGTCAGATAGCTTGAATAGTGCTGTGTGCGGCGTTAAACAACAAACAAACAAACATATTTTCCTGTAAATTAACAATTGGGGAATTTATGAATGCGTTATAAATCATATCTTAGAACATCTTATTTACTTACCTTATCGTTTATATGTTCAACGTTCCATAAAAAAAAATCTAGCACGGTAAAAAATCTCGTTCAAAAACGCTCTTTGTGTTTATCCTTCCTATTGCACTTCACGAATATCAAAAGAATGTTCACTCCAGCGCGAAAATATTAGATACATCAAAAATAGGTGTCCATCTCGATACAACATATGAATTCACACCGATTTGTTTGGATATGTCTACCATTCATCTGAGCAGCTTTTGAATATCCGCCTCTTCTGCTCCTATTCACTATGGAGTCTGGAATTAACGCGCATGAAGAACTCCTGCAACGGAAGTGAGCTCCGATTGGTGGAACACGTCACCTTTGCATCACGTGACAATGCTGGCGAACACCTGCGTGATAAATGCAACACATCATATCTGATTTGTTTATGTAAAAGTAAGTCCAGAGAGGCGAGGTCGAGAGATTGTCATGAGTTAATATAATGCCGTAATTGTAACTGCGAAATAAGGAAAATATTCATTTGTCAGGTTGACAAAATACATGAGTATGATCATGTAATTTGCGTCAGCAGACAAACACTCAGAAGGACATGGTTTAATGTCATAGCATTTAGGACAGAATCATGACTTTACAAATGTTCCTTGCTGAGGGACATGTTTGCCGCTGGTAAATAAAACCGTTGTTATTGTATGGCCACTAAGGGGGAATGCCCAAGTCAGGCACTGTGTAGGGATTTGTTTGTTTATCTGTTTGTTTTTAACGCTGCACTCACCAATATTCCAGATAACTGACGACGGTCTGTAAATAATCGAGTCTGGGCCACATAATCCAGTGATTGACAGCATGAGCATCGATCCACGAAATTTGGATACGATGACATGCATCAACCAAGTCAGCAAAAATTGACCACCCGATCCCGTTACAAGCATAGTCGCCTTTACGGCCAGCATTGGTTGCTGAAGACCTGGTCTATCCCGGATCTTCACTGGTTTGTAGGAACTATACTGACACTAATACTGAAATTCTGATGTACTGATGTACTTTGTATTGTTGAAACATTCGTAACGATATGGCTAAAATATTGCTGATGTGACGTTAAACTTTAACTCACTCACTCAATTGTTGAAACAAGTTAGTGAGTAATTATGGTTTTTGCGCTGCTTTTAGCAATATTCCTGCAATATCACGTCGGGGACACCAGAAATGGGCTTCACACAGTGTTCCCTTGTGGGGAATCGAACCTATGACTTGGGCGTGAGGAACGAACACGTTAACCACTAGGCTACCTCCACCCTCCTGAGACAAACTAAGATTTATTAGATCATATTAAGAATATATTTCCTGGCAGCCTTGTCCAGTTGCTTCACGAACAAACTTAGTGATATGATTAAATTTGTATGGTATATTAAGCAGGTCGATACCTGGACAAAACACGTTAAGTCGGAAATAGGACAGAAACACGTTTTGTTCTGTAATGGTGCATGATTGATTGACAGATTGAAAATTGTATATGGCAGTTCTATGGCAGAGAGTCGGATTGATGTAACGGTAATGGACAAGTTAACCGTAATTATTGTCACCGCCGTACGGTCACCGCAGTGTGGTGGAGTCTCAGCTCTTGTCTATATTAAGCTATATCAAACACTCATTAATGCTCGTTTTAAATGTTTTCTTACACTGTCCTTCAGGGGGCCCTCCAAAACCTATGATTGTTGGTTCGAATCCCTGTTCGCCCCGATTATGTTCCTAGGTTTGTCAGCACCATACCCGTGCTCGTGGGTTTCACCGAAGTTGTAAACGTCTGAGACCTGCATCACTTCGGGCATTCCTCCAACATTAAGATGACACGCCGTGATATAAATGGAATACTGTTAAAAAGCGGCGTTAAACCTAACTCACTCACTCACTCACTGTCCTTCAGGCTGTAACCCAGTCTATGGGCATGTAACCACGTGATCAAATCTTCCAAAACGATTTTTTTCTTTACATGAAGGCTGCAGAGTCTCACACAGTAGACGTAATTCAAAGTATACATAATTATCGTTTTTAGTTTCAACAATATCAATAAATGCGCTGTCGTGGTACTTGAGTTTTGGTCCATCACTTTATTGTCTGGTTTATTTACTTGCCGTCGTCGCATAGCTGGAGTACTTTTGTCCGATGGCAACAAACAATTACACTTTTATGCAAATTGTGTGACTGACGGCTGCTACCTCTAGGGCAGGACGTGCTTGAACTTTTCGCGATTTTCAGTGTTCTACACAAATAGGTTTCACCAGTTTTACGCCCTGTGGATCATATATGTCGAGACTGGTTGTTCACTGGCGTTGATGTTTTATATTTCTGAATGTATTATTTGATAATAATTATATAGTATGTACATGACTGCATAATCACTACCGCGGCCTCCTTGATCATCCCAACGAGAACCGGAAGCTAGAGGAGAATAAACATGGCCAACAACAAAGCCATGAACAAGAGCTGGGAGGCGGAGAGACAGAGGAAGAGCTGAAAGAGACGCCGGAGGAGGTCATCAGTAGCTGGGAGGCGGAGAGACAGAGGAAGAGCTGAAAGAGACGCCGGAGGAGGTCACAAGTAGCTGGGAGGCGGAGAGACAGAGGAAGAGCTGAAAGAGACACTGGAGGAGGTCACCAGTAGCTGGGAGGCGGAGAGACAGAGGAAGAGCTGAAAGAGACACTGGAGGAGGGCACCAGTAGCTGGGAGGCGGAGAGACAGAGGAAGAGCTGAAAGAGACGCCGGAGGAGGTCATCAGTAGCTGGGAGGCGGAGAGACAGAGGAAGAGCTGAAAGAGACGCCGGAGGAGGTCACAAGTAGCTGGGAGGCGGAGAGACAGAGGAAGAGCTGAATGAGACACTGGAGGAGGTCACCAGTAGCTGGGAGACGGAGAAACAGACGAAGAGCTGAAAGAGACACTGGAGGAGGGCACCAGTAGCTGGGAGGCGGAGAAACAGAGGAAGAGCTGAAAGAGACACTGGAGGAGTTCACCAGTAGCTGGAAGGCGGGGAGACATAGGAAGAGCTGAAAGAGACGCCGGAGGAGGGCACCAGTAGCTGGGAGACGGAGAAACAGAGGAAGAGCTGAATGAGACACTGGAGGAGGGCACCAGTAGCTGGGAGGCGGAGAAACAGAGGAAGAGCTGAAAGAGACGCCGGAGGAGGGCACCAGTAGCTGGGAGGCGGAGAAACAGAGGAAGAGCTGAAACAGCTAAGATCCTCTCATCAGCATGTTGTCAGTGAACAAGCAGCCCTCCGGCCACAGACTGTTCCACTGACCTGTCAGACTCCAGACAAGAATCGGACAGGTCTCACCACCATTTTCCTCCAAACCTGCTAAACAAGGACCAGACACCGTACACCGGAAGGTCCAAGAAACCATCTCAATCAACACCATTTAAGAGGCGACTAACGGGATCGGCTCGTCGGGCTTGCTGACTTGATTGATGCATGTCACCGTATCCCAATTGCGTGGATCGATGCTCATGATGTCAATCACTGGATTGTCTGATCCAGACTCGATTATTTACAGACCACCGTCAAATAGGTGGGATATTGCTGAGTGCGGCGTTAAACCACAAAACAGACAAACAAACAAACCAGCAAGACCGACCTCAGCGCCTCAAGGGACAGTCTCGGGTCTGCTAGACACAAGGGCACACTGAAGTTTACTTCTCTTGAGAGGGCTGGTGTCAACAAAGCCAAAGGAGGTCAAAGTGCCAATAAAGTATACCACCGACCCACTAGTCCTAATGTTGTTTCTTTAGGCGTTATTATCGACGACTCTGCTCGGAAGGGTTGCTGAGCACTTTAGACTTTTAGGCTTTTAACAACATTTGAGACCTGTGTAGCATTTAAAGTTTGGCAAGTGCATGAATGTGTTTTGTTGCAATGTTTTTACTTCCACACTACTGGGGGCATGGGTGGCTCACTCGTCTAATGCGCCGCGATTCGCCTTGCAGAGTTGCGTCCCTTGGGCACGTCAGAAGCCTATGGTTGTGGGTTCGAATCCCGGGTCACCCCAATTATGTTTCTAGGTTTGTCAGCACCATACCCGTGCTCGTGGATTTCACGGAAGTGGTAAACGTCTCTGACCTGCATCACTTTGGACTTTCCTCCCACATCAAGCTGACACGCCGCGATATATAACTGTAATACTGTTAACAGCGGCGTTAAACCCAACTCACTCACTCCACACTACTGGTAACGGAGCGGTGGGGTACGTATGGGTGTTGTGTAAGTGTTCGCTCGCCGCGCCCAAAACCTAGGCTTGATACTGAGAACAGTGTGTGTAACTCACCCTTGCTATCCCCCATCATGATAAGACTGGAATATTGAAAGACGTAGCTGAAAAAGTTCTGACCAAACTTTCAAAATACGATTAAGATAGTTTATATTCCACATCTTTATGTCGTTGGCTCTAAATACGTTAAACTTTTTTATAATATTTACTGTGTTTAGCGTCGCGTTCAAGATTATTGCACTTATATGGTGTTGTTTATGCGTGTGGCTGCTTGTACTAGTCTGGACTTAAGCCGGTTTTATAGTGCTATCCCACTTAGATGCCTTGCCGCAGTTTAACATGAATAACCCGCTGACTAAGAGTCGATCAGTCCTTCTTTTATTCCTGTAATGCCGAACGCCAGGCTGGGACAGTTTTCATCTTCTAACGTCTTTTGGTATGGCACGGCCAGGGAATCGAACCACCGACTTTCCGATCTCCGGGCAGACGCTCTGTCCACTACACCACGGAGGTATCCTTATCTGAATTAACACTTTGTTAAGTCTTTGTGAGGCTCCACATGGGTCAAAATCAGGATAAACATTCACTGACATTCAAGTCATAATCATTGTTTATTTTCAATAAGTACATGGAAACCGACCCGTGAAGATCCGGGTTAGAATTGGTCTTCAGTAACCCTTGCTTGTCGTAAAAGGAGACTAACGGTATCGGGTGGTCAGGCTCGCTGACTTGGTTGGTGCATGTGATTGTATCCCAATTGTGTGGGTCGGTGCTCATGATATCACTAAGTGGATTGACTGGTCCAGACTCGAATATTATTGAGTGCGACGTTAAACAACAAACAACATAGAAACAAAACAACGTGGGGATTCCCGGTTAGAATAGATCCTCAGCAACCTATTCATCGTCCCGAGGCAAGGGAGGTAACTGACTGTAAAAGACTGAAATCTACGCTATTGTGGTCAGTTACCTCCCTTGTCTCTGGAAGATGCAAATCTATCCTGGTCTTGAAAAGCGACCAAATGGGTTGGGTGGTAAGACTCGGTGACTTGCGGTTGTTTGCGTAGCATCGTACCCCGATGGCGTGGGTGCATGCTCACAATATCAATTATCAAGTCCAAAGTCGATTATTTACACACAGCCGGAAAAGTGCGCAAGAGTCACGCTTGCTTGACAAAGGTATAAAGATCTATATCCAAAGGTCGAATCATATTAGAATAAAGAAGTTGTGATCCATAACATATCTTGTCTTTACTGTTAAACTGCAAACAAACAAAACATGAAACCAAAAGGCCTCAGAATCAGGTCCAACTATGATTTTGTAAGAAAAGGAGAGTCAACATTTAGAAACAAATTATCCTTTATATGTTAAGACACGTAATTAAATAGACTCCTGAAATTCGTCAACAAGAAACATAACTACCGTATTAACTGTAGTATAATCCCATAGGTAGGTACAACACTAACGTCCAATCAAAACATCTCAGAAATAACATACCTTTTAACCTCATTTATATACATGATAACATACAACACGAGTAAGGAGTTAACACAAGAATACCGTATTTAGTAAAATAAATAAACAGACGCAATAAACATCACAGTCATTAACAAAGTGTGTAAACAGTCCTTGAAGTTGTCATCCATAATTTGTTTCTACTTCGTCATCCGTCAACTTCTGTGTAATGTCTATCAAACAATTCAGTTCCACGTAATCTTGCAGCCTGCTTTGAATTAAGTTCAAGCCTTGTTATCCTCGGTTCAGGATACCATTTTAAAATCCGAGGTTTTTTTTATTATGGAATGTTACATTAAACACAAAATGCTGTACAGCCAAAGTATGCAGGTGAGTCTGTTAACCAAGAAATTCACTCAACAACCTCGTTTTGGGATATTCCATAGTTGAAGGTTATGTCACCTCGAAACGGCCATCTTGCTTCCTGAGCGCCAATGAAAATTAGGTTCTCTTGTCGGGAATACTGAGTTGCTCTCGGTAGATATTCATCGATGATTGTTCTGATGCTTTCCTTGATGGTTTCAATTGTTGTGCCTGAGCTCTTGTGAACAACCGTCACCTTGGCCTTCCCCTTCAGGCTTACGTACGTGGAGAAGTCACAGACCAATCTCTCCTCGTTGACCTCGAACTTGGCCACTGTTGTCTTCCGAGGAGCGGCTGTGATCTTGGAATTGTACTTCCAGGTCATGCTGTGACAGAGGTCACTCGTCTCCTCCGTCTTGATAGGCAGGTATCCGCCGAACGCACTGTCTACTTCCGGGGGTGCGCGGAGCTTGATGCCAACTCCGTTGTCGGCTGTGAAGCCATTCTTAACTCTGATTCTTGCCGTTGCCGATGTCGTACGCTGGACGCGGATGGTCATTTCTTGAGCTTCGTCAGTGTCGTTTTTGTACCGAGACTTAAACACTACCTTTGGGTCTAACATTGGACTCTTCCTGTACTTAAATGTGGGTTTCTCGCAGAGAAAGTCCACCTTTTCTAAATCTACCTGGAACTCAAAATCTCCGAAGCTGTATTTTGTTTCGTAATACGGCTTGATGTGATTTCCCCATGCCCAGGCGGTAACAAGGGTCTCGAGTTCAGACATATGATCGCTCATCTTGAAAAATTCCTGAAAGCACAAACAGAATGATGTACACTCTATAAACATAACACTAAAATATAATGATATAAATGATAAAATATCAATAAATAAACTAAAAGATCAGTTAATGAAATATACCAGTAAAGGTTTTGGTTTACGCCACGCTGTACAATACTTTAGTTACATCACGGCGTGTCACCTTGATGTGGGAGGAAAGACCGTGACGCAGGTCTTATTCGTTTTCAATTTTGAGGAAAGCCCAAATCAGTGGTATTGTGTCAACAAATCTACAAACAGATAGTCAGGGCGTATTTGTTTTTCAAACCAACGATCCTATATTTCTTGCTCGTCTAGGGGACGCAACTCTGCACAATGAATTACGGCGATTGAGACGACTGGGTGACAGTGCCGCCTTTACATAACATTTTTATATTGCTTTAAATCATCCGCAAAAATAAAACAGGACGGGGAATAAGCTACTCACGGCGATAACACGTTTTTGGTTATACAGCTGTAGCTAATGCATGGATCTAAGATCCGGGGTAGAATAGATCTTCAGCAACTCATGCTTGCCGTAAAAGGCGACTACGCTTGTTGTGTAAGGCGACTAACGGGATCGGGTGGTCAGGTTTGCTGACTGGTTGATGCATGTTATCGGTCTCAATTGCGTGGATCGATGCTCAATTACTGGATTGTCTGGTCCAGTCTCGATTATTTTACAGACCGCCGCCATATAGCTGGAATATTGATTAGTGTGGCGTTAAACAACAAACAAACAAAGCACGGTTCTACGTATACCTTATGTAAGACAATCTGTTTTCTTCGCTACAGAGCCAACCTAAATACACTTAAACTTTGCAATAATAAAAGGAAACATTTCACACAATAAGAATGATTGAATCATCAAATCAGTACTATATCCACACGAAGGAAGAACCTACCTTGCGTGAACAAGTCTCGGAAGGAATTGACAACAAGAGCGAAATACGAAGATTATATGTTAATTCTTTATTTAGTGGTGGGGTTTTTCCTCAGTTCACAGTAAATACCCGAAAGTACGATAATTCCCAGGTTAAAAATAGCACACACGTCAAGGTGTAAATATTAATAGTGGTTGCGTCATTACACCGGTTAAAGGCTGACGCTCTCGCTCCTTGCACCAGATGGTGTCTTCATACAATAGTATGTGTACAATCAACACTCTGTCAGCATACACTCACACCATGACGTGCACGGACTGGTGTTGTTCCCCGCTGTATGCCTCCCATATATGGTATAAAGTAAGCGGCATTCATACGGGGAACTCAGTTGTGCCTGCTGTAGGTAATTTTTACACGTGTCCTGATGTGTATTATCATTATTATTATTTTGATACAGTTTTGACGCAGACAAAAGATATTGAAACAGTCGTGACACTGGGTTGTATTGTATGATTGGGTTGTATATGTATCGCGATGAAGAATGACACACACACACACACATATATATATATATATATATGTATATATATATATATATATATATATATATATATATATATATATATATATATATATATGAAGAATTACATATATATATATATAATACTCAATACAAGGGGCGGTCGGGTTAAAGCGTTCGCTCGTCACGCTGAAGACCCGGGTTCGATTCCCGACATGGGTACAATGTGTGAAGCCCATTTCTGGCGTCCCCCGCCGTGATATTGCTGGAATAATGCTAAATGCGGCGTAAAACCTCACTCACTCAATACAAAAAAAGGGCTTTCGCGACGTTAATCTAAATTTGTTGGAAAATTCATTCCGACAAAACAATTTGTAATGTACGTTAGTGAAACTCTTCAGTTCCTACCGTACTGGCTCGCTGACTTGGTTGCTGCTTGTCATCCCAATCCCAACTGCGTGGATCGATGTAAGTGATGTCAATCACTGGATTGTAACAGTACCGATAATATGCAAAATGGTATTACTCCGTGTCATGCCATACGCCGTTTTTTGGTCGACCAACGGCATTAAGGGGCTTAAACAAGAACTGGTCGGCTCGAGGTCAGTATACTGTGTTCAAGCACACGCACGCACGCACGCACGCACGCACACACGCACGCACGCACGCACACACACACACATACATGCGCACACACGCACGCACACACACATATACATGCGCACACACAAATACACACACCTAGACACACACACGCTGACATACACGCATACATACACACATACACATAACACACACATACACAGCACACACATATACACACATATACACACACTCATACCCGAAGTGGTGCAACCCACGAGTACTGACAAACCAAGAAACATTAGCAAGACGAATCTAGGATTTGAGACCACGATCATAGGATTCTGGCACGCCCAAGGTACGCAACTCTGCACACTGAAGTGCAGCGTCTTAGACGATATGCAAGAAAAACTGAAGACTGCATATTCAAACGGTGTTAATATATAACATATACATCTATGAACTACAAAATTAATTTTATTCGAGCATGAATAATGACCGGTCCCCTTAACCTGCTTTTACCTGTAATTGCCCCATATTGTACCAATCACTTCATTGAGTTTTATCGATCGGGTCTACTAAGTAAGTTCTAAGTTTAGCAGTGGACCTTATTTCACCGAAAGTAAAAGTAAATAATATTTGAGTCATGCCTGTATATAGGTAGTCATTCTGAATGTATCGTCTTATGTTTTATTTGCATAACAACACATGTATACGTTCCACGTCGACGCGTATGACTGTTTCTATATTTAGAACACGGGTCAGGTTACGGAAAGGGGCGAGCGGTGACGAATGGACATGTGTGGTGTGATGTTGACAGAAATAACTCCGTGTAAGAAATGTCTACGTTGTTTATTGTGCTCAATGCAGGCACATACATATTTAAACAAAGAGAAATATAATCTTTGATGATAGTAAAATATTTATTTCTGAAATGCAATAATGATTATGATGATGTAGACTTTCAGGTTAACCAGTCGCCTGTGTCAACAAACTACACACTTGTCAAGTGAGTGAGTGAGTTGGGTTTAACGCCGCTTTTAACAGTGTTCCAGTTATATCACAGCGTGTCAGCTTGATGTGGGGGGAAAGCCCGAAGTGATGCAGGACTCAGACGTCTACCACTTCGGTGAAACCCACGAGCACGGGTATAGTGCTGACAAACCTAGAAACATAATCGGGGTGAACCGGGATTCGAACCCACAATCATAGGTTTCTGGCGTGCCCAAGGGACGCAACTCTGCACAGCGACTCGCCCGTGCACCCCCCCCCCCTCCCCCCCCCCCCACCACCCACCACCCACCACCCACCCCACCCCACCCCACCCCCACACACACACATAAATTTGTCAAGACAGACCAGACACTTGAAGTGGTTTTAAAGCGTAATGGGGTCAAAATTGAAGTCACACTTAAGTTTAACTTAACATTATGGTATATCGTCGTTTGGAATCTCTAAAACACCTACCTGCGTTCGATCGCCTCCGTGGTCTTGTGGATGGAGCGTTTGCCCGGGGAGCGTATGCAAATCGCTATATATACTGAACAACCAAAGTTCCTGTGACTTTGAATAAGATTTAATGCAAAGTTATGTTTTTTACCAAATCTAAAACAATTTCGGTTTGCAACAGATAAAAGACACCTGTAAGTGTTCAAATGATTTAATTTGCCATACCGAGTTCAGAAAATGCGTGATTTCATAAAAAAACACAAACATTATGAACATGCTAAAATGTCATTTTACAAATCAACAGCGTGTGTGTCCACCTCTGGTTGCGATGCAAGAAACACATCTTCGTCTCATGGAATGTACCAGGAGTCGCACAAAGTCCTGTGGGACATCTGTCCATATCTGCTGGAGCACCAAATGGTGTTTCTGTGGACGTTAAATTATCTTGCAACATCACGTTGACTCGATCCTTCTTCAAGCATACCAATGGCTCGCAGACGCTCATTTTCGGACAGGCGTGGCATTTCGTAATGTTGAATAATTGCGTAATTTTGGTGTTTTTCTGAGTGGTTATCAGCACGATGCTAAACAATGCATATGGAATCCCGTTAACGCACATGTTTCTTTACCCATTCTTGGGTAGTGAAATGCATGGGGCTTGCATAAAAGTCAACTCTTGCATGGAATGCATGCTTTTCTGTAGCAGTTGCATTTTTGTGACTTGATTCCATACATGTACTACAATATTGAAAACCAAACTTTACTTGTTTGAAAAATACACTAAAATATTGGTGTCACGGGAACTTTTGTTGTTGAGTATAATTGCTATATAATATTGAAAGCAACGTTAAACCCCCTTTCACCTCCACCTCCCTGCGTTCGAGGGTTTAGGGTGTCGTTGCAAACTTAAATTATGCATGTAGGGTAGCCTGGTAGTCCAAGCTGTCGCTCGTCACACCGGACGCGCGGGTTCTATTCCCCACCTCGGTACATGGTGTTTAATCGCTGTGGGCCCCGCCTGTGATATGATTGGAATAGAACTAATAGCGGCATAAAGGCAAATATAATATATATATAATTATATATGTATGTATATACAGTTGTAAGTAATTGTGTACGCCATGGCCAAGTGTATGACTACTCCAGGATACCTTAGCTTCAGCATGGTCTGATTAATTAGCCTAACATGCCACAGTGAGTTATCTGAGGTGAGGTGAGGTGAGGTGAGGTGAGGTGAGGTGAGGTGAGGTGAGATGAAATGGTGTTTAACGTTGCGTTCAAGATTATTGCACTTATATAGCGACGTGAATGACTCCGAGCCAAGCATTCCTTGTTTTATCCTCATACTGCCATGCGCCAAGTAGGGTAACAACAAGTACCATCTTATCACTCGACCCGGGGATCGAGCTACGATACGTCCTACTTCCGGACAGACGCTCTATCCGCTAGACCACGCAGGCGGAAAGCAGTCATTCCACGTCCTGTGGTGCCTCCGAATCTGGATCAACTCTTCGCTGCTCTGCAGAAGGAGTGGCTCCGGCTCGTATGGTTAATCTCAGGTCTGGGGAGAGAGACTCAATCCGGATGTACGGTGGTGCTCGGTGAGAATATACAGTAAACTACGGTTATAACGGACTCAAAGGGACCACAAATTGTAATTCGTTATAACCGTAGTTCGTAATAAGCAAGTATACGGAATATATACAGCAAATGGACAGGACCAAAAATAGTTCGTTATATCCGTCAGTTCGTTATAAGCGTGTTCGTTATTAACGTTACTGTACTTAGCATCTGATCCCTGTCTGTACTAGCTAGTGAATTACATAATTTTAAATTTTCTCAAAGAAGAATCGTGCCATCAATTTGTGATTTATTAATCGATTTAGCTATTCTCACTCACTCACTTGTCCGTTTTTTCCCTCGTTCGTTCAGAGTGAGTGAGTGAGTGAGTATGGTTTTACGCCGCTTTTAGCAATATTCCAGCAATATCACGGCGGGGGACACCAGAAATGGGCTTCACACATTGTACCCATGTCGGGAATCGAACCCGGGTCTTCGGCGTAAGGAGCGAACGCTTTAACCACTAGGCTACCCGACCGCCCCTCGTTCGTTCAGACGTTCGTTCGTTCGTTCGTTAATGGCGTATAAATTTAAGCCACACCCTAGAACTCACATGACAATGAATATAAGATGATATAAGATGATATAAGATGATATAACTGTCACCATCGTTACATTCACCAACACAAATTATTATGTCTCGATAACAGTTGCCGATCAGGACCACACACTATGTCAATATCACAGCATATAATAGCTGATCATGAAATCAGAGAACACGCCGGTCGATACACAGCACTCCCTCCCTATATGGGAACATTTATCATCTAACACTGACACGGGTGAACGATGATTGATGCTTCCTGCCTCATCAACGATGATGAATGCTGAAACAATTCACAAATCTGTGGATGTCGGCCTCGCTATCTCGCAGAACCGTTATCTGAGATCAATATTGATTGACCTCCGTGCAGTTTGTAAAAATAGTGTGCATGTTTCAGGTAGCTTGCCGGCTGCGTACAGGTGAGAAGCGTGCATGGTGCATGCAGCGAGTCGGCAGCGGACAGGTGTTTCTTTCATGTGATATACAGTTGTAGACAGGTATATATCATACTGGGATCTCAGTTGCTGTACAAGACACCCTTATAAGGTATGTGTATGGAATACATGTGGCATATATAATTATATACCACATCGGTATTGTCGTCAGTACGTTTCTCTTATGTGTGAGTTGTGTCCATTAGCCGTGCCAGGATCCGCTGGTCCTAGGTTCGAATCTCCTCATTAATCTTCTTTGGCGATGATGATTCTGGTTTATAGGACTTATGGGTAATTGAAAAGGAAATGCACACATTGTCAGTTTGTTCAAAGTGTGTTTTCATACTTTGCTGCATGTGAAATGCGTTGTATATATGGATAATATTTAAGGAAACATACAGGTACATTTATATATGACGACTTGCAGTAAATATATGAAGACACTTCGCCACAACCATAAGAGGCAGATATTGTGGTCTTGCATCCAATTCTTGCCAGAACCTTTGTTTACGTTTCAGTGACTATTGGTTGGTTGGTTGGTTGGTTGGTTTGTTGTTTAACGCCGCACTCAGCAATATTCCAGCTATATGGCGGGGGTCTGTAAATAATCTAGTCTGGACCAGACAATGCAGTGATGAATATCATGAGCATCGATCCACGCAATTAGGATCGATGACATGCATCAACCAAGTCAGCGAGCCTGACCACCCGATCCCGTTAGTCGTCTCTTACGACAAGCAGAGACACTTTTTACAGCAAGCATGGGTTGCTGAAGACCTATTCTACCCCGGATCTTCACGGGTCTCAGTGACTATTGAAGACATATAGGCTAGTAAACTATCCTGGAACGTATAATCGGGCATTTCTGTCTTCAGTAATACGTGTGTGGTTATGTCATCTGGCATTTTGTAGTATTGTTTAGTGTTGATCACGGCACGCTCCTCAAATTTGTCTTAGATCACGTACTATCACAGCGCACGATTTTCTCAATTGACTCAATGTTTAGTTGATATACCTCTATGTTACCATATAGAGTCCTCTGCAAAAGATTCCACTATTACGCAATTCCGTCTATGTGAGGCTCAGGACTTATACGTCAATCCTTACTGAAGCAGATTTATTACTATTAAGGTGGTTTTAATCAAAATCACTTCACCTTGAAGTCACTTTTCACCAATATGTGTGCTGTGTGCTAAACATTTATCAACGTTATAATTATACTGATACCTTGGTGCGGCTAATAGTTTGCCGTCACAATTACTTGTGACCGCCTCCGTGATCTAGTGGATCGAGCGTCTGCCCGGAGAGTGTCAGGTCGGGGGTGCGATCCCCCGCCGCGTCATATCCAAAAACGTTAAAATATGGTACTTGTTGAAAGCGGCGTTGAACTAAATGGTGTCATTTCACATGTATACTCATTTCGTGGAAACTTATGCGCCTAGTTTGCTAATCACGATTAAATATCCATGTTAGAAGTAATTCTCTCTCTCTCTCTCTCTCTCTCTCTGAGGGCTTAAGATACAGACTGGGATTTTATGTACGCCTATCGTACCTGTTTGCTAGTATATACAGCACTTGTTTGTTTGTTTGTTTTGTTTGTTGTTTAACGCCGCACTCAGCAATATTCCAGCTATATGACGGGGGTCTGTAAATAGTCGAGTCTGGACCAGACAAGCCAACGATTGCCATGAGCATCGATCCACGCAATTGGGATCAATGACATGCATCAACCAAGTCAGCGAGTCACCCGATCCCGTTAGTCGTCTCTTACGACGAGCAGAGACACATTTTACAGCAAGCGTGGGTCGCTGAAGACCTATTCTACCCCGGATTCTTCACGGGTCATAAACAGCAGTTAGCCAGCTCTGTTGAATGTACAACGGGGAGATAAAAAATACCCGCATGGTTAGGGCATTATAACTGAATTAAACTAAATTGATAAGTTATTTCCAGAAATGTGATGTATCAAAGCTAGGATCACTTCAAAGAGGAATACGAAGGCGCTGCAATTCGCTGTACAGAGTTGCGTCCCTTGGGCACACCAGAAACCTATGATCGTTGTTGCGAAACCCGGTTTGCCCCGATTATGTTTATAGAATTGTCAGCACCATAGTTCTCGGGGGTGTCACTAAAGTGGCAAAAGTCTGAAACCTGAAACACTTCGGTCTTTCCTCCCATATTAAGCTGACATGCCCTGACACAACTGGACTGTTCAAAGAGGCCCTTTAACCCAACCCACTCACTCACTCATTCAAAGAGGAATCTTCCTAGGATTACTTTGTTATGGAGTTTTGTCATAATACCACATATAATTAGCCTTACATTTCGTCTAACATCGCAAGACGTTCTAGAAAGCCACTATTCTCGAGCACATAATTCCACGGATAAAAAACTTTATACTTGCCATTAGACATACTTGTATATGATGATGATGATGATGATGATGATGATGATGATGATGCACACAATCATTTCAAAAGCATGATTGAGTCCGCATCTGCCAAGCATCTGTGCTGTGCATTGCAACGATGCAAAGCCTACATAACACAAATCAATTATTTACACGAGATATTATCAGCCAACTCTGAACTAGCACTGTCAACGCTGTGGACGATCAATATGAAAGAGGACGAGAATTGTGTGTCTGCACTGAGCACGGTCAATCACACCTGTGCAAATACACGTCGGTAATTATTCCTGGTATCGTGGAGAACAATTCGGACGATTATTGTATTTACTTTAACAAAGCGGATCCATTATGGCAAAATATAAAGTTTTATTCCACTGATTCACGTATTTCTATAAATGCACTAGTGCAAACGCTTAGTGTTTTACCTCATGAAAATTTAATTTACTACAACTAATTCCATTTACAATGGGATAATCGGACAGTGTTCTCATTAATGTGTGAAATATCACTACTACTGCTATCACTACTACTACTACTACTACTACTACTACTACTATTATTATTATTACTACTACTACTACTACTACCACCACCACCACCACCACCACTACTACTACTACTACTAGCACTACCATTACCACTACCACTATCACTACTACTACTTCTACTACTACTACTACTACTACAGCTAGTACTACCACTACTACTACTACTACTACTACTACTACTACTACTACTACTACAACTGCTACTTCTACTATTACTAGCACTACCACTACTACTACTACTATACTAGACCGCCTCCGTGGTCTTGTGGTAGAGCGTCCGCCCGGAGAGAGGAAGGTGCGGGGTTCGATCCCCGACCGCGTCATACCAAAAGACGTTAAAAGATGGTACTTGTTGTTACCGTGTCTGGCGCTCGGCCTTAAGGGGCTAAAACAAGGACTGGTCGGCTCGGAGTCAGTATACTGTGTCTGAGTGGGGTATTCATGTTAAACTGCGGCATGGTATCTCAGTGGGCTAGCTCTATAAATCGGCATTAGTCCGGACTAGTACAAGCAGACACACACACACACAAAAACACACACACACACACACACACACACACACACACGCACACGTGCATGCACGTCGCTATATAAGTGCAATAATCTTGGACGCGACGTTAAACCCAATTTCACCTCACCTCACTACTACTATACTAGCACTACAACTACTACCACCACCACCACCACCACCATCACTACTACTATACTACTACTGCTACTACTTCAATTTACAATGGGATAATCGGACAATGTTCTCATTGATGTGCGAAATATCACTACTACTATTACTACTACTACTACTACTAATTCCATTTACAATGCGCCAAATTCCACCCACCAAGCGAGGCATATTTCGAATAAAGTCGCTTGCCTTAGAAGACACCACGTGTAACATGTGTCAATAAGGGGCAGCACCGAAACTGCTAGCTGACTTGGTTGATGCATGGCATCGTACCCCAATTACGTAGATCGATGCTCATGATGTTAATCACTGGATTGTCTGGTCCAGACTCGATAATTGACAGACCGCCGTCATATAGCTGGAATATTGCTGAGTGCGGCTTTAAACAAACAAACAAACAAACTCTTTCCTCGGGACAATGACACTAACACATATTGTCCCTGAACTAAACTTATGCATTAAGTTAAAAAGAAATAATTATGTAATGAAACCCTGGATGTCTAAGTCTCTTAATTTTAGTAGAAATTGGATGAGTATAGCCTGCTAGAGATGAGAATGGGGTGAGAATGGAATGGAGTGATTGTTTTATTAATTATATGCTCTGGGCTTATGTGAAAGAAACTAGTTCAGTTTGTAAACTTATTTCTGATTATTTTAAACCGTCATACCCTTGACCGTAAAACCTTATTTTTACATAAATGTATTGAAAATATTAAGTTGCATGGATAAATAACTAGGTACGCCATAATCACTTCATACTCGATCAGTTCTAAATATTCATACCCGTTTGTAAATGCGTTTTCATTTCAGCCACCATGACTGCCATCCAATACAAAGCCGCCATGCAGGCCGAAATATTAAATAGAAGACGGAAGGAATACCGAAAACAGGAAAGAATCATGGGATCCAGTGGTCTCAACAAGGTTGTACGATTGGCACTTGTTACTCGGTGATATTTTCTCGCGTTAAATTCTTTTATTTGTGGTTTGCCTATCACAGAGTTACCTCCCATTAAGAAGTCTTCAGCGTTAACGAACAAGTGCGCATGCGTAAAATTCCATCGCGAGCACCGGGTTTGTTTTGATGTTTCTATGAAACGATGAAGGTATTTCTTGTGTCTGTGTAAATTAATTAATGCATGTTAGAAAATCGTATGTTCAGACATTATTTTATTGAAAGTAGTAAACAGAGTTTCAATGTCTCACAGCGATGCGATTTATTTCTGGGCATGATATTTAGCGTCTGCTAGTGATAGGGGTAGATCACAGAACTATTTTGGGTATTACGATATTTATGAATGCTAAATGGTTTGTCAGTGTTAATACTGTTATCTGGTTTCAATCTTCTATTTGCTAAAGATTTAGTTATGATATCAACATTAGAAAGAGCATGTGACTATTAGCCAGCTGCATGACATTTATCAAATCTAGGCCTACTGTTCATTTGAAATCGACAAAACGCTGATCTTATTTTAAGTCGTTAAGGCCTAAATGAAAAACAGTATGAATAGGCTATATATCAGAGCTGTTAGTAGTGACATGTATTAAAAAATGGAGCTAGGGACCTAGGTAGCATGTTGTCATATGTCACAACTAGGGTTGCTGGGGTCGTAGTCGGTACACCCAGGGACCTTCCTGTGTTCAAAGTTGTACGCTAACCAAAATCAAACTACATATACCGATTGAGGTTACAGAACACTCAATAGAGTTGACATGACAACCACATTGAAAATGGTTTTGTGAACTGAAAAATTAAATAAATTGATTCTGATCATCCCAATGCCTTACATGTTGCTACATTTGTGTGTACAGAAATGTACTTGGGGTACATCTGTGTAGTAACTGTGCTGACAATGACCCCAAGAGCACCTCTAGGATCTTTGATGTATTGCAATGTGTCATTCATTGGTGTCATTCGTAATGAAATTGGTGTAGGTTTGAATTGTAGAGCTCTGTTTTTTCCTGACATCTTACTGATAATGCAATCATTTGGGCTGGAACAGTTATTGGAATTGGTTAGTATACATGGTATAGGCTCCCATTAACCTATGCTTAATTATTGCGACTAACAAACAGGAACACTTATGGCTCAAAACTCATGCTAATCAAAAGAACTGTTACTTTAAGAATCATGAGAATGATGATCAAAATATCAGAAATATACCAACCAATTGTTTATAACCTTGCCATCCTGGCAAATTGACACACAATGCAGAATGATAAACTTCATTTTGCTGCTAAACTTGTGATATTGATCACATAATAACTCCTTACAAAAGAGACAAAGAGCTGAAGTTTCTCACTACATTTTATCATAGTTTTAAAATGCGCTGAGCCAAACTATCAAAACTAATAATGTTTCTGCTTGTCCGAGGTCTAATATGGAAATGGTGACCTTGGGTGACTAATATTTTTCATGAAAGGTAAAATCGAAAATAATTTGCAAGTAAACAATGCATCCTTTGAACAGTATATAAGATCGATAAAACTTTTTTTTGTCTGTTTCAGAGAGTTTTCAGTCTAGCTGATAAGTCCCATGGACAAGGTGGCATCTTCTACAGTTGGCAGAGAGCACATGGCAACTACCTGGCAACAACAGGGTACAGTTCATGTCAACATATTACATACACTGCAACCTCATTATCTAGGGTCAGACACTGCCACACTTCTCAATGTAGTCTGATAGTCCCAAGTCTAATGAAAATATAGAAGGACTGTACCTTGCTATATTGAGTCCTAGGTAATACGTCTAGGCAGTCCACAATGCATTAATATGGGGGTCTCAAGGTGACCGCTGTATCAACGGCAATAAAATACAAATTAAGTATCGGGTAAGACATCTTTTGTTTCGTATGGATGGGGGTTTCCTTGTTTAAATCAAAACTTGGTGATTAATGTGATAAGCTTTTACATGGACTGTCCTGACATTGATTGTATTTCTGTAGAAATGTATCAGAACCGAAATGTCAGATACATTTTACATACATACTTCATATCGATTAGCTTCAATCTTTTAAACATCCATTTGGGTTCGCAGTGCAGCTGGCCTGCGTGACAAAACACATGTTATTGCTTGTGAATCAAGTGCATGCCTCTCCACACATCCTTCTGTCTGAGTTAGTGATGGGTCTGTTGCAATGTGACTGTCTGTCTCAGGTTCGACCATGCAGTGAGGATATATGACCGGCATGGAGAACTCAAGGAGGAGATCAACCTGCCAGGGTGAGTACACTAGTGTGTAAAGGGTTCATACGAGCTGTGTCGGCATTGAATGTTTCACAGTTTCACATCATGGCAATCTGCTGTGGTACTTTGATGTGTTGTACATAAGGCTGTGTATAGGCAAATAAACTATTGTGATATGTTTTGCGGTATATTTGGAGCTAATGACACTGGTTGTACATGCAGATCCTAATTCCTACATTCTATGATAAATATCACAATGTCAAAGTTGACACCATTTTCAGTGTTCCCGTTTACCGGTAATTACCAGTTTTTTACCGGTAAAATTAGGCTTGGACCGGTAATTCATGTGACTGCCAGTCCCTGTGGACCGGCAAATAGAGTACCTTATAAATCGTTGTTGTTGAACAAAACATCGGTGGTATTCATATAAGTACATTTTTCGAACAAAGTCAGCTTGTCTGTTACCATCAGGGTTTCCCCTTGTCTATATCTAGTTTAAATATCCATTTGTAGTGACTTCTATCTCGAAATATTAAAAAACAAAGTGAAAATTGTGACTGAAGTTTGTGTGAATGACGTATAGATCTAACTAAGTTACTTCAGAGATGACACTTTGCACTGAACTTGAAGTTGAAAGAATTAAAACCAAACAATATTTATACGTGTTTTTATTTGTTGAAAGTTGAGACTGGCAAAAATTAGGGGGGGACTGGCAATTTTTAGAGTTACCAGTCCACAAAGACTGGCAGTTTCAAAGGCCAGGGGGAACACTGATTTTGTAGTCATGGATACAAGGGAGATAACAATGTGAGAGAAGTATCACTGCCGCGTATCAACAGTATTGTCAGTCAATTTCATCTCTGGGGAACAACTCGCTAGACACCGCCCTCTAAAAATAACGTCGTCCAATATATGACGCCTGTTTGAATCTCTAGAAATAACGTCATGACAGAACAATGTTTTATCGTGAAATAAACCACACTTCGTTCTTCATTGTTCTTTGCGATTTATCGCGCAGCTATGTTATATATTGGAATGGGCAATGATTGATGACTATTTCTTGTTCGTATTGTTGAGCACATGATGATGTATGAAACAGAATAATGTTTGTTGGCTGAATATCTAAGATGGTAGAATTGTCAATTATGACTAACATGAAGTGATGTTTACTTGCTGTGTGTAAGGTAAAACTGAGTGATGCTAATGTGTATGTGCTTCCATGTATGATAGAGACTGCAATGTTTCAGGATGTGCACTGGCCTGGGGTGGGACAGCGATGGCGACATCCTTGGAATTGTTTGTGAGAAGTCCACAGCCATCATACTGTGGGACGCCAACTCGCACCGCACAACGCAGATCGACAGTGGGCTCAAGTGAGTCTGATACCTTTGTAACTATAGTGACCATGGTAGCAGCAAATGTGCCACTGTTGTCAAACTGTATTGGTTGTGCAGTGAGACGTCTTTTAATTTGATAGCTTCCTAAGCATGTTTTTGATAATGTGATTGAATGCCAAGTACCCATGCTTGTCAAATTGGAAAAAATAGTATTTAAAATTTTTAAGATTGGTATGTTTTCAGAATTCTTGTTTTTTGCCTTTCAGAGGAACTTTAACATTCTATCTCAGTAATGTATTCAGTTTAGTAATGTTATCTTAAGCATTAAGGGGCAAGTAAAGTGAAAAAAATTATTGATTATTTTTTTGCAAATATCAGTATTCCTAGACATATTTAATCAATTTCCGAGAGAGAAAAATTCATAACATTCGTAGAATATATATAAATGTCCAAGTTTAAGTGCTGAAATTACATTATCGGTATTCGGCTTCCAAAACAAACCTATTTGGGTGCGTGGCCTAAAGCTACCTGCGCAGCAGTAACAACTGTTTTCAGTGGCTGATATGTTTTCCGCTATCTTGTGATTCTTGGCTGTTATACATATACTGTTCGCGTACATTGTTGAATTAGTGACATATCTAAGCAGCAAGAAATGGCCCTTTTTTTACCATTTTCATCATCAAAATCTTGATGTTTCTCTACTTTTGTATATTGGGGTTCAATTGTTGCTACTTATCTGTACATTTCAGAAACAAAAGTATAATTCATTTTAAATTCATTGCGTTTCTTCTTTTGATACTGATGTGGAAACACCCCCAAACAAAGTTTTCAGCTTCTAAAAATATTTCACCCTAACAACCCTCGCATCACCATAGTCACCACCCAAACAAATGGGTTATGCACTGCAATCACGTGCGACCTGAAGTGTGTCCTGACCTAAGTGGTTTGATCACCTGACACCCTATGCCACATCATTCTCTTTCTCATCGCCAGTATGTGGAGACGTGTTAGAGTGGTAGAGAATTGATTTTTTTTCTGCAAGAGTTTCCTCATATAGTATCAACATCTATGTCATGGAGACTGATGAGGAGACATGATAGGGAGAATATCAGCCTTTGACAATGATACCAGCTGTGAGAAATCATCTTAATGCTCAAATTGTGTGCTGTTTCCAGAGACACCATGACCTTCCTGAAGTGGTCGAACACCGGCCCCCAACTGGCTGTCGGTACACTGAAGGGGAATCTCATGATCTACAATCATCAGACATCACGGTACAGCCCTTGTAAAGTTGTATCTTATCACTTGTAGACACTGGTCCTCGACTAGTGGAATCTAAGAGTGACTCCCAGTATCTGTTTCCCCCGTGGAGACTCTGGGTTAGCATTTTTCCCCAGGAAGTTGTTGTAAGAGGCTACTTAATTGATCGGGTGGCCACTTGAATGTCTGGTCCAGACTTTGTTAGATATACAGGCTGGAGAAAACTTGAGAATTTAGACGTCTCAACTCTGATGCAACCTCTTCTGGAAGTGTCTTCTGACCACAGATCTGTATTCAAAGTATTGTTTCGGACAAAAGATTTGATTTAATAAGATTGAGGATCTGATTGAATTTTTTCAGTTCTTTGCTGCCATTTTTTCAGTAAAATTCCTATTATTGGGAAGCACATCAAGAAGATCACCTGTGGTGCATGGAGTGCCGAGAACCTGCTGGCCCTGGGCAGCGAGGACAAGACCATCTCCATCAGCAACGCTGATGGTGACACCCTCAGACAGGCCACTCTCAGGGCTGACCCTGCTGAGATAGACTTCTCCGAGATGAAGGGGGATGAGAGAAGCGCCATTGGGCAAAACACTGTACGGTTTATATGAGTGAATATTTACCAACACATCATAATCTTTATAACGCCTGTCCATGTGCTTGTGTGAGATTTGATGTTTTCTGTTGCCATGTGTTTGTCTCCTATCTAGGGTTAGTTAGATATTAGCTGATTATTTGAGCTTGATGTCATGAGAGTAGACTCTTTAAATTGCATGAGTTTAAGGCAGGTGATAAATTACCTATATATAGTTACCTACTCCTGGGTGTCGTACAATGCAACCTTAGCGCTACGACTGTCATAAATATATGATAAGATATGGGAGTTATGATCACCTTAGCGCTAAGATCGCTTTAACCTTAATTTACTGATATACCGATAATACTGCACACCCTTAATAGTGAAACCTTGTGTTGTGGCATTAGTGGCAGTGGGAAATGTTTTCAAGTTATCTGCGATTTACTAACCCGCTAGATATGCAGAACGGGTCGGTTCAACCTTAAACTGACAGTGCATGTGTGTAGGCGAGTTGTTGCCCACTCCAGCTCTAGTCTCTCCTGCTCGGTACTACAATGTTGTTCCTGTGTTGAAGGTTGTGTCTGTTGTTCCAGGTCAGTGTAGTTGTGGGCAAGAAGACTCTGTTCCTGTACAACATCAATGACCCCGAGAACCCCATCGAGCTGGCCTTCCAACAGAGATATGGGAGCATCATTTCATACAAGTGGTCAGTTGCTGGACACTGCATTCACATGGGATTTAACAAAATCATTTGTCCCTATAATTCCAAATTACAGATTATTAGGGTGTTTTTTTTGTACCAAAACTGTTTACAATTCTTTTTATGGATATCAAATTTTGAAGTTGAAGAAGACTTATTCAGTTCATTCTGACAGTTTCTGCTATGCAGTAATGAAAATGATAATATGATAATGATAATGATAATGATAATATGACTAGGGAGCACTTCCGTGGAGAAGTCCCATTGGCTGTCTGGGCTGCCTGTAGAGAGGACAAGGGCCCTGAGCTGATGATGAGCCTAACCAGGATCACCCAAACCCTCTTTGCTGCATTTTTATTTTCATCTGTAAATATCAAATGTGTTTAGCCTGTAGGCCCAGGTTACAGAACCCTCATTCTCACAGTTTCATTTATGCAGTAATTTGGATAGAGTTCAAATGGTATATGAAAACAGTGTCTGCAGCTGAGTGACACAAATATGCCCAATTCTTCTGTTATTCAGGTATGGAGATGGTTACATCTTGATTGGGTTTTCTCATGGCTACTTTGTTGTGATTTCCACCCACTTGAAGGAGATTGGGCAGGTGAGTACTGTGTGGTCATGAAACTGCTGGTAGATGTGTTCATTTGGATGGGAATTTGAGAATGACAGTCAAATTAACATTGGTCCACAACTCTGAGACTAAATTTCAGGAAGTCTAGGGACATTCCTCGTGGACTGTTACCATGGTTACAATTAGGTGGACGGCAAGTGTTTTTTTCCTGACTGGTGAAAATAAACTTCATTTCTAACGCTGTGAATGGTTTATCTTGGGGACATAAAGAGCTGTGATAATGTGAAGAAAGGGTATCCCGTTTCATGGCTTTATCAATGTATTGCGAATGTACATGTTGTGATCTGATACATGATACAGCTACCTTTGTATCATTCCTGTGTTAATTCTATTGATTTCCAGACCCGTGAAGATCAGGGGTAGAATAGGTCTAAAGCAACCCATGCTAATGGGATTGGGTGGTCAGGCTCGCTGATTTGGTTGATGCATGTCATCGAATCCTAATTGCGTGGATCGATGCTCATGATGTCTATCACTAGATTGTCTGGTCTAGATTCGATTATTTACAGACCGCCGTCATATAGCTGGAATGTTACTGTGTGCGGCATAAAACAACAAACAAACATATTGATTTCCGAAGGTAATATGCCCTCAAGGTGGCATTACCTAAAAGCTAATTCCTTACCATGCTTAAGGGGGACTGTGTTCTGTTTATGTCATATATGGGGGCGGTCGGGTAGCCTAGTGGTTAAAGCGTTAGCTTGTCACGCCGAAGACCCGGGTTCAATTCCCGACGTGGGTACAATGTGTAAAGCCCATATCTGGTGTCCCCCGCCGTGATATTGCTGGAATATTGCTAAAAGCGGCGTAAAACCATACTCACTCACTTATGTCATATATTATATGAAAGCTATGTTACAGTAAAGTTGGTCTCAAGTTCTAACAAAGGAAAGATATAATAAAACAAAAAGTTCAGACATTATGCCCTTTTCAGGTTCTATAAGGCAGTTATCAGTCAGACCTGTTATTTTAGAATCATTTTATGTTGGTCCTGTCAATGAACCTCCCTCCCCAGCATTTGTTTGTTTGTTGTTAAACACCACACTCCGCAATATGCCAGCTATATGACGTTGGTCTGTAAATAATCGAGACTGGACCAGACAGTCAAGTGCTTGACATCATGAGCATTGAACTACGCAATTGGGATACCATGACATGCATCAACCAAGTCATCAAGCCTGACCACCCATTCCCGTAGTAGAGGACTCTATTAGAGTTTGTTACAAGTAGTTGAGAATATGTTCCAAGCAACCTTTGCTCCACATTCTAAATGGATCAGGTGGGTCAGTCTTGGTGACCTGGTTCATGTGTGTGTCATAATACCTCAACAGTGTGACGAGTTGCTCACAATATCAACCACTGGTTGGCCTGGTTCAGACTTGATTATTTACAGGCAGCCAACACAGCTTGATTATAACTGAAAAAACAACAACCCAAACAGATGCCTTTAGATTATCCAAGCTGACATTAATTCAATCGTTCAGTAAACGTCAAAACAAATATTTTCGATATGCATAAGAAGGGGGGGGTGTCTTAATTTTAAATCCATATTGTCAATGTGTGTACGCATATGTAATCATGTCAACTTTGAATGTGCATGAGTTGTCCTAAGTGTTCCCCGAGAGACAATAATTTGGAAATACACCTGATTTGGGCCTGTCTCCAGATATTAAGCATGATTGATCAGAAAGTCCAAACCATGGCAATACCAGGTACTTCTTCATGACTATGAGTACTTTAGATATTGATCATATTGTCTGCGTGGTAGTGTTGTGTTCAAAGTAGTCCTATACCTCATAATATGACATGCTTTGTTTATCTAATTGTATGCTGCCAGAGATTTATCTTGGATTCCAAACTAAGTGTCCTTATGATACAAATTGGGAAACTGTCTTTATTTTGTTAAATTATTGTTTTTTAAGTTCATATTTTCTAAAGTCCAGAGGTATTTAAACAGTGAATTTCTACATGGCATCAATTTTAACTGCATGCACAGTGGGCAGTTGTGACTGGTGAGAGGGATAATACATCTTCCCGAGGCAAGGGAGTTAACTGACTGTAAAAGTCCAGTTTCCACCCTTGCCGAACAGGGCTAGAAATTCTGGGCTCGATCGTAGCGCCACCAGTGCCTATTACGAGTTATGTCCCTTCTATGTCACTCCTTTTGACCAATCAGATTCCACCTCCCATATCACTTGCATTTGCTTCATACCAAATGGCGGTGCCCAGTCAGTACGATCTGATCGATAATCAAAATCTATATTGTGATTAAACGATGATTACTTGCGAAGTGCATCAAATCACGTGAACACCATGATTAAAAACTTGAAAAGATTTGGAAAATATCAGTTGATGCCACGTTGGCGGTTCACGTACTTTGCAAATCCGGTAAGCGCCCGAAATCTGCACGGTTACGCGATTTTGATTGGACTATGCATGAGGGCTGCAACGAATACACTATGAGGCAAATATGATTCTTCTCACGAATATAGGGTAACGAATACAAATATTGATTCACGAATACAATAACAAGTCAGCAGCTGATGTATTATTTGTTATATTCAGTGAAGCAATAACAACATAAATTATTTGACATGGTTTGTTAATTCTTAATATATTTTACAGCTGTATACTGTACTTATCTAGGTAGTAGTATCTGCTCAAATGCAACAATGACCAGTGACCACAATACTGTCAAATTAAAAAGCATAAGAGTGTTGTCTTTTGAAGAAATCTATGCACATAATATGTTCTTATGGATATTTTGATGTAAATGCACATGCTTGCATACATAAATATTTGATTCAAGTGGCCACAAATAACGAATTCAATTCATGAATGGATACAGTTCGTAACAGCCCTCCTATGCATAGGCTCATTAATCCAGCGAAACTATGACTCTGTAACTTCAGTCTATTTCGGCAGGATAGAAACTGGACTTTTATGGTCGGTTATCTCCCTTGCCTCGGGAAGATTGATAGAGAGAGCTCCACAAACAGACAATTGCTGTGGGGAGCTTGTGAATACATTACACTTTTACTATGAACCGGGAATTTGTTAATTGTTTCAAGGTAGAGCTAAAAAAATATTCTAGCACTTAAATGGTTTGATATAAAAGATAAATTATTTAGCATGAGAGACTAATTTAGAGCAATGGGAGAGGAGGAAAACACCCACCAATACAGATGGCCTTAGCTGTATGTTAGCAGCAAGGTGGTATACAGTTGAATCTGTTCAGGATCAGTAGAGAATATCAGCATCACAATTGTTTGTCAAACATTATCAGTTTCTGTTCAGGAATTTGATTTAAAATTCCTGTAATGATATGTCTTTAATTTTTCTGGGGAACACTTGTTTGTGTTCTATCTTGCATGCTGTCAGGCAATGTGATAATCTATAATATCTGCATCCATGACAGACAAATTGTGTACCCGGGTATATTAAAATCTTTTTACAAACATATTCATATTCGAATGAAATGAAACATAAAAAAGTAAAAGAGTCGCAAATAAACATGATAGGGGTTGATACACATGTATTTATTGCATGAATTCTGTTGGAATCCTGATATTTTGTAAAGTTATTGACTAACAAATAAATGCTGACCTAAAGACGATGAATAATCACTTGTAACCACAGGTTGTTGACAAAAGAGGCAAATTACATGTTGTCTCCGAGGTATGTATGTTGATATCTATGTTGTGGAATTCAAGGTTTGAATTTGGTGCATGTTACATAGTTATTCACAGATAACAGAGACATGTGACATACACAAATTGCTTTGCACTTTGTAAAAGAGCATGTTTGTTCAAAATAGAAATGAATTATTCAATATGATGCAACAGACAAATTATTTGTATATTTTGTTGCCATACATCCTCTATATCTCTAGAGCTCGCATTTCAGTGAAGCTACACTTACCCTTGGATCCATTCTTGTGGTTGGGGCACAGGTGGCCCAGTCGTCTAAGGCGCCGCGATTCGCTGCGCAGAGTTGCGTCCCTTGGACACGCCAGAAACCTATGATCCCGGTTCGCCCCGACTATGTTTCTAGGTTTGTCAGCACCATACCCGTGCTCGTGGGTTTCACCGAAGTGGTAAACGTTTGAGACCTGCATCACTTCGGGCTTTCCTCCCACATTAAGCTGACATGCCGTGATATAACTGGAATACTGTTAAAAGCGGTGTTAAACCCAACTCACTCACTCACTCACCCATTCATGTGGTTCTTGTGATCTCAAATTACCCACCTCTGATTTTCCTTAACATTTTAAACCAAGCAATCAAACCTCAAAATAAGGTAAAGTGAAATGGGTAAGGGAGGACCTTCCTTTGCCAGTTGTAATGGACATGAAGACATCTTTTCCAGCAAAAAGAATTTTGAGCGATTTCTTTTGTGTGTCAGTCAGTTTTTCAATGTTGATTTTGTCGCGAACTGTATCGTAATCAATGGGACTGGATGCCATGGTGTTAAAATTGCCAGGCCAATGTTGAGGCTGTTTGGTAACTCACATTCTGATTGGTCTGTTTCACTGAGAAGCAGAGTAAATCAAATTACCTAATGAAAATCAAGTGCAGGCAATTGGAGATTGTGAGGACCATGGGAAAAGATCCATGGGTTAGTGTAGGTTCGTCAAAATGCAAGCCCTGGAGATATAGAGGCTGGCTGCCATATAGAGATGCTTTGGTGGCTTGCTTTGGAGTTACCATGGTAACCATTATGACTGACATGTGGTTGAGCAGGTTGACTGAGTAACTTTTTATGAAATGATCAGTTTATAATCAAAATAAGATTTCAAGTGATTGTCATTTTGTGTTCTTTCATACTTTGAAGGTTATGACTTCAAGTTCAATTAAGTGTTTCAAATTGGTTTGATTGTTTCTGAATTATAATTTATTTGTATGAATGTTTATGTTTGAGAATTTGTTGCATATGAATAAGTGAAATATGGCTGATATGACATGAATAGCTATAATATGGCTGAAATAGCATATGATTAGCCAAATTATGGCGAAAATAACATGAATAGCTAAAATACGGCTGAAATAGCATATGAATAGCCAAATTATGGTGAAAATAACATGAATAGCTGAAATATGGCCGATATTTCATACAAATAGCTAAAATATGGCCACAATAAAATATGAATCCCTGGTAAAGGTACTCACACACTTTAGTAGGGGACATGATCACGAAGTCACATGTAGTTTGGTGATGTTCAACAGTGAACGGATACTTTACGTTCATCACAGACTGCATAGTTTTTGTCCACTCTTGGTCACTCGAGTGATGCATTTATTGATAATCCACTGTATTTCCTGACTTGCTTTATGTCAACTTGAGTATCTGCACAAAGTGGTTTAGGTTCTTTGTTGTTTTGCTATGGTATTGAGGATATTCTCTTTCAGTGAACGTCTATATACTTCTGTCATGATGTATGTCACCCAAATGAAATATTTACAACCTGCAAAAGTGTTCAGATTTTAGACTCAGTTTACTGTGTTTGTGGTGTTTCAAAATGAGCATCTTATTTTTTGAAATGTTAAAGAGTGTATATTCACCGTTTTAAGCACCCTGATGTACTTGTAAGGGCGTTGGCTGCCTCGTCATGTAAGGCGCCACAATTCACTGTGCAGAGATTTTGTCCCTTGGGCATGTCAGAAACCTATGATCGTGGGTTCAAATCCTTTTTCGCCCCGATTATGTTTCTAGGTTTGTCAGCACCATACCCCTGCTTGTTGGTTTCCCCAAAGATGTACATGTCCAAGACATGCATCACATCGGGCTTTCCTCCCACATCAAGCTTGCACGCTTTGACATAACTGGAAAACTGTTAAAAGAGGCATTGAGCCCAACTCACTCACTCACCACTTGTCAAGTACTTGTAATAAGTGCCCCCAACTAAGACCAAAAAGTTTATATTTCCTTGTGTACATTTCATATGTGTTTTACAGAAACAGCAGAAGGGCATATAATTGCTTTGTTACTATAAATAATCGAAAACGTTTTTGTTTCATCAACATTTAAAATACGATTGTTCACTACCACTCAATCTCTGAAAAAGGTTTGAACAAGCGCTCCCCTTAGTCAGTTTTCTAGGCATGCTGGGTGCATATTACGGTGAATTTGGTTTATTATTTTGCATATAATTCATTGAGGTTATAATAATCGGTTATCATGGTTTATGTCAATTGAAAATTATCAAATTAGTCTCTATATAGAATGAAATAGAACAATTGTGTATCTTATGCTATGTTTGGTTTTATGAAATGTGATGGTCAGTTAATCCTCCAGTGATGAAAACCACCTGAAATCAAAATAATGAATGTGTTTTTGAATTGTGACTAATTCATTATTTCCTGGCTGTGTTTTGTAGGAGCTGTTCCAGGCTCGGAACCACAAGGACAGCCTTGCAAGTATCGCCATCTCCACGTCCCTCAACAAGGCAGCTTCATGTGGAGACAACTGGTAGGTCGTTTATTTCTTATCATATTTCTGCCAGAGAAACCAAGATGAGGTGAAATGGGGTTAACGTCATGTTCAAGATTATTTTACTTATCCAGCTACATGCATGTGTCTGCTTGTCTCAGTCGAGACTATAGTGCTAGCCCAATGAGATATCAGGCTGCAGCTTAACCACCCAGACACAGTATACTGACACCAAGCCGACCAGTCCTTCTTTTATCTCCTTAAAGGCGAGTGCCAGGCAGGGCAGCAACATGTATCTTCTTATGTCTAGTGGTATGATGTGGTGGGGATCAAATCAATGAACTTCTGTTCTCCAGAAAATAGATGCTTTATCCGCTACACCACGGAGGTGGTCTAGAAAACAAAGAGATGTTCTGTACTAGTTTTGACAGTCTGAATACTTATAGGCATTAACTGTTAGAAGCCATAAGAAATGGTTTTTATTCAAGTTTACTTTGATATAAAGGGGGCGGAGTGGGCAAGCGGTCAAAAATGCCAGGGAAGCAAGTCCCAGGTGCTGAGGTCATATCACACAAGTGACTGGGTTGTTATTCATCCTTGTGACCAACAATGTTTACAGGTCCTAACAGTGCTTTCACTATCCCAAGTGTATAGTACATTCACCCTGTGCTCTCAAAAGAACCCACTCGTCCGATGGTAGATGATCAGATGGTCAGAATGGTCAGGGAACAAATAAAACCGCATTTGAGCAGGTACTAGTACCTGGATAAGTGCGGTATATATAATATAGCATAATATTTGTGATGTCATAATGTTAGTGGGAAATGCTTACACCATCGACCACATGTTTTCAAGTTCTCTGATCCAGTCATACGTACATCTGCATTTAAATTCATTTGATCTCCCTTGCAACAATGTTAATCTACTGACCATGTCCACCAATTGATTTTCTATGATTGTCGTGTTTCTAGCATCAAGGTCCATGATCTGTCGGACTTGAAGGAGATGTACGCTATCATCACACTTGACGATGAGAGGGGGCTGGACAAGATTGGCTGGACGGACGATGGTCAACTGTTAGCTGTGTCCACTCAGAGGGGTAACCTGCATGTGTACCTGGCTCGGCTGCCCATGCTGGCCGCGGTCACTCAGACACGTATCGCCCATCTCACATCACTGCTGGAGGTTACTATCGACGACCTAGTCACCAAAGTATGTATGCAGCCCTCTACGTAGCAACTTAAATCTAGGGAGACTTGACTGCAACTTGTCAACAACATCTGTAACCAAATGTGTTCTTTCAGGAGCCACCCATTACAATAGCCATTGAGGTGGAACCGTCCTTTCTTGGAATTGGGCAGTACCATGTTGCCGTGGGGATGAACAACAGAGCCTGGTTCTATCTGCTTGGAGATGATGGTAAGTCAGTGTTCTCTTAATACTCACGACGTATGAATTTAGTTAAAAATGTTCATAAGGACTTATGAATTCACTTGAAACTGTACAGCAAGAGTTGATTGCTTATTTCCAGCTGTTCCCATTCCACTAACAGTAAATGAAGGTTTGCATAAATCCATAACATCTCCTCTTCTGAAGATAAGGACAGTGATAAACTTGACCGTATTGTTAGCTGTTAACAATTAAGCAACATAAAAACTGATTGTTCTTATGCTGTCAGAAAGAGCATCTTTCAGAAAAATCTTATGTTTTGCTTTCATTTGTTTCCAAACATGAAACATTTTTATCTCCATTTCTAAAACATATGCAGAAACCAGTGTGTATGCACCAATTTTTAAAACATTTTGTTAGGATCTAGTCTGTTTTTATCTGTAGGCAAGTTCATTGAATAACATGTGTATGCCCTGGATAGATTGATGTTGGTTCTGACTATTTGTATCTTGTGGTTCTCTGTGTCAGGTCCCCAGAGATTGAAGGACCGGGAGTACCTGGGAACAGTGCAGTCCATCAGTCTGAATGGCGACTACGCTGCAGTGAGCTTTGAAGGCAAAGTGCAGCTCCATATGGTGGGTTGTAGGTGTTTGTGATGGTTACGTGATGGGTAGGGTAGGGTGATTGATGGTGGGTAAGTAGGGTGATAGGTAGTGGATGGTGGATGAGTTAGGTAGAGTGGTGAGTTGGGTAGAGTGGTGAGTTGTGGGTGGGTAGAGTGAAGGGTAGTGGGTGGTGGATGGGTAGTGGGTGGGTAGTGTAGGGTGATTGATGGTGGGTAGGTAGGGTGATGGGTAGTGGATGAGTTGGGTAGAGTGGTGAGTTGTGGGTGGGTAGGGTAGAGTGATGGGTAGTTGGTGGTGGATTGGTAGGGTAGAGTGATGGGTAGTGGGTGGTGGATGGGTAGGGTAGAGTGATGGGTAGGGTAGAGTTTGGTGGTGGATATGTAGGGAAGAGTGATGGGTAGTGGGTGGTGGAAGGCTAGGGTAGAGTGATGGGTAGGGTGGTGGGTAGTGGTTGGTGGATGGATAGGGTAGAGTGATGGGTAGTGGGTGGTGGATGGGTAGGGTAGAGTGATGGGTAGTGGTTGGTGGATGGGTAGGGTAGAGTGATGTGTACGGTTGAGTGATGGGTAGTGGGTGGTGGATCGGTAGGGTAGAGTGATGGGTAGTGGGTGGTGGATGGGTAGGGTAGAGTGATGTGTACGGTTGAGTGATGGGTAGTGGGTGGTGGATGGGTAGGATAGAGTGATGAGTACTGGGTGGTGGATGGGTATGGTAGAGTTATAAGTAGGGTAGAGGGATGGGTAGGGTAGAGTGATGTGTACGGTTGAGTGATGGGTAGTGGGTGGTGGATGGGTAGGGTAGAGTGATGGGTAGTGGGTGGTGGATGGGTTGGGTAGAGTGATGGGTAGTGGGTGGTGGATGGGTAGGGTAGAGTGATGAGTAGTGGGTGGTGGATGGGTAGGGTAGAGTTATAAGTCGGGTAGAGGGATGGGTAGGGTAGAGTGATGGGTAGTTGGTAGGGTAGAGTGATGTGTAAGGTAGAGTGCTGGGTGGTGGATAGGTAGGGTAGAGTGATGGATGGTGGATAGGTAGGGTAGAGTCATGGTTAGGGTAGAGTGACGGGTAGTGGGTGGTGGATGGGTAGGGTAGAGTAGCGGGTGGTGGATGGTCAGGGAAGACTAGTGGGTGGTGGATGGGTAAGGTAGAGTGATGGGTAGGGTAGAGTGACGGGTAGTGGGTGGTGGGTGGGTAGGGTAGGGTAGGGTGATTGTAGTGGCTGGTCGGTGGGTGTGTAGGGTAGGGCAGGGTTTTGGGTGGGTAGGGTAGGGTCATTGTAATTGGTGGTCGGTGGGTGTGTAGGGTAGGTCAGGGTTGTGGGTGGGTAGGGTGATGGTATTGAGTGGTCGCTGGGTGTTTAGGGTCGGTCTGGGTTGTGGGTGGGTAGGGTAGGGTGATTGTATTGGGTGGTCGGTGGGGGTTTATGGTAGGGCTAGGTTGTCGTTGGGTAGGGTAGGGTGATGGTAGTGGGTGGGTGTTTAGGGTAGGGCTAAGTTGTGGGTGGGTAGCGAAGGGTGATGGTTTCTGGTGGTCGGTGGGTGTTTAGGGTAGGGCTAGGTTGTCGTTGGGTAGGGTAGGGTGATGGTAGTGGGTGGGGGTTTATGGTAGGGGGTGGGGGTTTATGGTAGGGCTAGGTTGTGGGTGGGTAGCATAGGGTGATGGTAGTGGGTGGGTGTTTAGGGTAGGGCTAGGTTGTGGGTGGGTAGCGTAGGGTGATGGTAGTGGGTGGGGGTTTATGGTAGGGCTAGGTTGTGGATGGGTAGCGTAGGGTGATGGGAGTGGGTGGGGGTTTATGGTAGGGCTAGGTTGTGGGTGGGTAGCGTAGGGTGATGGTAGTGGGTGGGGGTTTATGGTAGGGCTAGGTTTTGGGTGGGTAGCGTAGGGTGATGTTAGTGGTTGGTTGTTTAGGGTAGGGCTAGGTTGTGGGTTGGTAGGGTAGGTTGATGGTAGTGGGTGGGGGTTTATGGTAGGGCTAGGTTGTGGGTGGGTAGCGTAGGGTGATGGTAGTGGGTGGGGGTTTATGGTAGGGCTAGGTTGTGGGTGGGTAGCATAGGGTGATGGTAGTGGATGGGAGTTTATGGTCAGGCTGGGTAGAGTAGGTTGGTAGGTAGGTAGGATGAGTAGGGAGGGGATTGGTTTGGTAGTGTGGTGGTTGGGTAGGGTAGAGTAGGCTAGCTTGGTGAGTAGGAAACATAGGGTAGGGACAGGATTTGATGCGTTTGGTGGGGTGGCATGGTGAGTGGGTAGAGTAGGGTAGGGTAGGGTAGTGGCTGGTTTGGGTAGGAATGGCGGTAGTGAGGTAGGGATGGGTTGGGGAGGGTTGTGATGGATTGCGTAAGGTTGAGATGGGTAAGATAGCATAGGGATTGGATGAGATGGGTATGGCAGGGAAGGGTAGCTAGTGTAGTGCTTGTGCTTTTGGGGTTGGGTATAGATGCTGCATGCATGGTGAGTAGGCAGGGTAGGGTGTTGTGTGTGTCAGGTAGGGTAGAGTGTTAGGTCAGTCGGGTAGCGTAGGGTAATGGATGTTTAGGTGAGGGTAAGGTATGTAGGGATGGGATGGTAGTCAGCAATACGAAATTTAGAGCATGATTATTATGACTGAGACCAAAAGATTTTCAGAGGTCAGATATGAGCTTAACTGTATATATAAAGGTGATTGTTTTTATCCTGATGTGTGTGCAGATTGAAGGGGAGACAACTGCTGCTACTGATGAGCGGGAGACCCGACTGTTCCCCGGCAAGGATGACCGAGATGTTCGCATCACATGCCATGACATGACGCCAGAGTTCCTCATCTATGGCACCGATGTATGTATCATACAGCAAGACAGCTGAACCATTTCATAGAAGCTTGCATGATACAATGGTCATTTTCAGTATCAGTTTTCTGTTTTTCCATGAGGCATGATAATGTATTACATAATTGTATTACAAATCTGTGTAATATCTTGATGATATCCAAGTTTGCAGAAAATAAAAGACTTTGACTTTGAAAATGATTTGTTTGTTAGTCCAGGCCAGAGGAGTTTTTCTTCATCCATATTCATTTTGCAAAAAATCATCTAAAAGCAATGTATTATTTGTTCCTTTTCAAACTTGAATCAAAAAGGATATTTTCCATTTTCTGTACTTTTGCTTATTACTAACAAATAGCAAAGAAGATAGTTATCCTTGGCTTGAAACCTCGGGACTATTACCAGTTTTAAATTGAAAATGAATCAGATGCAATGTTTGATGACAAATGTGCATGAACAGACTCTCTGTGACACAGCTGCTTTATTTATTTTTGTCTGTTGACTTAGAGAGGAGATGTCCGCTATTTCTTCATTGAGGACTGGCAGTTTGTTGTGGAGTACCGTCACGTGGCAGGCATCAGGAAGCTCTTCCCCGACGCCAGCGGCACCCGGCTAGTGTTTGTGGATGAGAAGACAGATGGCTATGTCTATAATGCAGTAAGATCATTGACGTCAGGTCTTTATTTTCTCAGCCTGTGCCAAACACGTTTGAGACTACTTGCTAAACTTGGCTCTTAGCATCTTTTTCTGTAACATTTAGGGTAATGTGGACTATTGTTAGCTGAGCTCATCAAATTGAACAGTATTTCACTAGCTTTGGACTAGTGGCTTAAGTTGCAGACTGCAATCTTAGTCTGTTAGTCCTGTTGGGATTCCAGGGAAGAATGAGCCCCCAAGACCCGTGCTCGTTGTGTGAGCTGCATGGCGTAGGGGATAGATGGTCCTTACACCATGAGAGCATGGATTGGTGCTCAGGCTATCAATCCCTGGTTTCACTTTTGCATTGCTATTATGTTGCTGACTGTGGTGATGAGCTACATTCTCCTGCTCATACATTTAAGGATTAGGAAATCACAGTTGAAATAACACACACATGCACACATCCACCTGACCCACACCCATACTCTTACCCACACATCCAGACACGTGACTGCACACATCAACCTGACCCACACCCATACTCTTACCCACACATCCAGACATGTGACCACACACATGCTTTCACACACCCATGTCCATGCAAAGGTCATAGCCAACGCCCACACCAACACTCACACCCTCACACACACCCATACCCTCCCACAAACACTGGCACCCATACTCACATTGAACATGCACCGTCACACAAACCAACTTTCACTCACACCAACACCCACACTCACACCCTCACACACACCCACACCCTCCCACACACCCACACCCTCCCACAAACACTGGCACCCATACTCACATTGAACATGCACCGTCACACAAATCAACTCTCATGCCCACACTCACACCCCCCCCACACCCCCCCACAAGCACACTCACACCTACACTCACACACCCTCACACAAACACACACATGCTCACACTCACACACCCTCACACATACACACTCATGCCCACACTCACACATACACACTCACACATACACACTCATGCTCACACTCACACAAACACTGGTACCCATTCTCACACTGAACATTCACCGTAATACAGACCCGCTGTCTCTCATGCCCACACCAGCGCACAAACACACTCACACCCACACTCACACACCCTCACACAAGCATACTCACACTCACACACCCTCCCACACCCTCACACAAACACACTCATGCCCACATGCTCACACAAACACACACATGCCAACACTCACACATAATCACACATACACACTCATGCCCACACTCACGCCCACACTCACACATACACACTCATGCCCACACTCACACACCCTTACACATACACACTCACACACCCTTACACATACACACTCACATTTACACACCCTTACACATACACACTCACACCCACACTCACACACCCTTACACATACACACTCACACACCCTTACACATACACACTCACATTTACACACCCTTACACATACACACTCACACCCACACTCACACACCCTTACACATACACACTCACACACCCTTACACATACACACTCACATTTACACACCCTTACACATACACACTCACACCCACACTCACACACCCTTACACATACACACTCACACACCCTTACACATACACACTCACATTTACACACCCTTACACATACACACTCACACCCACACTCACACACCCTTACACATACACACTCACACCCACACTCACAAACCCTCACACATACACACTCACACCCACTCTCACACACCAGCACACACTTGCACACCTGTTTGTGGTTGATGGGGAGGGAACTGTATACATGTGACATGAGCTGTATTTTGATCCAGTGTTAATGTGATCCAGGTGAATGACACAGTGATCGACATCCCCAACTTCTCAGCATCTATCAAGGGAGTTCTGTGGGAGAACTGGCAGTTGGACAAGGTAGGCAAAGAGATGCTGTACTGTTTTATGAAGTATATACATAAATATATGTGTATTACGCGCATGGAATATATCAGAATGAGCCCAGATTAATAATTCACTCTCTTAGCTGATATGAACATCATTTACGTCAACCACAATCAGATTAAGGCTACAAACACCTTGAAATTAACCTTAGTTGTCAAATCAAATCAAATCCTGTTCGTTTCGTTTTTCAAGCCTTCAGCCTGTGTACTACTATACAGTACCTCATAATCATGAATACTAGAGAGTTGCACACATTCAAGATAAATACTGTGCATTATTGAGCAGTGACAGGTGATAATAATGATTGCCTATACATTTAAAGTTTCATTAACATATCTTGTACAATTTTCTGACCTTCATTGTCAGAGACTTTGGATACATATATCATATTTTATAGATTGAACAATGTTCTCTGTTGTACAGTCAATAGCAACACATCCCCTGGTTGTTTTTCAGAGCGTGTTTGTGGCGTATGACAGCGAGAAGTTGTACACGTACGTGTACTGCCGAGAGTCAGTGACAGGTACACCTGACATCATGACTCCCATGTACTCCGGGGGCTTCATGGAGCCCCCCGGGATGGGGGTGTCAGTCTGTAAGTAGGGGGGCAGGGCACCACGGAGTTCTACACACGGAGTGGGGCACACGTTCGGGGATGCTGGTTCAACTAACTGAGTTTGTTACATTGGCACAAGGTGTGGCTGCAGGAGATGGTGATTTGTCTGGTTTGCTCAACTGCAGGTTTTGTGTTTACATCACTCTTGAACTGATGATGTCAAGCTTATTTTCATCTGTTTACAGGAAAAATGACATTTTTTTCACCACATTTGATGCAGTGCTTAATATTTTTACAAATGATTTTCAAACAAGTACTTGCCATTAGTTTCAGCACACATAACTTTAATAAGAATAATTTAGTAAGTAGGGGGGCTGTGTATTGCCAAGAAGTATGTACTGCAATATATTGCTTGCATGCAAACAAATGAGATATTGCTGGCTGCAAATAATGACATTTTGGTCCTCTGTTACTGGAAACAATCACCGTGTGGGCGAAAGTATTGTTTGCCTTCGCATGTGTATTGTGAGATTGTTGTGTTTTCTTCCACTTTCAACAGGGGCGGTTGGGTAGCCTAGTGGTTAAAGCGTTCACTCGTCACGCTGAAGACCCGGGTTCGATTCCCGACATGGGTACAATGTGTGAAGCCCATTTCTGGTGTCCCCTGCCGTGATATTGCTGGAATATTGCTAAAAGCGGTGTAAAACCCTACACACTCACTCACTCACTCCACTTTCAACTGCCCATGATTTCCTTAGGACCATAGCATTGTTGGGAACGAATTTGATCGCCATTTGTAATATTTTCAAAGAAGTCACACAGTGACACATGGCAGTGCAAACTAGAAATATAATTGGTCGGATACAGCCGTACTTTTGGAAAATTTAAATTTATTTAATTATTGATAAAACAAAGAAATACACTTAGTATGTCAATGTATGACCCATTCAGATCATATACATATTGTTGAAGGGTTGTATAAACCAATAGGATATCCTGTATGCATTGGTAGCACTTATTAACAATACAATGTTTACTAACAGTGTATGTGCATGAACCACAGTGTTGACACTAACAAGCAGTGTGAGGCAGGCACCCAAGGATATATAAGGTCCTTTTTATTACTCTATTCTTCTCTGCAGGCATGCCCCAGTCATGTAAGGCACCATAGTTCAGTGTACAGAGTTGTGATCTTTCATGCCAGTAACCTAGGATCCTTGGACCAAATCCCGAATATTCCCTGATTATGTTTCTAGGTTTGCAACATACCCATTCTCGTGATTTTTCACTTAAGTGATAAACATTTAATGCTAAGGCTCTCCCACATAAGACACTGCAACACACACCTAAAAAAATGTTAAATCAAATGGCATTAAACCATTCTCTCACTTACTCCCTATTCCTCAAGTGCAGAATATAGAATAAGTCTCCAGTACACCATCCTGTTGATAGACGTCAATGAAATAAGGACTGGGTGATTTATTATGAGTGAACTGTCTGATAGTGTGTCAATGTACTGTACCTACTAGATCATTGTTCATGCATTACTGTCATTTTGGAGGAGATAAGAACATGAAAAGAAACTGTAAAATAAGCTACCATATTGGCCACTTTCTTTAATACTGGGCTGCCTGATACATTGAATCAATGATTTAAAGCATTATCAATGATAACCAGAAGGAGGTACCTCATTCCACAATATGTTGAAAATATAATGTTGATTTTGAATTTCACATTTTCTAACTTTATGAATGTCTTCGTATAATAATAAAACATGTCTGTTTTCGCAATGGAATCCAACTAATGGACGATGGTTATTTCACATTTCTGTGTTTTCATCCAGGCTCACAAGTCCTGTATGTGGGAGAGACACGCCTGCCCTATGGCCAGATACCGATCATGCTCCACAATGGGGAGATAACTCTGCAGACACAGAGTGGAAAGCTTGGCAACCTGCAGCTGAACACCCACTCTCATGTGTTCCATGAGAATCCCCAGGATCTGAAACCTGCTGAGGTAAGTTTTATCCAACACTGTGTCTGGAGATTATCTCTGCTTGTGTATCATCTTGATCATATATTCAAACCTTTTCTTCCTATTTTCTCTCGGGGTGATGGGGTCGCCTAGTGGTTAAAGCATTCGCTTGCCATGCCAAAGATCCAG
Organism: Haliotis rufescens; assembly: GCF_023055435.1. NCBI lineage: Eukaryota > Metazoa > Mollusca > Gastropoda > Lepetellida > Haliotidae > Haliotis > Haliotis rufescens. The sequence goes on from NW_025964361.1 coordinate 26,781,659, forward strand.
GTTAGATGTCCCTCATTGGCAATATGTGTGAAGCCCATTCCTGGTGTCCCTGCAGTGATATTGCTAAAATATTGCTAAAAGCGCCATAAAAACATACTCACTCATATTTTCTAAAACTACTGCCATTTTCGACCCTGTGGTATAATATTTGATAATAAAATATTTTTTTCAATATGAACACAAATTGTTGGATATCTTTAAGGAGAATATTTAGCTATATAATTCCCAACAAACCAATATGTTAAAATGACAATAAAATTTGTACTTTACAGCTTTCAATTGCTGCCCAGCAGTGTATCAAGCTAAGAAGGTAGGCACCAGAACCTGGACACTGTGAAGGTCCGGGGTAGAATTGTTCTTCAGCAACCCATACTTGTCATAACAGGCGACTAACGGGATCGGGTGGTCAGGTTAGCTGACTTGGTTGATGGTTGTCATCATATCCCAATTTTGTAGATCAATGCTCACGATGTCTGTCACTGGATTGTCTCGTCCAGGCTCAATTATTTACTGATCACTGCTGAGTGCGGCGTTTAACAACTAACAAAAAACCACCTGCACCTGGATTAGAGGACAGACTAGATACCCCTTGTCTAACCCAGGCAAGTAGTTGGGACCGCCTCTGTGGTTGAGTGGTACAGTGTATGCCTGGAGAGCTGAAGGTCTGGGGTTCAATCCCTGGCCGCATCATGCCAAAAGACGTTTAAAGATGGTACTTGGTGTTACCCTGTCTGTGCTTGGCATTAGGGGGCTAAAACAAGGACTGGTCCGCTTGGAGTCAGTATACTGTGTCTGAGTGGGGTATTCATGTTAAACTGCGGCATGGTATCTCAGAGGGCGAGCACTATAAATCGGCATCAGTCCGGACTAGTAAAAGCAGCCACACACACACGTGCATGCACGGTGCTATATAAGTGCAATAATCTTGGACGCGACAATAAACCTCATTTCACCTCACCTCAAAGTACAAAGTGGTTACAACGTGTGATGTTTCTATTGCATGTCCTTGTCCAGGATTTATGAAATGTCCCAACAATTTTATGTTTTTATATTTGGAACTCCCCAATTATGAACGTTTTGCATGATACAGAAATTAGATATGCTGATCTGACTGCTTCACCTGATCTCACAGAGAATTTAGAAGGCTAGGCGCTGATTGGCTGATAAGAAAGTTCACCCGAGACTGTGATAAAGCTATGTTGTGATTGACAAGTGATGATGTCATATTTTGATTGTTGAGGAGCCCCTGTAACCTGGTGTTTGTTTCCTGCAGATTCCGGGATGCTTGGATCTTCTGTCACTATGTCAACAGGAAAGAGGTCTGGGTGGAGTTGGGGAGGGCAGCGCTGCATAGCCTTGACCTTGACTTCGGTGAGTCACAAATCCTTCCCTTCCACAAGGCATCTCAAGTACCTAGACAACATTCAGCATGATGGAATCATCCAATGATTTGTTCTTATTTTCTTCCAGCTATCAGAGTGTACAGGAACATCGGTGATGTTGGCATGGTCACCTCCTTGCAGAAGGTCAAGGTGAGTACAAAGGTCGTCATTTTGTAATTAACCAACCTAGGTGGATAGGCAAGGACTTTTAGATACTGTATTTGCTGTAATAAGTGCCCCAGGTGCTTGGAAACTTGACAAGGGCAGGGAATTTATTAAGATCATACACAAGTCAAAGAGATCGAGTGGAATAGAACGGAATTAGTTCAAACTAAGAAATCATATACCCTTTCTAGGGAGCTATGTTTTCTGTAGAAAGTAGTAATATTCTCAAAATAATATTAACTGTGATGTAAAGTTTCAGGTTTAGTTTGGGAACCTGTAAAAATTATCTTCTGATTGGTCTCGAAGTTTAACAAGGGCACTATGGAGTTGGGTGCTTAATGAGGCATGTTGGTTAATGGAATAAGTCGGAAGACTCCTTTTCTTACTTTTCACTACTTCCTACTGTATGCTGTCTCACAGATTTTTCTAATCAGTGCTATTTTTTAGAGTAACAGGACGTCGAGCATTCTGAAACTTTGTTTGAAAACAATTGCCGATTATCCTTCAGCTTACTCTGCTCTGCTGACCTTATTTCGATTCTGCTCAGGTGACCACACCGCGGGTGTAGGCCAGACTTTTCTCTTGTTTGTCAACAAGCGCACTTATTCTGAAATAAGAATAGACAGGCGAAATGTAACCCTTTCAGTGCGCTTCACATATTGTTTTGCTTAATTATATAGATATGCTACTACAACTGTGACAGTGAGGTGCATGACAATATAGTTTTACACTTTATCAAAGTGACCGTATTGCTAGCTCTCTGTAGGGCTTCGATGACAGGACATGGATGATAAGTACGCAAATGGAAATAGTTTTTCATGTTTTAGGATATTTTCTCAATGAAAGTTAAACATTTCATGACGTATGTTTATGTAAATGTGTAGACACGTCCAAAATGAAACAGGAAAAACTGTAGTACTCGGATGGCTCCAAGGAACCCTGAGTAGGAGAGAGATTGGCATATTTATGTTGTATTCCAGACTTTGATAAACACTGGCTTCTAATCTGGCAATTAGTGTTTAGCTTTCTCTTTGATTTGGCTGATTTAAAAAAGAAGACTGAAGCCACTTTACTCTGCGCAGTGCTTGCGCTTCACTGTGTGGAGCTCTATTGTTTTGGTTTTGAGAATTGAATCCGGCGTGTGATGTCACACTCGTAATATTTCATGCATGATTTAAAAACACACAGAAACATCAATGTACTGTCCATGTAAGTTATCCAGGAAGAACTAGATCTCTTTGGCTATAACTGTACTTGTATTGCTGTTCTGTTTCCAGTCGATTGAGGACAAGAACCTGCTGTCTGGCTACATTGCCATGTTCCTTGGAGAATTCAACCCTTCCCAGGATCTCTTCCTGGCATCAAGCTACCCCCTGGCTGCCCTCGAGGTATGTGCTCTGCTTTCCTAGTGTCATTACAAACTGCCCCCTGGCTGCCCTCGAGGTATGTGCTCAGCTTTCTGTGTCTATACAAACTGCCCCTTGGCTGACCTCGAGGTATGTGCTCAGCTTTCTGTGTCTATACAAGCTGCTCCCTGGCTGACCTCGAGGTATGTGCTCAGCTTTCTGTGTCTATACAAACTTCCCCCTGGCTGCCCTCGAAGTATGTGCTCAGCTTTCTGTGTCTATACAAGCTGCTCCTTGGCTGCCCTCGAGGTATGTGCTCAGCTTTCTGTGTCTATACAAACTGCCCCCTGGCTGCCCTCGAGGTATGTGCTCAGCTTTCTGTGTCTATACAAACTGCCCCCTGGCTGCCCTCGAGGTATGTGCTCAGCTTTCTGTGTCTATACAAGCTGCCCCCTGGCTGACCTCGAGGTATGTGCTCTGCTTTCTCAGTGTCATTACAAACTGCCCCCTGGCTACCATTATATGCATTTGTTAACGTGTGCCCCTTGTGCAATAACATGCGCACTAAGCACCTTGTTTCTTTATTTGGAATTTAGTTTTTCTAAAATCTTTGTTGTTTAATCCATCATAGAAAGGTTGAATACTCCCATGTACAGTCCAGCTGACGTCCTGAAACCATGCAAAATCACTCACTCAGTCGCTTTGTTGGATGTTAATATCTTCTCAGCTGATGGAATGATGATAAGGATGTGTCATGTATTGCAGATTGAGAATGTTAGGTCTTTTCGTCTTATTACTTAACCCAAGGGGCGGTCGGGTAGCCTAGTGGTTAAAGCGTTCGCTCGTCACGCCGAAGACCCGGGTTCGATTCCCGACATGGGTACAATGTGTGAAGCCCATTTCTGGTGTCCCCCGCCGTGATATTGCTGGAATATTGCTAAAAGCGGCGTAAAACCATACTCACTCACTCACTATTACTTAACCTAGCAGAGAGTTTATTTTCACCTGACATTATTTTTAATGTGAGTAAGTAGTAAGTCAGTTAGGTGATTTGGCAGTTCCTGAGTGAGTTTATTTTGGACACAATTGTCACATCAATTTACTAATGTCCAAACATCAGTACCCCCACATTATGAGAGTGGATGGCTGGTTTGTTAAATCTTTATTAGAAATAATAATGACATTTTCAATATAATTACAACGTCTTTCATCTTATATTATTGAATATATCTGCGAGTACTGGCACATGTCTTGCAGTCTGACTTCGCAGTGTTTTTTGCCTTTTACTTCCTGATTCGGCTTATCTGCAGGTCATATAATTTTCTTTCATATTTCAATGGTCAAATTAATTCCTCAGCTTATCTACGAGGGCTTATCTGCGGTCATATACGGTAACTTATTCTCCTTGTAGATGCGCAGAGACCTGCTTCACTGGGATAGTGCCCTGCAGCTTGCTAAGGCTCTGGCTCCGGAGCAGATCTCCTACATCTCGCGAGAGTATGCCCAGCAGCTGGAGTTCACCGGGGACTACATGAACTCTCTGTCTCACTATGAGAAGGGGATCACCAAGGACGAGAAGGCAAGGGATCATGATGAAATCTGTGCTGCAGGCATCGCTCGCATGTCTATCAGGACTGGAGACATACGCAGGTTAGGACTTGGTTTTACCTATAGGCATACTGAAATCTGTGCTGCAGGCATCGGTCACATGTCTATCAGGACTGGAGACATACGCAGGTTAGGACTTGGTTTTACCTATAGGCATACTGAAATCTGTGCTGCAGGCATCGGTCACATGTCTATCAGGACTGGAGACATACGCAGGTTAGGACTTGGTTTTACCTACAGGTATACTGAAATCTGTGCTGCAGGCATCGCTCGCATGTCTATCAGGATTGGAGACATACGCAGGTTAGGACTTGGTTTTACCTATAGGCATACTGAATTCTGTGCTGCAGGCATTGCTCGCATGTCTATCAGGACTGGAGACATACGCAGGTTAGGACTTGGTTTTACCTACAGGTATACTGAAATCTGTGCTGCAGGCATTGCTCGCATGTCTATCAGGACTGGAGACATACGCAGGTTAGGACTTGGTTTTACCTACAGGTGTACTGAAATCTGTGCTGCAGGCATTGCTCGCATGTCTATCAGGACTGGAGACATACGCAGGTTAGGACTTGGTTTTACCTACAGGTATACTGAAATCTGTGCTGCAGGCATTGCTCGCATGTCTATCAGGACTGGAGACATACGCAGGTTAGGACCTGGTTTTACCTATAGGCATACTGATTTAGATGTGAACAATTATTTTCAGTAACTCTCACTGATCATCATAATGTTGACAGTCTGCTGTTATATGTACAATTGTTTGTCTTGTTTGTGACGTGACGTGTATCATATCAATGCATTGTCACAAATATTTGAGATTAAGTTATCTGTTGTTCATGGTGTCATAGACAATTTATGTCATGTCTTTCCCATGACAGATTGACTCAGATGGTGTCTCCTCTTGAGATTGGGAAGTCCACTTATTTATGATTTTCTTCGAAAAAGGATGATGGGTAGTATATGGCTAAGACTTGTAAGGGAAGTTATTCTCTGAGTACTGGCACAGTATGTAGGATACAGTTTGAATCATTTCATGATAACAAGCGATACAACTGTATTCATGATTAAGTCAAAGAAGGTCTCATGATCTGAAGCTTATAGAAACAATGTTAGAATGTTTTGGAGAATCAGAATAACAAAGTCTTCACTTTCGTCATAGTTTATGTACGTAGATCACATGGAGCACTGGAGGCAGGAGGGTAGCTTGGTGGTTGAAGTAGTCACTCGTCATGCTAGAGGCCAGGGCCCCGTTCCTCAAAGCAATCGTAACGGTAAGGTGATTGTAAGTCCCATACTTTAACATAGGCTTACGATCACTGTAGTGCTAAGATCGCTTTGAGGAACGAGGCCCTGGGTTCAATGCCCACATTGGTACAATCTATGAAGCCTGGGATCTGTTCCACGAAGCGTTTGTCATAATTCTGTTACGATCACTTTAGTGCTACAGTCACTTTGTGTAATGGATCTCCGGTGTTCCTGCTATCTTCCTGGAATAGCATGAAACTACTCACACACTCACTCACATTCAAGATTGCTAGCATTGAATCTCTTACAGTTTATATTGGGATTACTCTTCAGATATTAATGTATTATGTGTCATTATAGCTCACTGCTTTTATTTCAGGGGTGTTGCCATGGCGATGAAGATGTCCAGCAAGAGCCTGAAGAAGGAATGTGCAGGCATCTTGGAGAGTATGAAGGTGGGATGTTGTGTTGTTACACTGTTGGAGTCGGCACAGGTGCTACTAAAATATACCTTGGGTTCATATTTGTATTCAAATAATGGTTTTATGCAAATACTTTCCTCCAATTCCCAAATATGTAAAAACTTTTGTTGGGGACATATTTATATACAAGTATGTTCCTGAGGTATATACTTGTGGTAATTGTGATGACAGCTACCCAACAACTGTAGTTATGTAAATATAACTAAATTAAGCGTGAATCCGTGGCATTTGACTCAAGTTGTTGTCTACAGTGTTTTTGTCTTAATGGTACAATAAGAAGTCTGGGGAGTTATTACTTTGACGTTTTTATTTATAAGAATTGACTTCAATACTTTTTTGGGGAGTTCAAAACATAAGAAACGGTGTGCACGTTGTATAGAGTTCTAAACATAAAACAAACTGTGACAGTGTGCACAGTGTGTTTTCCGTATATACAATCTCATTAAAATCAGATCTTAGTTTTCGCTGCCGCTAAACAAAGATCTGAGGACATCCCATTACGGGTCACGTCAGATCGACCTTTCACGAATTTTGACCGACCAATGAAATGACTGACAAGAAATCGACATTAGCCAATCAGAAGACAGCTTTCTCAAGCATTACGACACTAGTTTCAAACTGGCGGTTACGCTTCGAAACATATTTTGACGTATTCTCCTTTAAAAATTTAAAACTGATAAGAAGAACATTCTGAAATTGCATATAGATGGCCTAGATTGTATGGATATAATCATAAAACCTGTAACTGTCGTTAGGAATACCCCGTGTTAAATATTTCGTGGTTGCATGATTAGAAAACACATTCCGTCTGTCACTTTCATGATCTGGTAAGCGATGCTCTGATTGGTTGGATGAAAGGTCGTTCTGATGTGACCCGTAATGGGATGTCCTCAGATCTTTGTTCAGCGATAGCGAGAACTAAGAACTGATTTTAATGAGATAAACATATATATATCCATAAACGCAAAAGATATTGAAGTCAAATGGTTTCTCAGAAACCCTAAAAATTCCAGTGTAGAACTAATGATGACAAATGCAGTCAGACCTTGAATTCCCAGCGAATTCCTTCTATTTACACTCGGATCTGTCAAATTCCCGGTTGTCTTAAACTCATTTTGGACTCCCAAGTATCCTTAAACATGTTTGACTGAGAATAACTTAAATTACTAAAATATGAACTAATACAATAATCCCACCTAAACCATCAGCATCAGTGTTAACAAGGTCCATGTAACACTCTGTAGTGTCCTATCACCATGAACCAGAATGTCCTCTACAAGTTTCTCCATGTTGCAGCAATGGACAGAGGCAGCTACTCTATATGAACAAGGCCACTACTACGACAAGGCGGCTTCTGTCTACATCAGAGGCAAAAACTGGTATGAGTCTTTGAAAATGTTTGGTAACTACTAACGAATTACATTACTTATGTACAAATATAGGCCTCTAAAATATAGTTCGGTTAAGATAATTAGGGAGAAAGTGTTTTCAATAATGATAATAATAATAACAACAACAACAACATGATGATGATGATGATGATGATGATGATGATGATGAACCAAATCCATACCCTAAAGCATGCTCAAAGCACTACATTAATACCCAGGACCCACTTGCACAAAGCGATCTTAGCACTAAGATGATCGTAACTCCCATACTTTAACATAGGCTTACAATAATCTTAGCGCTAAGATCGCTTTGTGCAAGTGGGACCCTGGTCAATAGATCAGTATACACTTGCTTTTCATTCTTAGCTCCCTGGGGTGTATACAATCCAACCTGCCTATGCTGCACCATTACTTCTTGACCATTTTCTGACATGTTAGATATTTACAAACCATTACCATTGTATTTTCCCTCAGGAACAAGGTGGGAGAACTGTTGCAACACATCACCTCCCCGAAGATTCACGCACAGTACGCGAAGGCCAAGGAGGCTGATGGCCGATACAAGGAGGCTGCAGAGGCATACAAGATGGCTAAAGAGTGGGACCATGTCATCAGGTACGTCCAGCTGGCCATGTCATGAACCCTCGCTACGGTGATACATTATCGTACTGGTAAACGATAGCTTTCCTGTCACTGTGACTCCATGGGGATATGTGGATGCTTGTTGTAACAGCTGACTATAGGATGTGATAGCTGAAAGTGTGTCCAATGGTGTGGATCAGTATTTGTCTACTATTTGTTTGTCTGAACAAGACTCTATAGACCTGTGAAGATCAGAGTTCTTTTAATACCCACGACGTATGAATTTAGTTAAAAATGTTCATAAGGACTTATGAATTAACTTGAAACTGTACAGCAAGCATTGATTGCTTATTTCCAGCTGTTCCTATTCCACTAACAGTAAATGAAGGTTTGCATAAATCCATAGCACATCTTCTCTACTGAAGATAAGGACAGTGATAAACTTGACCATATTGTTAGCTGATTAAGACCCGTGAAGATTCCGGGGTAGAATAGGTCTTCAGCAACCCATGCTTGCCGTAAAAGGCAACTATGCTTTTCGTAAGAGGCGACTAATGGGATCGGGTGGTCAGGCTCGCTGACGTGGTTGATGCATGTCATCGCTCCCAATTGCGTGGATTGATGCTCATGATGTCAATCACTGGATTGTCTGGTCCAGACTCGATTATTTACAGACAGTCATCATATAGCTGGAATATTGCTGAGTGCGACGTTAAACAACAAACCATCCAACCAATCAAGACTCTATAATTAAAAGGACATTGCAGTGTAAGACAACATTAACTTACAAATTCAAAGAACTGTAAAGTATTTTGTGGACATACTATCTTCAAATATATGTGCACTTATGCTTAATAAGATCATATAAGATCAGACAGTTAAATATAAAATATATGCTTGTTAGACACGTCTATGATTGTACAGGGTTCATTACTCTCCTGATAAGGAATTTAGCAAAGAAAGCTAAATTTCCCCGTAAGCTCGCGTTCTCTGATTTTATCCATCAAACTTTAGCAACTGTGATGTATATTCTGTGTGAACATGGTTCGACACTGGTTGTCAAGTGGAGATAATCTCAAATGTATAGATGTAATTATCTCCCCTTTGACCATATTAGTCATCACTATTAATTTATAACCTGAATTCAAAATGAGAAAAATTCTGTTTAAGCATAACGATTTTACTTAAACCTTTTAACTTTTGCAGGATTAACCTTGAATTTCTACAAAACCCAGAAGAAGCTGTTAAGATTGTGCAGGAAACCCAGTCAGTAGAGGGTGCAAAGATGGTGGCCAAGTGAGTAACCCTTATACAGTGTTCCTTCATTCCGTGGAGGAGTCAGGGAATTTTCACATCAATTTGTTGATGTTCTAGCTTCAATCTGACTCATGCTTATTTATGTTACGTTAGAACCTGTTTCCTGCCTGAGACAAGTGAAACACTCACAATGACAGGCTCACTTGTCATAGCCACATCGATTCCCACACAGTGCATGGCTCTGGTGTAATGTAAACTCTGTGCAGCTCTGTTGTAATGTAAACTCTGTGCAGCTCTGTTCTAATGTAAACTCTGTGCAGCTCTGTTCTAATGTAAACTCTGTGCAGCTCTGTTCTAATGTAAACTCTGTGCAGCTCTGTTCTAATGTAAACTCTGTGCAGCTCTGTTCTAATGTAAAATCTGTGCAGCGTTGTCCTAATGTAAACTCCGTGCAGCTCTGTTCTAATGTAAACTCTGTGCAGCGTTGTCCTAATGTAAACTGTGTGCAGCTCTGTTCTTATGTAAACTCCGTGCAGCTCTGTTCTAATGTAAACTCTGTGCAGCTCTGTTCTAATGTAAACTCTGTGCAGCGTTGTCCTAATGTAAACTGTGTGCAGCTCTGTTCTTATGTAAACTCCGTGCAGCTCTGTTCTAATGTAAACTGTGTGCAGCTCTGTTCTAATGTAAACTCTGTGCAATATTGAACATTCCCAAAATGTCAAAAGAAAAAGAGAGCATTTGACTTTATTTTTCTCTTCCTACCACCCTTATATTTACAACAGCCAAAAAAATATAACCAAGGGTTTGATTTTATTGTTGTTTATATTTCCACCATCCAAAGGTTTTGGTGAAAAAAATGCTGCATAAAGAAAGCCCCTGCACATGCTGTAGTTCTGCCATGTCTGTGATGCAGGTTTTTCCAGCGGCTGAATGACTACGCCTCGGCCATCCAGTTCCTGGTGATGTCCAAGTGTAATGATGAGGCCTTCCAGCTGGCCCAGAGTCACAACCAGATGGAGATCTACGCTGACATCATAGGTGGGCGGTCACATTGATCTAGCCAGACATATTCTTTCATGGAGTAGTTTCAGGTGGACATTTTATTGCCTTCAGGCATCAAAGCATCATATGTGGTTTTAGTTGAGGGATTCATATACACATGTACCATGATTTGTGGAAGTAGATTATTACTTAAATGCAAATATATTTATTGTGTTTTTGTTTCAAGTCAGGGGCCACGGGTGGCCTTGTCGTCTAAAGCGCCATAATTCGCTGTGCAGGGTTGCATCCCTTGGGCACGCCAGAAACCTATGATTGTGTTTTCGAATCCCGGTTCGCCCCAATTATGTTTCTTGGTTTGTCAGCACCATACCCGTGCTTGTGGGTTTCACCGAAGTGGTAAACGTCTAAGACCTGCATCGCTTCAGCCTTGCCTCCCACATTAAGCTGACATGCCGTGATATAACTGGAATACTGTTTAAAGCAGCATTAAACCAAACTCACTCACTCACTCAAGTGTTAGTTATGTTTGTTGCAAGTCTGAATCCTGTTGCAGGTTCCGATGCCACTCCCGAGGACTACCAGAGTATAGCAGTGCACTTTGAGAATGAGAAGAACCACTACCTGTCTGGGAAGTTCTTCCTCCTCAGCGGACAATACTCCAGGGTGAGTCTAGCAGACGACATGCTTAATCCATGTGTTGGAATTCTCGGGTATCATTGATTTAGGTGAAAGGAGGCACAGATGGTGCAGTCATCTAAGGCGCCGCAATTCACTGTGCAGAGTTGCGTCCCTTTTGCATGCTAGACTTAATTGTGGTTTTGAATCCTGGATTTGCCCAGGCTATGATTCTAGGTTTGTCAGCACCATACACATGCTTTTGGGTTTCACCAATGTAATAAACGTGTGAGATTTGCATCACATCGGGCTCTCCTCCCGTTGACATGAAATGATGTAACTGAAATTCTGTACAAGATTCTGCAAAGTGGCGTTGACCAAAATCACTGATTTTGGATGTAAACCTACTGTATTCAACAAAGAGATTTTGAACAGACAACGTGAATCAATGGATTGTCTAGTCTGGTCTTAACTATCTATAGACCTGTCATATAGCTGGAATATTGCTGTGTACAGCTATAAACAAATAACAGATCGTGGGTCAATCTCTGTAGAACTGATACAAACACAACTAGCTGTGTTTGCATCTCAGTAATAGGGTACGTGTGTTGTTGTCAGGCCATGAAGCACTTCTTGAGATGTAATGGAGAGGACAGTCAGGCAATAGAGCTGGCGATCGAGACGGTGGGACGAGCCAATGATGACCAGCTTACCCATCAGCTCATTGACTTCCTCATGGGAGAAACTGACGGCATGCCCAAGGTGAGTTAATATGAGTGTTTTGTGGTCAGTGGGTGCATAACAGTCAGGTTGCAGCTTATGCCTTATCGATCAGTATGTGTAGTCGTGTAGCATGTGTGTATGTGTCCATGATGTAGGTGTCACAGGGAGTAAGTTCAGGGACTTGGACAAATGTCTCCTAACCTAAATGTCAGGGTTATGAGGATTTGCTGATGTAAATGAGGAATTATGTTGTGGTGAGACCAGCTGTCACAAAGTTGAGTAGGATGATTCCTCCAGATTGTTTATGCTGTTGTTTTTGTGGTAGGCAAAGTAAGCACATGAAACGTTAAAACATGAATGTTTGTATTGCTTCAAGACAGTCACTGTTCGGAAAATGTATACTGCGGATCCTAGGTTTTGGGACGTCATACGTTTTCGGACGGCCCTGTTTATTGCGATTACTCACTCTATAACTGGGGGTGTAGCATCACACAGACATTATAAGTACTCAGATGATGGCTTTTTTTTAAAAAGGATTGTCTTTCAAAAGTGAATGAGCTGTTTTACAGTTGTTCATTTGATTAGAGAGAAAACTGTGTGTGTTTCTTAAGTGTCCAAAAACCCATAACACTGGGATATATCATTACGAGACTTTACTCCATCAACTTGACTTGTTAATCCAGGATTTGTTAAAGTTGGGATTTCACTGGAATCTGTGGTGTCTGGATTATGAGGGTTTTGCACGCTTAAACAAAACAAGTTTGTGTCAGTAGTTACCCAGAATATATTTTGCAATGTCTTACTTTACTCTCTCAGGATGCCAAGTACCTGTTCCGGCTGTACATGGCCTTGAAGCAGTACAGGGAGGCAGCCCGGACAGCCATCATCATAGCACGGGAGGAGCAGAGTGCAGGTACGTCACACATCACACACACACAGATCCATAACACACACAGAGATCCATCACACACACACAGATCCATCACACATGCAGAGATCATCACACAGAGATCCATCACACACAGAGAGATTCATCACACACGCAGATCCATCACACACATACAGGTCCATTACAGAAATGCATCACACATGCAGAGATAAATCACACACATAGAGATCCATCACACATGCAGACATCCATCACACACAGAGATTCATCACACACACAGAGATCCATCACACACGCAGAGATCCATCACACACGCAGAGATCCATCACACACATAGAGATCCATCACACATGCAGACATCCATCACACACAGAGATTCATCACACACGCAGAGATCCATCACACTCGCAGAGATCCATCACACACGCAGAGATCCATCACACACGCAGAGATCCATCACACACAGAGATTCATCATACATGCAGAGATCCATCATACACGCAGAGATCCATCACACACAGAGATCCATCACACGCAGAGATCCATCACACACAGAGATCCATCACACAGAGATCCATCACACACAGAGATCCATCACACACAGAGATCCATCACACAGAGATCCATCACACAGATCCATCACACGCAGAGATCCATCACACACAGAGATCCATCACACAGAGATCCATCACACGCAGAGATCCATCACACAGAGATCCATCACACAGAGAGATTCATCACACATGCAGAGATACATCACTCCCATGAAGTGCTGTTCCATATATATGTAAGAACATACACCACCTGTGTGACTTGTTGTAAGGAACTACCGCAATGCCCATGACGTGCTATTCCATATATATGTAAGAACATACACCACCAGTGTGACTTGTTGTAGGGAACTACCGCAACGCCCATGACGTGCTGTTCCATATATATGTAAGAACATACACCACCTGTGTGACTTGTTGTAGGGAACTACCGCAATGCCCATGACGTGCTGTTCCATATATATGTAAGAACATACACCACCTGTGTGACTTGTTGTAGGGAACTACCGCAACGCCCATGACGTGCTGTTCCATATATATGTAAGAACATACACCACCTGTGTGACTTGTTGTAGGGAACTACCGCAATGCCCATGACGTGCTATTCCATATATATGTAAGAACATACACCACCAGTGTGACTTGTTGTAGGGAACTACCGCAACGCCCATGACGTGCTGTTCCATATATATGTAAGAACATACACCACCTGTGTGACTTGTTGTAGGGAACTACCGCAACGCCCATGACGTGCTGTTCCATATATATGTAAGAACATACACCACCTGTGTGACTTGTTGTAGGGAACTACCGCAATGCCCATGACGTGCTGTTCCAAATATATGTAAGAACATACACCACCTGTGTGACTTGTTGTAGGGAACTACCGCAACGCCCATGACGTGCTGTTCCATATATATGTAAGAACATACACCACCTGTGTGACTTGTTGTAGGGAACTACCGCAATGCCCATGACGTGCTGTTCAGTATGTATGTAAGAACATACACCACCTGTGTGACTTGTTGTAGGGAACTACCGCAATGCCCTTGACGTGCTGTTCATTACATATGTAAGAACATACACCACCTGTGTGACTTGTTGTAGGGAACTACCGCAATGCCCATGACGTGCTGTTCAGTATATATGTAAGAACATACACCACCAGTGTGACTTGTTGTAGGGAACTACCGCAACGCCCATGACGTGCTGTTCAGTATGTACCAGGAGTTGAAGGACAACAAGATCAAGATCCCAGCCGAGATGGCCACCAACCTCATGATCCTACACAGCTACATCCTCGCTAAGGTAACCGATACACTAGGGGGCATGAATGTCAAAGAGAGCACCATTACCTGCTGAACAGTGGGTACAAGCACATTGTGTTTGTTGCAACTACTAACTAGGCCATGTCGTGATTCAAAACAGTTGAGGAGCCAGTTGAAAGGGTTGGAAAACAACTAATTGCCATAGGACAGTTACAACAACAACAACAACAATAATAATAGGAATACGGCCCTTCTGACAATCTTGGTAATGCAGAAGGCTGCAGTGTTGAGAGTCTTCACATTCTCCGCTGTTTGGGCTGTGTGTTAGAGGGGCCAAGGGCCCTGAGCTGATGAGCCTGACTGTGCCAGGATCACCCAAACCCTCTTAGGTGCAATTTCTATTTTACTATGTAAATAAAAATAATATTATTATGATTATGATTATGAATATCAATAACAAACAAAGATACAGGTTTCTGTATTTGAATATGATTTTGTCATGTAAAGTAAACTAAAATAATTTGTTTTGTCTGAAAATTAATATAGGATACAATTTCAAATGGTGTATGGAAATATATGGTGGGGGTGCTAAACCACTGTGTGTATGTCCACAATGGAGTGGGTTTGCCATCAAATATATACTGGAAATCTTGAAATTAATGCATCACCCAATTAATGCAAGTGTCGACACACCTGGCCTAAAATGTATCATGAAATTAATGTGAGTAGCCCTGCCTCTGAACTTTAAAAAGAAATTTCAAATAACAGATATTCAAATGAGATAGGTAGGATAACCGGCGAAGTATGGTGAGACAAGTTAGTTCAATCCTCTGAACACGGATGAGCAGTGTCATGTATTAACCATGTCTGGTGTTACTGTACTGGACAATTTCACAACATGGGTGAGCAGTGTTCTGGTTGCAATTATAAGATTATTTGACTATGTTCCCAAGCGCAAAGACACTGTCATACACAGTTGGCGTTTGTTATAACTGCTTGATCAACATGTGACCTCACAATCTCACCACACTTAATGCGGAACTTGGTGAAGAGCACAGTCTAAATCTAGTGCTCAGTTACATTGTTCAAACAGGGGGATATAGCGATCACCATGACTGTCTGCCCATCAATCAGCCATCCATTTTCCGTTTCCGGAGCAGAACTCCAAAACAGTTAAATATTTCTTGTTGAAACTTACAATATAGATCTGTCTAGTGGTGAACTGGTGCATTTTGATGATTTTGGATTTTGAAAAATACTGAACAGGATTATTGTTTTCTTCACTGAACTGAAGGTATCCAATGGCAATGAACCAAAAGTGGGGTAAAGTAGCCAAACTCCATATTTCCGAATTGCACCAGACCAGGGTGTATGTCATCTCCTGATGACTCTTGTGTATTGGGATCTTTGTTATCATGTCATTGTTTCCGCCCATGTGCAGTGAACCTGACATGTACTCCCAATATGTCCAGGTAAAAATGTGTCATTTTGTTATCATGCTTTCGCATTTATTTGCATGCTTGCATGATTTACAGTACCGTATATGACCGCGGATAAGCCGACCCCGCAGATAAGCCGAGGTGTTAACTTGACCATTGAAATACGAAAGAAAATGATATGACCCGCAGATAAGCCGAACCAGGAAGTGAAAGGCAAAAAACACTGCGAAGTCGGACTGCAAGACATGTGCCGGTACTCGCAGATATTAAAAAGTATAAGATGAAAAACATTGTAATTATATTGAAAAAGTATATAGACACACACAAGGACAGATATGATGGCACCACATATAATGTATGTATCTCTGTCTGCTAGATCCACATCAAGAGAGGAGATCACCTGAAAGGAGCCCGGATGTTGATCCGAGTTGCCAACAACATCAGCAAGTTCCCCTCTCGTAAGTATTGCACTGAACTTACACAATGTTGTATGACTGCTGCCAGCTTAAGACTAATAAATTATTTTTCTTCTCGTCTTGACATCAAATTGAGCTAATGTCATGTGTACATCGTCTGTACATCTGTAACTTAGCACTGAACTTAAATAGGTGTTCCTGACAGAAATAATTTACAAATTGCAGCTTCCGGATCCAGACTAACATGGTGTCACTGTAATACAATATATGAAAAGACAGAAGTTTTCATGGAAATACATTCCCATTAAACTCTGATTATATACTCCTCTATGATACTTCTCTGCATGAAGATTTGAGGTCAACTCCACCATGTCCACAGAAGGTCATGCCAGGTGAAGCCTGAGTGAACTTTGACCTCCGGTTTTGAGCCAGTCAGATGTCAGCTTTCTAGTACCATTCAGCTTCATATATTTATCACCTCTTCAGAAATTCTGATCGAGGCAAAAGAAAACGCTACAGATCACAAATATACCTTCAACAGTACACCCTTTTGGGTGTAGATGCAATTGTTTCAGAACCAAAGGTTGTATAAAATATCCACTGCAGGATGATAGTGTTACTGCATATTTTTGTATTTGGAATTCCCCAGATCTTCACATACAGAGGTATTGTATCGGAGTACAAGATTTGATTTCAGTGAGATTTCAATGAAATAAGACTTCATTTTAACTGCTCTAACTGCAGTATCTATTGTAGACAGTTAGATCTGTGAAGAGCCGGGTTAGAACAGGTCTTCAGCGACCCATGTTTGCTGTAAAAGGTGACTATGCTTGTCGTAAGAGGGGACTAATGGGATCGGGTGGACATGCTCGCTGACTTGGTTGATGATGCATGTCATGGTATCCCAATTGCATGGATCGATGCTCATGATGTCAATCACTGGATTGTCTGGTCCTGACTAATTTTTTACAGACAGCTGTCATATAGCGGTAATATTGCTGAGTGCGGCTTTAAACAACAAACAAACAATGTACAGTTACCTCCCCTTGTTTATTTTCTGTTGTCTACTGTCAGCTTGGAATGACATTGTTTTATTCAGTCCATGTTCAGGTAAAAATGCATGATGAAAAGAACATGATTGTTGATGAAAGTAGCATAAGATGCATGTTTTCTTTCCAGACATCGTTCCCCTGCTGACATCAACTGTGATAGAATGTCAGAGGTCAGGGTTAAAGAACTCAGCCTTCAGCTATGCTGCCATGTTAATGAGGCCAGAGTACCGCAACCAAATTGATCTCAAGTACAAGAAGAAGATCGAGATGATTGTCCGGAAACCAGACAAGACGGAGGAAGATGAACCCCTTAGCCCATGCCCAGTGTGTGGCTTCCAGCTTCCGGAGACGGAGCTCATGTGTCCAGAGTGCAAGAACAACCTGCCTTACTGCATCATCACTGTAAGTGGAGACAGTTATACAGTGTTATGCACACTACCCCCTGGGTATTCTGGGTTAGGATAACAATTCCCCACCTACCTCAGTCTGTTTGTTGTAAGAGGTGAATAAATGGATTGTGGAGTCAGGATCGCTGACGTGGTTGATTGTGTGTCCTGCCCAACACTGAAGCACATGTAACACATGTGGCATCTCCTTGGGCAAGTGACCCGTGAAGATTTCGGGGTTGAATAGGTCTTCAGCAACCCATGCTTGCCGCAAAAGGTGACTATGCTTGTCGTAAAAGGCAACTAACGGCATCGGGTGGTCAGGCTCGCTGACTTGGTTGATGCATGTCATCGATCCCAATTGCGTGGATCGATGCTCATGATATTAATCACTGGATTGTCTGTTCCAGACTCGATTATTTGCAGACCGCCGTCATATAGCTGGAATAGTGCTGAGTGCGGCGTTAAACAACAAACCAAACCAAAACCAAAACCTTGGGCAAGTGCTTTGTTCGAAATGAGCCTCTGTTCACCCAGCAGTGAATGGGTGCCCGATAGGATGAGATGGCAATGTGGTTGTAAACCTTCTGCTTGGGTTGTATACTCCCCAGGAAGCTGAGAAATCTTGAGTGCACACTTCTCCAGGGTAATAATAGCGCTTTGAGCATGCCCCTGAGTTGCGTGGAAATATACGCAATATAAAGAGCCTATTATTATTATACCCTGAAAGTGTTGATGTTTGCTCATAATATCAATCACTGGTTTGATTGGTCCAGACTTGATTCATAAAGCTGGAATATTGCTGGAGTGTGGAGTAACACAACAAACAAGCAAAACACCATTGTGTCCTGTTTTCCATTTCTGTACAGGCAGACATATGTGCCGAGGTGAATCTAACCAGAAATTGAAATATAATGGTAGAAAACTAAAACACATGTATCCTAACTCACATGATTCCTAAATATGTCATGGTTTGATAAAGCCTAGTGAAACCATTTTCTATCTGATAAACTATTTTCATGATATCAAAATATTCAAAACCTCCACCATTCAAGGTACAACTGTCCAAACAAAACAATACTCCACAAGAATTTCTGACTAACATTCATTGTGCTCTCTTCTTGTTTGCATGGACTTTTTTGGAATGAGAGAAATGCATTTGAAAGACGTGTGCAAACAACGACAATGCTTGACATTCTGATTCTAGGGAATGTGTGCCTTTTTTAAGTATTACTGTTGTATACAACATTTATGGATTGAATGCTGCCTCACTTGCATTTAATTGGTCGACTGTGAACCCAAGAAGATTGGTCATGTAGTTATTATTTCTTTATTTTGTTTAGTAATTGATTTTTATAACCAAGAGGTTTGATAATGAAAGTTCATGCACACTGTGGATTCAGTGTCTTTTTACAACTATTTTATAATGAAAAGATCACATTTTGGCAATATTTATATTCATAGCTTCATTCACATTATTACAATTGATTATTAAAATTATTAAGCTTTGGTAACAAATACCAGTTTGCTCATTTTTTAGTCTAGTCAGGAAAATGAACTTATAAAGATGTAACTGTTATCAGAGTACTTGTGACAGGCCAAATGATTACATACATTTTATTGGATAAGTTGACAATAGAATCTCACTACACTCTACAGTAGACTGTTGGTGTGTACTGTTAGGTTAACTGTACATGACATCTGTATTTTGACCTGTATGACTCCAGGGTCGTCACGTGGTGTCGGAGGATCTGACTGCATGTCACACATGTGACTTCCCTGCCATCTTCCCTGAGTTTATCAAGTAAGTGAACTAAACATGTGGTACCAGACAGATATGTGGCAGATTCTGTTCCATCTTCCCCCTCTGTAAATATTGGAACATTTTACACCAAGAACCCCAGTGGGGATTCAGGGCCCCGTTCCAAAAGCGATCTTAGCGCTAAGAATGACGTAAGTCTATGTTAAAAGTACGGGAATTACGATCGCCTTAGCGCTATGGTCGCTTTGTGGAACGGGGCCCAAGGGGACAGTGACCTATGCTTGTTGTGGGAGGTGACAAAAACAAGTCTGCCTTGATCCCTTCATGCCATTGTGTTCAGTTTAATGACAAATACCTCTTGAGTATAAATAGGATAGAACAAACAAGTCGTTATTTCACCCGATTAATGATTGCCTCTTTTTCTTACTAAGATCCGGGGTAAAATAGGTCTTCAGCAACCCATGCTTGCCGTAAAAGGCGACTGTGCTTGTCGTAAAAGGCGACTATCGGGATTGGTTGATGCATGTCATCGATCCCAATTGCGTAGATCGATGTTCATGATGTAAATAACTGGATTGTCTGGTCCAGACTTGATTTTTTACAGACCGCCGTCATATAGCTGGAATATTGCTGAGTGCGGCGTAAAACAACAAACAAACAAAATAACATACTATCCACTATCACCATTGTGATGAGAATTTTACTATTTTAGAAGTTTGGTATGCATCGTTTCTTTGTCCAGTAATTATGTAGCTCAATATATATTTCTAAGTAATGAAACAATGTTTAAATTTCAAAAAGTACCTGTTATTTGGACAAACGAATAGTTTAAAGAGGCAGCAGGATCAGTTGCACTATCATGTGATTGTATTATTACCATGAACATGTTGTGAGACTCCTGCCTTTCTTTGCGAGTATCCAACTTGACCTCTTGTGACTTCAGGCTTCTGGAGAGTGAAGAGTCGTGTCCCATGTGTGCAGAGAAAGTGATACGAGAAAACTTACAGAAGATCACCGACACCAAGAAGTATATGTTCCCTGAAGAGGGAGTGACGGAGTGACATCACCGGGTTATTTATTATAGTCTCACAGCTTGAACTGACTTCTCTTCAATTCTCTAAACTCTTGTTACTTGTCGCAAAATGAAGAAAATATACCTGCCCGTATATACACATCAAGTTCTCTGACCCAGAAATACATATTAGGAAATATGCAAATATTGTAATCCTGCAAGACGATCATCTCAAGACCTCTAATGCATTGCAGCAGCAGGTGCAAGAGCTGTACCTAGTTTGACCATATTAACTGAGCTGACTATAGCTTCTATGGTAAAATATGATTTCTTTATGTCTAAACTTCATATACACAGTAAAAAAAGTGTTGCACCCCCTATACTTTTTCATGGAGGGGTGTTTTGAAAGGGTGTAAAGATAACCGAATTAATATTATAACCAGGATTTCGTGTATACCAACAAACCAGTGTATTGTCTATACAATGAACTTAAATGGGGTATTCCATGACCTTATGGCATGTAAGAATCTCATGCTGAACTTTTACGAAAAATGAACGAATAACGAAGACGCATTAAGTATGGTGACATCTCAATAATTTTTAGTGACCAAATTCATCCAATAGGGTAAGAATGTCATATGGAGATTTGACGAACACAGTAAGTCATTATCAAGAACTTCCACCAAGCACTTGGATCACAGCTTGAAGTCTTCGTCTCATACTCCTCACCAGACGTTGGAATCGCTCCATGGGCAGCTGCTGCCACTCCTCGTGTAATGCTGCTTCCAATTCACGCAAGTTCTGTGGAGGAGGGTCCCGACGATAAATCAGGCGTCCCAAAATGTCCCATACATGTTCCAGAGGATTCAGATCTGGACTCATTGCTGGCCATGGAATCTGCATCAGAGCATTGTTGTGGATAACCTGGGTCACAGCTCGTGAACGATGTGGTCTGGCATTGTCATCCATGAATATCGGTCTGGTGGCCAGTGGATGATTGTCAAAATGGGGCACCACAACTGGATTCAGCACCCCTTGGATGTAGCGCTCCCCTGTCAAGTTGCCTCGTATGGTCACTAAATCAAGCTTACAATCAAATGAGAAGCATCCCCAGACCATAACAGATCCACCTCCATATGGTACAGTTGGCATGATGTTTCTTGCAGTATAAGCTGTTCCAGGACGCCTCCATACTCTCACTCTGCCATCCACAACATGCAGAAGGAACCTGCTTTCGTCCGACCAGTGGACTCTTCTCCAGGACCTCAAGTTCCAGTTCTGTCTCAGTCTACACCAGGCTAGACGAAGTCGTTTGTGGTTGTCTGTGAGTTTAGGTCGCTTGATAACCCTTCTGGACTTCAACCCTGCAGCTTTAAGACGATTTCTCACGGTCTGGTTACTGAACTGTTGACGAGGAAGCCAAAGACGTTTCAAGGTTGTGCTTGTAGCAAATGGATGACGCCTTACCACCCTCAACAACGCTCTGTCATCTCTAACTGTGGTCTTACGTGGTCTGCCAGAGGGTCTGCGATTCCTTACATCATTAGTTTGTGCGTGTTTTCTGACCAAACGGCTTATTGTTGAGTAGTGATGTCCGGTTCTTCTGCCAATCTCCTTGAACGAAAGACCTGCTCCATGAAGGCCAATAATCTGCCACTTGACTGCTTCTGACAATCGTCTACCCGGCATTGTGGGTTACAATAAACTGGGCTGTCAGAGAACATCTTTTATAGGCGATGTTGAGCTTAAGAAGATACTGCAATCTGCAAATGTCATGCACCATGCAATTCACGTGCTGATTGCTACGTTTTGGTGATCATCTTCCCTCCGAAAACATTACACATTTAACATCAAATCCCCAAGGAATACCTACCATTAAAACCAGAGTCGGGCGTTTTAAATGTTGTGATGTATCAAACGTATTAATGTGGGGGTGCAACACTTTTTTTACTGTGTATATATAGGGGATGTATGCAAGTCTGATTCCCAAATATTAATGTGTGTTTTGACCAATACATCATTATAATTCTTTTTACTTTTTGGCTCGTGTGAAAAGGCAGTGACATCAAAATATCTGGCTATTTAGTCTCTGCTTGAATTGACAGCTAAGGGTTTCTTTCTAACAATGCGCTTTACTTGACTATATGCTGCACTTGGTTCATGACAATATGGTATTTTGCTGTACTTTATCCAACATATAAATGAATATAATGAAAATTCAGGCAGAACACAAATATCCCTTCGATTGTACTCCCTTCTGGGTGTAGATGCCCAGGTTTTGAGAAAATTTGGGTGTGTAACATGTCCTCAATAATATAATGGCCTAGCCTTATTTATCTACATTTGGAATTTGTCATTTTAGTTCGAGATAGAGATATGCTGATCTGAATGCTCACTCTCCCAAAGTTTTGAAGTGTCAAAGCTGACTGGCTGATTATTAAGGGTACCTGATGTACAGAGGTATCTGCTGATGATGATCATGCATAGAGGTATCGTAATGGAGTGTAAGATCTGATTTTTATGAGATTGGATAATGTTGTTACCGTTTACTACTTTCTTACATTCCATGAAGCTACAGTTTGCGACCACTTGTTGACTGAACAATGTTATTTTACTACTGTATATTCCGTCCATAATGTTCAGTTCAGGTCACATCAGTGAAGCTGTTTCTGCAAACACCTGTTCCAAAGTAAGACATTAATATTTTGTCGGTTCAAGTTCTTGAAGAGGAGTAACAATCATGGCTGGAACAACAGCGGATCCAAATAGTCTTAACATATAAAGTCTTGGAAAGTTTGGTCATGAAAAAACGGTAAACTATTTCTCACAAATAAGTAACTGGACAATCTTTATGATGACATTAGCTGCTTCTGTCAATATGTTCATGTATTGGACTATGATTGTTTGTTTCCTTGCATCATGAACATTGCAAAATATGCAACATTTCTGTGATATGTTTTCAGAAGTGAAATAAAATATTGTACAGAATTGAACCACCTACCTTGTGCTTATTTGGGGAAATACTGCTTTATATATTGGTGAGGTCATATATCGATAAAAAGAACCCTTGTACTGCAGATCAAGGCCCAGTCTGACTACAGAAGGTGTACAATCCGAGGGTCCTTGTTTTGAGGTAATGGTAAAGCTGAGTGTAATCGATTATTTTGCTTTGCCAAGTTTCATTTGAAGCATTTTTTTAACTGTCACTCGCAGATGCCATGTTGTCTTATAGCAGATAAAGGCAATATTGAATTATGTTACAGGTCAGCTCTTGACAAACCAGGGTTAATGCAAGTCATTGTGTCCCATTTTCGTAGATCCATGCTCCTGTCAACCACTTGATTGTATGGTTTAAACTCAATTATTCACAGACCGCTGCCATATAGCACCAATACTGCAGTGTGCAACGTAAAACAATCACGAAAGCATGGGTTCTTTGTCTCAGTGTTATCAGGAGGATTTCAATGAGTTTGTGGCATGGCGACTACATAGACTAGGCTCCATTTCAGTCTGGCTTTGAAATTGCCGTACAGAAACATCTCGTTTCCTATGTTCCCCCACATTAATCTGGCAAGCTGTGATATAACTGGAACACAGTTCCAAGCGGCGTTAAGCCCAACTCACAGTCGGGGACCAGAAACATAATACTTTTTTAGCCTTCTAGGACAACACATAACTATAACAGGTCAAGCCTGAGTGCAATTTCGAAAATGATATGACTAAGTGTAATCTTCATTCAGGTGCATTCTGTGCCAAGTTATGCTTGTGTAGTTTCTTCTATCTGTATCAACGCACCATTCTTGTGGCAGTACAGCCTGTGTGATCCGCGCAGACAGAGTTAGTTATTTTATGGGTTGTGTACTGCTGCAACACATGCTTGTCATAAGAGGCAACTGTGCTTTTACAAGGGGACATGGCGACCCGTTGTTCAGACTGGCTGACTTGGCTGATGCATGTCATGGTATCCCAATTGCGTAGATCAATGCTCATGATTTCAATTCCTTGGTAATCTGGTTCAGACATGATGATTTAAAGACCGCCGTCATATAGCTGGAAAATTGCTTAGTGGGGTTAAACAAACAAACAAACAAAACTGCACGTGTGCCCTAAAACGGTGCAAACATTTCCCAATTAGTTAATCTTCACATATATTGTTTGTGTGTATGCTGGCAAATCTGTGTGCAGCACACCGGTATTCAAAATAGCTTGGTTTTGTTTCAACTCTGATTCTGGCTTGTTTCTGATCCGGCTTTGACGCGAATACTGATTCTGGTGTATTTTTTGGCCAGCAGCTGTGAATAACCATTGTACACTATCTTTTGTGTTTGTTTGTATGTTTGTTTAACGCCGCACTCGGCAATATTCCAGCTATATGATGGTGGTATGTAAATAATCGAGTCTGGACCAGACAATCCAGTGATTGATATCATGAGCATCGATTCAAGCAATTGGGAAACGATGACATGCATGAACCAAGTCAGCGAGCCTGACCACCCGATCCCGTTAGTCGCCTCTTACGACAAGCATAGTAGCCGTTTACAGCAAGCATTGGTTGCTGAAGACCTTTTCTACCCCGGATTTTCACAGGTCCTGTCTTTTGTGAACTTTGGAAGATACACAGAGATCAGTTTCGATCATCTGGCGAAATAGATTCCAATAAATTAATTCAAATTACCACAATGTGATTTAATCTGCAACAATTGACTGCGTAACGTTGTAATACAGTGATACAAAACACAATACATAAACATGTAGATAAGTTCACATCAAGCTCCTTAATTAAAACAATGTTTCGGAGACAAAGTATGAAACGTTTGCGTTTTTTTATTTAAAAAAAGTTTTCACAAAGAAAAGGTCAATATAGTCAAACATGTAATATTACACAACAGTGTTACAAAGCACAACAACAATGGTTAGGCGAGGTGAGGTGAGGTGAGGTGAAATTGGGTTTAACGTCGCGTCCAAGATTATTGCACTTATATAGCGACGTGCATGCACGTGTATGTGTGGCTGCTTCTGCTAGTCCGGACTGATGCCGATTTATAGTGCTAGCTCACTGAGATACCATGCCGCAGTTTAACATGAATACCCCACTTAGACACAGTATACTGACTCTGAGCCGACCAGTCCTTGTTTTAGCCCCTTAATGCCAGACAGGGTAACAACAAGTACCATCTTTTAACGTCTTTTTGTATGACGCGACACGGGGATCGAACCCCGGACCTTCCGCTCTCCGGGCGGACGCTCTACCACAAGACCACGGAGGCGGTCAATGGTTAGGTATCCCTACGCCCTTGTCTGTCTCCTAGATCCTAGAGAATAAATTAAGTCTGGAATGATTGGGGGGAGGGGTCTAGATTGCCACAGCTCTGAAATTAAGCATTGTTTCTTGCTCCGTATAGGTTTTATTATTTTTATTTTGTGTGTGTATATATAGAAATCAGGATATGTTCACGCACAAAATATTACATGGGTTTACATTTTGCATTAAGAAGTAATGTTTTAAACTTAACATGCTTAATGCCTATTCCTAAATACTACTCAAATCTTTATATTTTTCAAGTATTTAACAACACAAACTGACCTTTGATGTATACATCAAAATAATGAGTAATATTTGTAAAACTGAAAAATATATTGCAAACAAAAGACCCATGCCAGAATCCATTTTTATCACAAGAAGTGGAAACAGCTGACTTCCACCCTGCCCATAGACATGTGAAACGTTCTTAAAATAGTTTATGTGCTGTGTATAAATCTAGTTACTGTCAACTTCAAAGGTTCTATACAAGCCTTCCCTCATTAGTTTAAGCAAACGTCCTCTACCTTGAATGTAAACGTATTTGCCCACTTATATATTTGATGACATGTTCATTAAATTGGAGCAACATATATTAAAACATATTATGTCAAGTTTCAGTCAATCGTAGTTATGTGTTTCTGAAACTTAAGAAATAACACAGGCCTTTCACAAAATAAGTTGCTATTCCCAAATATTCAAGCTTGTTTGCAACAAATGCCGAGCAGATCTACTAAACACGACCAAAATCGATTAAAGAGTAAGTATTTACAAAAAGAATGAAGTATGATAAGGTAAGAACCATTTTGGGCCATGCATAATTTGTAAATATTTCAACTTTCCTGTGTCATATGAAACAGGCTTTTTTATCTATGAAATGGCATGCTTGACATCTGACGTGGTATTAAAGTTCAGTTTGTTCAGTTGTATTCTTGGTAGGGAAAAGTATCTTGCATCAGTTTTGTTTGCAATACGAAAAAAGTCCCTCCTCCGTCCTGACTTTTAAAATATAATTACCGGAGAAACATTTAGTGTTTATACAGCCTTATCACATTATGGGTTGTGTTATCCTTGTAATGAATCATTCTGATGAACTTCGTAGCACCATTCGATCAATGTACAAATGTGATCACTTAGCAGGACCTACTTCACGCTCCGTACATCGAAGCGATGACTTCTTGCTCTAAACACTTTGACTAACTGTTTCCAAAAAAATTAGAAAGTGTTTTCCCTGTGGGTGTTGATCCTGTAAACAAATATTGCTACGAAACACTTGGCACTAAATAATAAATTGTGCGGTTCACTCAAACAGTGTATTCACACGTGGGTTTTAAAGCGACTTCAATGCGTGAACTAACGTCTTAATCGTAGATGTTTTAAAGAATGACACTGTGCGACAAAGATACTATTACCCCATCTTCCCGAGGCAAGGGAGTTAACTGACTATAAGAGTCCAGTTTCCACCCTTGCCGAACTAGGCTGGAATTTCCAAGCTCGATTGTAGCGCCACCAGTGGCTATTACGAGTTACGTCCCTTCTATGTTCCTCCTATTAACCAATCAGATTCCACCTCTCATATTACAAACGGGCGGCGCCCAGTCAAGACGATCTGTTCGATAATCAAGATCTATATTGTAATACAACGGGTCTTACCCCGCGAAGTGCATCAAATCGAGTGAGCAATTGATTAAAAGCATGAAAAAAATTACAAAATATCTGTCGACGTCAAATTGGCGATACACATGCTTCGCAAATCCTGCAGTCGACCGAAATCTGCACGTTGAAATTCCTGTTGTTAACGAACCGGATGTTTAGTTCGTTACGCGATTTTGATTGGACTATGCACAGACTCGTTAGTCCAGGCAAAATGTAACTCCATGATTACAGCCTAGTTCGACAAGGATGGAAACTGGCCTTTATAGTCAGGTAACTCCCTTGCCCCGGGAAGATGCTATTACCCTTGTGTGTTCCTTATCATAAATAGCATACATTAGGAAAGGGTAATTCAAAGGCTCACATAGTACACGCTTTACTGATAATACATGATCACTGAAATATTGAAACACTCTCGGCTACTGACCTCTACTTATAAAATATAAACATGAACATTATCCATGGCGATCACGATTTATTTGACATTGAATTCAACGAAGATAAAGTAGACAGTGTAACAGCTGATATTCTTGAATGTCCCAATTATTGTCAGTATTTCCACCTTAAAGATAATAAGGCATCTGGAAATGATAACATGATAGCAGAGTTTTTAAACATTACTCAGATATTATAAAACCATATTTGGAACTTATTTTTAATATCCTATTGGAGAGATCATATTTTCTAGAGAATTGGACAGTTGACATTATTGTTCCCCTTCACAAACAGGGCGAAGCCAGCGATGTTGATACTAAGAGGCATAACTCTCCTCAGTACAATCAGTAAAATATTTACTTCAATTATCAATAATTCTGGGCGGATTCTTATGATAAAATAAGTGAGTCACAAGCAGGATTTAGAAAGGGATACTCCACCACTGACAATGCTTTATCCCAAAATTCTAAAATACAGAGATATCCATAAGTAAAAGGAGGGAAGCTATATGCTGTATTTATTTACTTTGCAAAAGCTTTTGACTCTGTGAAAAGGGTTAACTGGTGGCCCTCTTTCAAAGACATGGGCTAAGTAGCAGAATTGAAAAGTTATTGTGTCCTCAATATAGAAATGTAAAGGTGTGTGTCCGGAAAAAAATGGCACCTGACAAGGATGTATTATTAAGTCCCTTTCTATTTTCCTTTTTCATAAATGAATAAGCAGATAAAATCCAAAATAATTGCACTGGTGGAATACAACTACATCCCGAAACTATTAATTATCCCTGCTTCTTTTCGCTGATGATATGGTCATGTTCTAGAGCACAAGCACCTGGCTTACCCAAATGGTAACACATTTTGTAAATTAATGACATGTGATTGTACAGAAACTATTAGAAATGTGTCAATATTCATTTATCATGCTATGAAATTAAGAAAATGTATAAATTTGTAACATGCCCCAGACAATGCACTATAAGCCTTTGGCCTCATCAGTACCATGAATAAAGATTGATTGAAACATAAAAACTGCCCTTGCAAGGCCTTACTGAGTGGTCAACCCCATAATGAGTGGCGAACTATGTGCAGGAGTTTCCAACCTCTTTATACAGTTGCGCCCTGAACTTAATTGTGCATATTGTCGTTTATTGAAGAACAAGCTCGCACACATATCGTTTCCGGCTATCGCATTCCGTGTCGACAAGGTCTTTGTAATACAGATACACGCAATTCTGAAAGGATAAGTAGTCAGGCTCCGCGTAATCCCATTTAGTGGTGTGATTTGATCCGGATAACCATCTGAAGGGGCCAGTGGTAGTTGTCTTGTTCAAACCGACCCACACCGGGGAGGTACCAATCCCTGCAACTTTTCAATAGATACATACAAACAATTCATACTTTGGATTGGATTGTATAAATATTGGAGAAATAAAAAAAATTGCTTGTATTTACAATTCATCGAGATATCAGTAAATATATAATATATAAACGATAGAGAATAACCAGTCTCGATTATCAGATGAAAATGATTCCATTGCACCCAAAAGGCAAAATACCGGTGCAAATATAATAGGAATGCATCCCAAAAACGGGTCAAGCTCGCTGACTTGGTTCATTCATGTCATCAATCCCAATTGCGTGAATCGATGCTCATGATATCAATCACTGGATTGTCTGGTCCAGACTCGATTATTTACAGACCGCCGTCATATAGCTGGAATATTGCTGAGTGCGGCGTTAAACAACAAACCAAACCAACCAGCATCACAAAAACACCAGAGGTTTGCGAAAAGGGGGAGCACGTCCTGCCCTACCAGTAGCACCCTCTGCGCACACAATTTGAATAACTAAATCAGTGTCTCCTTGTTGCCTGACGCCGCAGTGCCACGGGCGGCATGTTACCAAACCAGATAATCAAGTGATGGACCAGATAATATATAACGGATTGCACATGCACTATGTGGGCTAAGTGGGTAACAGTGATTGTATCTCTTCACAGGTGTAGTTTCAAGACAAATTACAGGTGTTAAAAACAGAAATTTTAAAAGTGAATACAAAATCTCAAAATAAATGAAATGAAACAAAATCAAAGTTCAATTGCATGACAATGTTGATGAACGCCGCCATGAAAGCTAGAAAGATGGATTTGGGGTTAATGCTACATTAAATTAAATATTTAATACTTGTTCTGTCCCGCGCTATGCATTGTGTCTCTTTTTCCGATCAAAAAGAGGAAAGTTGCAACCGTTTGCAACCTTGAAACACCTCACCCTAACGCAGCCCGTCAGTGATGCACGGAGCCCAAGCCTTCTTTCTTGTCATCTTAAGCTGGAGTACAGTTAGACGAGTCGGCCCTGATTCGTTTGTTTGTTTGTTTGTTGATTAATGCCGCACGCGACAATATTCCAGCTATATGACGGCGGTCTGTAAATAGTCGAGTCTGGACCAGACAATCCAGTAATTGACATCATGACCATCGATCCACGCAATTGGGATTCGATGACATGCATCAACCAAGTCAGCGAGCCTGACCATCCGATCCCGTTAGTCGCCTATATCAGATGTACTGTTCCATTAGGGACAGTCAACACCCCTCCATCAAGACGAGTGTGATGAACAGATCGTATTGGATGGTCAATCTGACCATTTACAGGCCGCTGTATCTCATCATTGTCTTCCTTCTGTATATTATGAATGATGTGATTGAAACGCAGATGAGCTAACCATGGCTGCTTCAAGAGTTGTTATGTGTACTCCTCGGCCCTTAGTAAGGTGCATGTACCTCAATCATGCGCCAAATAACGACCGGAGTTCGAGGGTTGTTTTTGCTGAAAGTTCAAAGTAAACCACGCGTCACACAACGTTGTGGGGTGATCAAGAGCTGCACGTAATGCCAGATTCGCGAAATGGTGAGGGAGAGAGGCAAGAGCGACCAACGTATAGTGAGTGAGTGATTATGGTTTTACGCCGCTTTTAGCAATATTCCAGAAATATCACGGCGGGGGACACCAGAAATGGGCTTAACACATTGTACCCATGTCGGGAATCGAACCCGGGTCTTCGGCGTGACGAGCCAACGCTTTAACCACTAGGCTACCCGACCGCCCCCAAGCGTATAGAGAACAGATCACTGTCATCCACGGGTAAAAAGGTAGATCTCTTACTCATCTATTTGTGGAACCTTCACAAAGACCACAGCGGACTGGGAGAGCATGACATTGGCATGTGGGCGCCTGAAGGGAGTCCTGCCGCTGTGCAGAGTTGCGTCCCTTGGGCACGCCAGAATCCTATGATTGTGGGTTCGAATCCCGGTTCGCCCCGATTATGTTTCTAGGTTTGTCAGCACCATACCCGTGCTCGTGGGTTTCACTGAAGTGGTAAACGTGTTAGACCTGCGTCACTTCGGGCTTTCCTCCCACATTAAGCTGACACGCCGTGATATAACTGGAATACTGTTAAAAGCGGCGTTAAACCCAACTCACTCACTCACTAAGTCCTGCAAAAGACCTATCCAAGGATTACACTATGGCACCAATCCACATTGGCAAAAGCACAATTTCATGTCTTGGGAACGCAGTGAAAGTGACAAGAATAAAGCCTTGGCACTCCTGAGTCATGTACGGGCTGCGTGTTTCAAGTTGCAAATTGACGAGCAAAGATTTCCACTTTTTGTTAAGAAAAGAGACAAAATGCATAGCGTGAGGCAGGTTATGTAAAAAATAATCTGTTCCCGAAAAAGCTGAAATAACATAATTATTTGGTTTTACCTTCGATGATGTAGTTTTTGATGTAGTTGTGTCTAGCGTCAGTGTCAAGGGCCACGAGACGACCATCTTCAGCATGACATGCATTCAAGCTCGCTTCCCAATCTTTCAGTTCAGAGGCAGGGCTGACTTTGAAGCAAATGTTTATCGACTCGGCAAAGACGTAGCCCAATCCAGTAGGACAAGCTGCAAGTAATAAATACTCAATACAGTTATGCAGTAGGTGTACATCTTTTAACTGTTGTGTCTAATGAACGTCAATAAAGTTGACCCAAGAATGACATATCAATTTGCAGAAATTTCTTATGATTATGGAAATGGTTCTGCTGCTGTTAAGTACATGTCTATTACATGATCAACATAGATAGTTTCACTAGTATGACTTCATCAACACAAGTCATTGATGGTTGGGTTTCTGGGCAAGAATAGGTCTCCAGTAACGTATGCTGGTCGTACGAGGAAACCTTGTCGATCGGATGGAAAGGCTCGGTGACTTGGTTGATTGCGTGTCATTGTACACCACATCGGCAGCAGTTCGGCATGTTGTGACTAGAACATGTGGTGCATATATACTCTCGGAAAATGCAGAGATATTCGAAAATAATAGATGATAACAGAAATACAAACAGAACATGTTGGCTGTGTATTGGAAGTGACCAAGGAGGTGAAATGGGGTTTAACGTCGCGTCCAAGATTATTGCACTAATATAGCGACTTGCATGCATCCGAGCCGACCAGTCCTTGTTTTAGCCCTTTTATGCCGAGCGCCAGACAGGGTAACAACAAGTACCATCTTTTAACGTCTTTTGGTATGACGCGGTCGGGGATCGAACCCCGAACCTTCCGCTCTCCGGGCGGAAGTGACCAAGGAAGACGCCAGGGTATAAACGTTCGTTGATACGGCGTGGCATGGTGTTCGGAAATCTCCAAATGACAATTTGAGGCAGTCTTGTCCACCCCTTTTGACTTTGACGTCGGCGAAGCATCTCCCTATCAGGTCCCTGACGTGCAATTTTGGGGAAAAGTGAGGAATGTTATCTTTTAAAAGACAAAATGTGGATCAACATGGAGCACAAACGACACGGCACTGTCAGTATGTTGTCTCGGTTGAACTGTCCATTGACCTTCCATGGACAATAGACCGCCTCTGCGACCGCCTCTCTAGTGGTAGAGCAACTCCCCAGACAGCGGAAGGTCAGGGGTTCGATCCCCAACTGCGTCAAATCCAAAAGACGGTTTAAGATGGTACTTGCTCTTAACATGGACTGGTCGGCTCAGATTCAGTATACCGTGTCTGAGTTGGGTATTCATGCTAAACTGCGACATGGAATCTCATTGGGCTAGCACTGTAAAATCAACATAAGTCCGGACTAGTAAAGCGTGTGCGCGCATGCACACACCCACACAAACACGCACGTCACTATATAAGTGCAATAATCTTGAACGGGACGTTAAAATAACGCGACAAAAGCCTTTCCATATCCAATAGAAACTCTGCACAAAGCAGAGTTGATTGTACAATTCCGACTACATCATTAGCATGTGTTTATGAATCACTATCAAATAGTAATGATACCACTGGTAGCACACGTCACAAATACATGCAAAGGCAAGTCAATTGTTCACCTGAAAAAACACGGGAACATATGGTACAAGTCAAAATAGGGAATTGCATCGTACATAATTTCTGTCATTGATTTGGAAATGTCCTCACATGGGTACCATAAAACTTTTTAAAAGCTTTCCCGAGGCCTTGAATCTTGTAGCCTTGATGAAACAACTCCCGTGAAAGAGTCATATGACGCTCTTTGAAATCGTGGTAAAAAGAGTAAAAGGATTGAACTGCTGGTTTTATTGCTCGACATGAAGTGAAAGTAGACTATTGGAAAGTCACCCCTCTTGTCATACAGTCTTGTGGAGAGTGTTTTGTCACTCTGAATCTTTATTCATAGATCTAAATATGAAACAGATAAGGCGGTCTCACTGGGCTACTTTATTTCTAGTTCAGGTGGGTAAATCAGTGGAAGGGAATTGGCTATTTGATTGTTATTGGACGATATCAGATCATCGATATACCTGAAGCTTAAGTTTAACTTCTTGGCCAAATGTCCTTGTTTTGACTTTGCCAATCCAAACAGAAATTCCGATTCATATGCTTAAAGAAACAGAACTCCATTTCACCACACCTCACTGTATACAAGATGCAGTAGTGGACCTGCCACCGAATCTGTCATGTTCCTTTACGTTGAGATGACGTTTATCAGGACGCCTCCAGATACACCCATGCCTGTCCAGAAAGTCCATCTCTGGACTCAACTGAAAATATTAGTCGAGGCCATCGGCGATACCCTTATTTTCTATGCTCGAAACATCATTGGCGTCTGACTAGACTGTGCCAATTTGTTAAAAGGTGGTAGAACACAACACAATTACCTGCATACAAACGATTTCTAATCGCTTGGTCAGTAACTTGAACTCTAGAATGGCTGTCTAGTTATATAAGCAATCGTACTCAATCAGTGTTTGTAAGCGGGGCTCTATCCAAGCCAAGGATTTTGAAGGCTGGCGTTCCACAGGGGTCGGTGTTAGGTCCCTTTTTATTCATTGTATTTGTAAACGACATTGCTGATGAATTAGATTGCATAACAAGACTCTTTGCTGACGATACAGCACTCGGCTTTTCTTCACCAGACAATCAACTTGTTGAATCAACTCTAAATTTAAATCTGAGCAAGCTGTGTAACTGGGCAAAACGCTGGTTAATTAATTACAACCCAGAAAAAACAGAAGAGGTTAGATTTTCCTTAAAAGATGAATCAGACCTTATTACCTTGTACTTTGATGAATGTAAAGTAAAGAATGTTCAAAATCATAAACATTTGGGTATAACGTTCGCATCAAACGGTCCTGTCACGTAGATAACATAATTAAATCAACATCAAAAATGATAAATTCAATGAGAAAATTAAAATTCATATTGAACAGAAATACATTAAATAAAGTATATACAATCTTCATAAGACCCCATTTCGAATATGCGTGTGAAGTGTGGGATGGGTGTAATATAGAATTATCAACTCAGTTAGTACTCCTTGTACATGATTTACTGTACAAGCTTTGTAAATACCATGGAGAGGGAGTCCTAAGTTGGATAACTTGTTCCCAATCCATTTCAATCTGAATAAAATATGTTTAAATCAACTTGAACTCATGTGAACAGCGATTTGATTGACTGTTTAGTTTCTGATTAATCTATCCTGGACTTGTTTTGTTGATCCTGGTCGCCGTGTACTGAGCCGATCATAAACATTTGGTCTCTGCAGAAATGTGTTCCAAAGTCCGCAAATCACAGACTGAGACACACTGAAAATATTGACGTATCTCTCGTTGAGGTATACCAATAGCCCATAGGCGTTTAACGCGTTGTAGACGACGCATTGCCGATCTGAGGTGTCAAAACCATGAATGGCCCCGTACCCACGTCCACGAAAGAATTGCATGGTCCACTGCAATGTTTCGTGTACATTAGAGCGTGAAGTTTTGGTTCCGAAACTGTTCTGCCTCTGGCCTTGATTTTACAAAGCTGATCTTTCTTCTGACGCCTGATCATAAAAAAAACATATTTTATGTTTTCCTACTTTTTTTTACCGTTGATAGGTGAAAACGAAATCCACATTTTCAATTTTTACTGTTTTTTGTATTTGGCAATGCACTGTTTGTCACCAATCTGAACCTATGGGGGAATGTCATACGGCATTAGCTACATCATGGTAAACTTTAATCGAGCTTGAACCAGACATATATAATGGAAAATGTGAGTGTAGGCATCGATCAATGCAGATAGAGCGCGCTTTGTAAGAAAACAATTGTCAGTGGTGTCGTAGATTAATATACACAAAGAAACAAGGTAAGCACACCCTAATATATTTCATTGTTTGGTCCCAATATTTGTGAGAGTCATGAAAGATATAATTACGGGAAGAATTATGTTTTCTCGAATGATGTAATCATTCATTCGTGACGAAAGCTCATGTGCCATGCATGGTGTGCCCGTGCAGCATGGTATGCCCGTGCAGCATGCTACCCTCGAGTATCTCTAAAAGCAGTATATCCAAACGTTAAAATTGCTTTCTTAAGCTCGGTTGTAAACGGTTTTTCCATGACATTGTGTGACAATGGCACGAAGACGATTATCAAACGCCACAAGATGGCAAATAATCGGCATGCATAACGCAGGGTTGTCTTGTAATGCCATTTATCGGAATTTGGGGTATCATCACACTGTCGTAAGTCGTTGAGTCAAGACACATGCTCAGACCGGGGAGGTACACCGGGGAGGTACAGGAGCGTCCAAGATCCGGGAGACCTCCTGTGACGACACATCGCGAAGACAGGTACCTTCTTCGTCTCATACGCCGAGAACCCTTTTTAACAAGTACTCGTCTGAAACAGCTGTCGTTTCAGCACCAGAACTGCCAGGGCTAGACGAGTCATAAAGCGTCCCTTGTTAAGAGATCAACCCAAAGTTACTCGTTTGGCATGGTGTATTGTACGACAGAACTAGAATCTGAGAACTTGGAGACGGATCCATTGGTCAGACGAAAGTCGCTTTCTGCTCCACGTCACTGATGGAAGAACGAGAGTTTGGAAGCACCGGATCACGGCCTACACCCCAAGGAACATTAAACCGACTGTTGCATACGGCGGGGGCTCGGCGATGGCTTGGGGGTGTATATCTCATGATTGCAGGTTGGATTTGGTCACCATAAGGGGCAACTTAACAAAGGCTCAGTACATCCGCGACGTTTTGAGGCCAGTCGTCGTTCCTCATTTTGACAACCACCCTCTTGCTACTCGACCTCAGTACATGGATGACAATACCAGGCCTCATCGCTCGCATGCAGTCGTGGATTACATGAGGGCCAATGCAATACCGACTCTACCCTGGCCAGCAATGAGCCCAGATTTGAACCCGCTTGAACATTTTTGGAATATTCTGGGACGGCGCATACAGGCACGAGATCCTCCTGTACAAGATTTATGCTAATTGGAAGCAGCATTGGACCAGGAGTGGTTGTTGTTGATCCATCAACAGGTCCAACGTCTGGCTTGAGGCATGATTATGTAGGGTTGAATGCGTCATCCGGGCACGTGGCTGTTATACCCGCTACTGATCTGTGTCACGTGTCATGTCAAGTAGAGCCTTTAAGGATAAAGCTCCATACCTTTTTAGGTTTTGTCTAAGGTCAAAAACAGTACCTGTGTTACCATGATGTTTTTGTCAGTAAATTTCAATCACAACTCACCAATATCGTTCAGAAATAGGGGTTTGCTTAACATTTTTCTTTGTGTATAGAAGTATGGGAAAATGAAGTCCGCCGCCCTGTCTCAGATACACACAGTCTTGTTGGCGACAAAGACATGCACACTGACCAACGCTGGGGATCTTGGTGTGGGTGTTAGATGCTGATTCTGTAACTTCTCTGTTGTCCAGACTTTCCACCCTGTGATAAAAAGTTCTTCCGCAAATACATACTTGAAATATACTCAACAGGAACCAGCCTGTGATTACAGCAGTGGACTTGACATCCATGTTCCTCGAAGGTGACTTGCTTCTGTGTCCTCCTGTAGTGCGACTGACAATATGTCTATAGCTCAAATTGTGAAGCTTAACTTGCAAATCACCTAAATTGTATTTCGCAATGTGGGAATAAGCACATTAATAATGTTTGCGCAAACAAAGAATCAAATCAGTCAAACCACACTATATATTTTTCTTAAAAGCCCAAGTTGATAGGGCGTGGTATTGGCAGACGTGTCTTGACATTCGGATAACAATTAACTAGGGCGGAGACAGGTGACTTGCTTCTGTGCCCTCCCCTAGTGGGACTTACACTAATTTTATTGCTCCTGCATTGAAGCACAGGAGTCCGTATCTAAAAATCGACGCCCTCATGCATATTCATGATCATCTCCACACGAAGGGCTCGCGTGCGGAGATGGTCATGAATATGCATGAGGGCGTCGATTTTTAGATACGGACTCCTGTGATTGAAGCTTACCTTGCAAATCACGAATGTATACATTAAAATATTACAAGCATTTTATCTCGAAGATTCTCTGTGATTTTAATATGGTGATGAATGTCGAGTTGAGGAGGAAGTTAATAACATCACTTTTAAGAACGCCTGTTGGAAACATGGTCAATATGTAACGGACCAGTTATACAGGTGAGTTAAACACGCCACTCATCTGAAAGGCACAGTCTTAAAGGAAACAAAGTACGTAAATTGTCTTTGGCAATTTGGGAATAACCACATTAACAATATGTATTAGCAAACACAGATACAAATCAATCAAACGACGTGATGTTTTCTTTAGTAATCCTGAACAATGGATAGGACAGGGTATTCACTGACATGACCGCGCGTTCAGAGAAAGCATAATTGAGTCCAAGGGTCTCGTTTCGCCCGTTGTTTCATCACGCATATCCAATAACCACCACTTGATACTTAACAAAAGCACAAGGAAACGTCTAATCATATTCCCAAGATGTACACTCATGGTCACTAGCCAGAGACCAAGTATTAATATTTAATACACACACTCTATGTGGAAAACTTGCTGTTTACCTTCAAGTTAGTTTAACCTGTGTTATGTGAGCACATTCATGTGTGACTTCTTTCGACATGGCATCAGTGTTCACACAATAAATTTCAGTGCAGACCTAAGGATAAAAAACTGACCCGAAAAATGTTTGGTCAAATCACGTGACTGATGCTGACCTCGAAGACTGACTCGTCGATATTGACTTTTCGCGAACACCAGTGTCATCACGTATTTTCACTGATCCCTTCATATGATTTCCATCGCTGAATTACCTTTTACGCCCAATAGATTCTATTTCTTCAGAAAATCGAGACTGTTTAGACTTTGGCGTTGATGTTTTTATATTTGTCTGCAAGAAAACAACTTGGAAATAGGTACGCCAATCTTTCTTATCTGAAGACGTTCTTGGCGAAATATTTTACAAAAGGACAGCAGTAATGCTAACGGAGAAAGTAAACTCTTAACAAAGGAATTTTGGTTCAACAAAACCATTGGTAACTCGTGGCGAGTTCATTTCGCGAAAACTAGGGTCCTCGGGCCCAATCAGATCACCAGAGGGGTCGGGTCCTCTGTTCCAGTCAGATCACCACAGGGGTCGGGTCCTCGGGTCCAGTCAGATCACAACAAGGGGTCGGGTCCTCCGGTCCAGTCAGATCACCACAGGGGTCGGGTCCTCCGGTCCAGTCGGATCACCACAGGGGTCGGGTCCTCGGGTCCAGTCAGATCACCACAGGGGTCGGGTCCTCGGGTCCAGTCGGATCACCACAGGGGTCGGGTCCTCGGGCCCAATCAGATCACCACAGGGGTCGGGTCCTCGGGTCCAGTCAGATCACCACATGGGTCGGGTCCTCGGGTCCAGTCAGATCACCATAGGGGTCGGGTCCTGTGGTCCAGTCGGACCATCACAGGGGTTGGGTCCTTGGGTCCAGTGAGATCACCATAGGGGTCGGGTCCTCCGGTCCAGTCGGATCACCACAGGGGTCGGGTCCTCGGGCCGAATCAGATCACCACAGGGGTCGGGTCCTCGGGTCCAGTCAGATCACCACAGGGGTCGGGTCCTCGGGTCCAGTGAGATCACCATAGGGGTCGGGTCCTGGGGTCCAGTCGGACCATCACAGGGGTCGGGTCCTCGGGTCCAGTCAGATCACCATAGGGGTCGGGTCCTGGGGTCCAGTCGGACCATCACAGGGGTCGGGTCCTCGGGTCCAATGAGATCACCACAGGTGTCGGGTTCTCGGGTCCATATAATACTATAATGACAGACGCATTACTCTTGTCACACAAGACATCTCAGTTTATTCGTCCCAAGAGAAATAACGGAAGACGTAGTCTCCGGGTGATTCATGGGCAAACAATAATTTGCTTGTAATGAAAGTCAACGTCGATAATTCGATCAACATGCTTGGGAATTGTTCTAATTCCTGAACTATTCACGTATTAACATACAAAGAAAACACTCTTTAATTGTTAATGAGTGATCGACATCATTCACTGATAAACCAGCTTTTTGTATTAAAATCAATTACCCTGAAGGATGATATCGCTGTTGCCGAGAGTAAAACAAAGAAGGTGTCTGAAGGGAGACACTACGTGTTGTAGTGACGTGTGGGGATGGTCACTTGTTTTGAAATCAATAGTAAATACATTGTACTTACCAACTTCAAGTCCCCTCTCTTGAGTACAGTAAAGTGACTTTATTCTAAGATGAGCAATACTCTTGGAGAATCTTAATCTTTCACAGAATGCCAAGGCATCAATTTTATGATACTTAAAGCTGATAATAATATCAAAAGGTTTTTATACATATAGGTAGTGTATTAATTGCCAACCTATTTATTATTATTATTATTATTATTATTATTATTATTATTATTATTATTATTATCATTATTATTTCAACCCTTTTCATAGTTTGTATCAATACATTCCATCCACAGCCAAAGGCACAATCTGGGACATTTTCTTTCGTCAAAAGCCCTGCCCTCTTGGTTGATCCTGAATAGCTAGGGGTTCGGTATCAGGTCTGCAGTATGACACAAGGTTGACAGGTTAATACACTGAACCTCTCAACTCAATCCATAAGACAAAGATCCATGTGATATTTGTAGTCAAACTATATATGTTAATTATCTCATCTTTTATGCCCTGGATTGTTACAGGACAAACACGTACTTAATTACCTGAATTTTATTTAGCCTCTAGCAATGCACACTCCCCCCCACCACCACCACCACCCACCACCCACCATAATTTGACCTAAAGCTTAGGTGATTCCAGACAGGAACTGGTCACCAGCAACCTATACTGGTCGTTGGAAGCGGTCAATGAATCGGGTGGTAAGGGCGAAGGGATGCCATCGTACCCCTACACTGTGGATCTTTGCTCATAATACCAATCACTGGATTGTCTGGTCCAGAGTATACTATTTATGTGCCGGCATCATATAGAAACTCGCGTCAGAAAATTAACATGGCCTCCACGGGGTTAATTCCGTCAATCGCGACTAAATATTCAAGGTCAGCGTAAGTCACATGATTAGACCAAACTTTGTCTGGTCAGTTTTCTGTTGCTAGGCAAGCAATGATAATACATTGTTTCGCCACGTGATATAGATTAAGTAACCAAATTTCTTTAATACTTTTAATAGACGTATAACAATACATCAGTAATAGATCGAAGAATCTGCTCTAGGATTCAAGACAATTAAAAAAGTCAATAGCAGAACACCTACGTATAGATTGTGCAAATATGACACTTTGAATGGAATTGCAAGTTATATAACATATTGTATGTGTGCCCACACGAGCTAGTCTGGACTAATGACATTTATATAGTGCTAGCCCACTGAGATACCAAGTCACAGGTTTTAACGATCCATTTTAGTTGTCTCTTTCACCAAACAATCCAGTGCTGAAGACGTATTCTAACCTAGCAAAAAGTGGAACAATATATAACCTATCAAATCTATTTACAAACAGTAGACATTAGATTTGTTTGTTGTTTATCGTCGCTCATTCACTAATGGACATCATGTGCATCGATCTACGCAATTGGGATACGATGACATATACTGAACCGCAAAAGAAACGTCACCCGAAGTAACATTGAATGAAAAGTTGTCATTTAAATATCTGGGTAATTTTTTTCAAAGTTTCTAAAATTTAACATTACCTTGTTCAGAAAAATGAAATTTGATGATAAAAGACAATGCAGATGACAATAAAACCGATCGCCCAAGCACATCACGGCAACGGCCATGGTAACCCGATGCACGTGAGTTCCGTGCAAATTGAAATGCCCATGCATTCCCCCATTCCTTGCCCTATAAAAGTCCACCCAGATCGGATAACATTCGATAAAGCAGCTAAACTATCTCTCAAAATCCCAGAAATAAGCTTAAACTTACCCATCTCAAAATCAGAAATTAAAAGTGTAAACAAGCAAAAAATCACAAAAAATGGCATAACCTATATCTAAACTCAAATAGCCAAATCAAAAAAGTACTCAGGAAACCACTAACCAAACCAAAAATTCTCCATCCTTCAAAAAAC
The DNA here is from genome assembly GCF_023055435.1 of Haliotis rufescens. Taxonomy (NCBI): domain Eukaryota; kingdom Metazoa; phylum Mollusca; class Gastropoda; order Lepetellida; family Haliotidae; genus Haliotis; species Haliotis rufescens. The sequence continues at coordinate 26,823,545 of NW_025964361.1, forward strand.
ATCGACAGAGTAATCACTCAACTCCAAACAGGACACACGAACCTAAATAACCACCTAAAAAAAAAAAAAAAAACACACTACAGGTAACTGCCCACACTGCAAACAACTAGAAACCCCAGAACACGCACTCACCAACTGCACACACTACCTAACACATCGAACCGCATTACAAACCACCCTCAATCTAAACAAGTCTCTCACTCTAGAAGCTATACTTAACCCACAAAATAAACTAGAAAACTTCAAGGCCTTAGGCGTATTCTTAATCAAAACGGAACTAATAATTATAAAACGCATCTAAAAACACAATAATCTACCAAATCAAAATCACATAAACAAACAAACATCCACCATACCCAGCTCCCTTAGTTCTCCTCCCCAACCCCATCGGCATCTATTCCAAATCTCAAAATTCCCAAATTCTATATAAGCAACCCCTAAAGCCTCCTCTTGGGTTGCACAGACCACTTTCGCCCCTTTCGGAAACACATTAAATGGCCTGGCCGGGCCCGTGTGCGAAATACGCATCAGTCGGAAAGCGCACGTTAAATCTCCAAAGTAAGTAAGTAAGTAAGTAAGATAACATTCATTATTGAATTGCTACCACATGCCAAGATTGACAAGAAATCAGCGACACCAAGCCTTTGGACTATTGCAAGCTGGACAAACCGCCCTGCAAGAAGCCAATGCATTTCAAGTCCATGTAAGGTCCATGTACAGGCTCCAGCAACGGTACCAGACCACCAACACTACAGATGACCGACCACGTAGTGGAAGACCAAAGGTCACTACCCGACGTCAGGATCGTCAGATTGTGCGACAGCATCTTCAAGATCGCTTAAGCTTGAGGTTGCAGACTCTTATATACATGCACCTCGAAAGTTGCAACAGCTTTGTCATCCTCTTAGAAGTTTGGTAAGTGTTTATTGGTACAGCTTGTACCATGCCATTCCCCGCACACGGCACTGCAAATGGGACCCTATTTCCGGCAAGTGCATCTTCGTGTGTTACAGTCTTTTGGGGAAATTACAGACGTCAAGGAGTGCTGAAGGTGCTGCAGGCAGATCTGTCTGTATTGGTAAGCACCGTCCATCTATCATGTGCCATCCCCACTCCTATGGATTCATACTGAACCCTTTCTACTCCATTATCTGGTAGTAGACGCGGGGTCTGTGGTATCTTGTCGCTGCAGAGAATGGTGGCATCATTTAAGTTCATTTAAGTGTTGTGGGCGGGGAATGCCATGGTACAAGTTGATCATGACAAACCTGTTGAGACTTTCGAGGTATAATGACATCTCGCTACAGCATTCATCATGACATCTTTGCCACTATTCTTCACGTAATAATGTTCATGAATCATGAAATATCGAAGATATATTGATAATTGGTGGCCATATTGGATATGCAAATAAGACATATTTCCCAAACTAGGATTGCTTGGGAATTTTAGTATGTTGTATTTGGGACCTTGTAGAAATGCATTATGGTGAAATATTTCTGTTGCAATTGTTTCCAAGAGAAACCTTATTTTGCCGGGACTATCAATGTCACTCCTATTGAATAATCAGATTCCACCTCTGGTAGCACTTCCATGTGCTCACAACAAAATGGCGGCGCCCAATCAAGACGATCTGATCTATAATCAAGATCTTATCAAAATAAAACGGGTCTTATCTCGCGAAGTGCATCAAATCAATTAAGCACCTTGATTAAAAAACATGAACATATTTGGAAAATATCTGTCAACGCCACGTTGACGGCACACATGCTTTGCAAATCCTGCAGTCGACCGAATTCTGCATGGCAGCCTCTATGTAGTAATGAACCGGATGTCGATTTCTTTACGCGACTTTGATTGGACTATGCAGAGACTTGTAAGTCCAGCAAAACTGACACTCCATAATTCCAAGTAAGTTCGCCAAGGATGGAAACTGCATGGACTTTTACAGTCAGTTAACTCCTTTGCCTCGGGAAGATTTAAACAGGGATACCAAACACATAAACATGTAGCTAGGTTCACATCAAGCCCCTTAATTAAATTAAACACGATTCAGAAACATATTTAAAACATATTTGCGATTTTCGATTATTTAAATTATTTTTTCACAACAAACGACAGATCTGTTTTAAATAATTTAATCAAGTATGTGATATTGCATAACAACGCTGAAAAGCACAATACAAAAAATGTAGGTAGATTTCCCTTACGCCCCTAGAATCAGGATACGTTTTCCGCACAAAATATTTATTTGATTTAACATATCTTTTAAGAACCAATATGTTATGCCAGTTCATAATTATTACTCCAATTAACTTATTTCTAAAGTACAAAACCAACAAAAATTAATCTTTGATGTATTCATGAAGATACATGAGTGATATTTGTAGAATTGAAAAACATACTGCAAAAACATCAAACTGAATCCATTGTTATCATAAGAAGTGGAAGCAACTGACACCTGCCCAATATCCTTAATCACGTGAAGCGTTCTTAAAATAACATTCATAGAGCAATAAATGAATAGTATTATGTCATTCATCAAATGATTGAGTGATTGATTGATTGATTGATTGAGTGAGTGAGTGAGTGAGTGAGTGAGTGCGTTTGGTTTAACGCCGCTTTTAACAGCATTCCAGCTATATCACGGCGTGTCGACTTAATCAGGTAGGAAAGCCCAAAGTGATGCAGGTCTCAGACGTTTACCACTTCGGTGAAACCCACGAGAACGGGTATGGTACTGACAAACCTAGAAACATAATTGGGGCGAACCGGGATTCGAACCCATAATCATAGGTTTCTGGCGTGCCCAAGGGACGCAATTCTGCACAGCGAATCGCGGCGCCTTAGACGACTGGGCCGCCCGTGCCCCCGGTGAAGGTTGAGACCTTAACGCAGTGAAAGTTCACTCGGTGACATTCTCCTTAATTAAACCCATGTGATTTATGACATTAAAGGCCTATTGTCGAGCCTGAGAATGTATGATTTGGCCATACTTACTCAGCTTAATTGTTTGTAGTTAACACCGGTGTATTGCTGAAAGTGAAGCATATTTACAAGAATCTTTCTGGGTCAGCTTCAAAGGGATTATCACAAGACATGTGGTACGTTTTTTTTTATCAGAGGTCAGAAGGAACCCATGTTGGTCGTACCGTGGGGATTCTGGGTTAGAACAGGACACCAGCAACCCATGTTGGTCGTACCGTGGGGATTATGGGTTAGGACAGGACACTATGAACCCATGTTGGTCGTACCATGGGGATTCTTGGTTAGAACTGGACACTATGAACCCATGTTGGTCGTACCGTGGGGATTCTTGGTTAGAACAGGACACTGTGAACCCATGTTGGTCGTACCGGGTGGATTTTGGGTTAGAACAGGATACCAGCAACCCATGTTGGTCGTACCGTTGGGATTATGGGTAAGTACAGGACACCAGCAATCTTTATTGGTCGTACCGTGAAAATTCTGGGTTAGAACAGGACATGAGCAACCTATGCAGGTCGTACCACGGGGATTCCTGGTTTGAACAGGACACCAGCAGCCTATGCTGGTCGTACCTTGAGAATTCTGGGCTAGACCAGGACATGAGCAACCTATGCAGGTCGTACCGTAGGAATTCTGGGTTAGAACAGACACCAGCAACCTATGCTGGTCGTACCACGGGGATTCCTGGTTTGAACAGGACACCAGCAGCCTATGCTGGTCATACCACAGGGATTCCTGGTTAGAACAGGACACCAGAAACCCATTTTGGTCTACCGTGAGGATTCTGGGTTAGAACAGGACACCAGCAACCCTACTGGTCGTACCATTGGGATTCGTGGTTAAGGGGATTCTGGGCTCGCTGACTTGGTTGTTGAACGTTATCGTATCCCAATGGATACTAAATCATTGGATTGTCTGGTCAAGATTTGATTGTTTACAGACCGCTCTCATATAGCTGGAATATTGCCGAGTGCATCGTCAAACAACAAACAAACACAAACAAAACGTCTTCAAACTGTTATATCATATCTGGGTTAGAACAGGACACCTGCAACCTATGCTGGTCACACCGTGGGGATTCTGGGTTAGAACAGGACACCGGCAACCTATGCTGGTCACACCGTGGGGATTCTGGGTTAGATAAGGACACCAGCAACCTTTGCTGGTCCCTAAAAGGCGATCTTGTGGATCGGGTGTTCAGGCTCGGTTGGTTGCAAGTCATCGTAACCCGAAGCCGTGGATCGTTGCTTTCACTGTTGTTAAGTCGAGTGTCTGGTCCAGACTCAATTACTTACAGGCCGTGCCAAGACCATGCATCCGAACTATTGACGTTTAAACTTGACTCCAAAACCTGGAGTGTAAACGAGTGAGTTAAATTTTACACACACACACACACACACACACACACACACACACACACACACACACACACACACACACACACACACACACACACACACACACACACACACACACACACAATCAAAGTCACCATACTAGGAACCGTGGTGACTTGCAGTACCTCTGCTGCCTGGACAGTTCCCCAGCACTTACCTTCAGTTGCTGACGAATTCATGGAAGATTAGCCTGTTTTATTGTCTCGGCCCAAACAATATTTCTGAGCTTATGTTAAAATCGGGGACATCAGTCCACCAGCATAAACATCAACCCACTTCAAATAAATATATAACGTCAAAGCCAGAGAATAACCAGTCTCGATTATCCACCCAAACAGATTCCATTGGGCGTGAAAGGCAAACTAGCAGTGAAAAGTATACGGACAGCATTCCTGGAAATCAGTGATGAGACACGGGGTTCGCGAAAATATCGATCATTCTATTGTCACGGATAACTCAACAAAGTCTAGCTTCAGATGTTTCACTGTAATTAACTCACAAGGGATACCCATCATGTTATGACGACGCCCACCTTTCAATAAATAAATATTCATGGGCATATCCTGTGTAGTCAAAACGACATCGCCGCAAAATGTAGGTGAAATAGAAAGTTTAATTTCATGCAATATATACTACTCAAAAGAAATTAATGAACATCCACTATTGGTAGGCTGTGTGATGCAATACCCACCAGCCACGACAGAGTAACTATTGTCATGTCATGTATTGTATATATTATTTTGTTATATAGAGGATATTTGATGTGTCGAGTGAAATATGTTTCTCTCATCGAGTGACGGGGTAAAGGAGAAATTTTCACGAGTTGCGAAGCCAGGAATCAAAATATATCCTTTTCCCCGTCACGAGACACATAGCATATCCTTATTATGATACACATTTTGTTTAGTTGTCTACGGGAATCTGTTTTCTCATTAGAAATGTAAATTCTGAAACGTAAATTCTCCCTATCTAACCAGCTGGGACGTTTCACAACCCCTTGTAATTTTGATTTAAAAAGTCATCAAGTTCTGTCCAGATCTTCGGCCTCGACGAAATTTGGAGCATCTTTAATGAAGATAGGTTAATTAAGAACTTTATTTAGTGATTGTGATGCTCATGTCAACCATCGAGATTATAATTCACGTGGTGGTGAGTTGGTGTGCATAAAATCGTGTATTAAACATTTTGTTAAGAATGTCTTTATGGATTTTACGGACATTATTTATTTAGTTATCGACAAAAAATGTTTAATTGGGAATGGGATACTATTTTAGGTTTTGTTTATGTTCTACCTATCAACTCTTCTGTAGCGACAGATACAAAAACATTACAAGGTATTGATTATTTTTAACAAAGTTTATTTTAGTTACAGTGTATGAATGATGGATGTAAGATAGTTACCCTGGGGGATTTCAATGGTCGACGTGGGCAGATGCACGATTATTTACGTAACGATGATAACAGGTTTATGACATGTATCCAAGAAATGGAATTAGTTTCAAATGAGTTTGATATGCCTAGGGAAAGTAGAGATAGTGAGTGTAATAGCTACGGAAGAGATCTGGTTGATGTTTGTTGCAGCTATGATATACATATGTTAAATGGACGGTGTCCAGGAGACATCGATGGTTCATTTACATGTTTTAAGACAGGTGGCGCCAGTATTGTTGATTATTGTCTTTGTTCATCCGAAATTTTCGCCCTAATATTGATTTAAGTATAGTTTCCCCGCTGTGAATCGGACCATTTTCCCATGGTATTCTCGCTGAAGAACGAAGCTTTACCCAAGATATCTGTTAGTGAAAATATAGCTGACGTTGATGGTATACATATCATAAAAAGATCTATTGGAAAGAAGTAGTAGCAGATGAGTTTGTTAACCATGTTGCCGATTCCCTTAATACATGTACTATTGGGGAATGTATGCAGGACATTTATCAAGATGTTAATATGGCTGGAATATTTCAAGATTGTGCTTCTGTCAGAAATTTGAATGTGAAGAGTAAGCAAACATTTCATTTAGACTGGTTATTTAGAGGACCATAGAACTTGTCATACATTAAGAAAACGACATGAGTGTATGTGCAGAAGAAAGAAGGAAGAATACGAAGGAAATCAGATTGACAGTCTATTTAGTTTACAGGATAATAAGCGTTTTTGGAAGGAGGTTAAAAATTTAACGAAATGTAGTAATATGACGACATCGTCAATATCTTCCTCACAATGGACTGAATATTTCCAACACGTGTTGAACTTAACTGACATACCAGTTAATGACGATTTAATGGATGCAGCTGATACTTTTATTTCAAACCATTCTGAAGATGCTTGTGACAAATGTATGAACGATCGATATATAGAAATTCTAAATGCTGACATTAGCGGTGAAGAAGTAGAATTTGCCATTAATTGTTTAAAAAAAGGTAAAGCTGCTGGTCCTGATGGAATTTTGCCGGAAATGTTGATATCCTGTAAGACTCATATTATTCCATATTTGACTGACGAATGTCATATTTAACTAGTTATGAACACTGGCTGTTATCCAGATGAGTGGGCAATGGGCATTATTCAACCATTACACAAGAAAGGCTCCATCAATGAAGTAAATAATTATAAAGGAATAAGTTTAATGGATGTGTTTGGTAAATTGTTTATGTCAGTTATTTATCACCGATTACGTATCATATCAGCAATAGCAGGATTCAGGGGCGGGTACAGTAAAATGGACAATATATTTACCTTACAATGTTTAATTGAAAAATATCTTTCAAAGCGCGGAAGACGTTTCTACTGCCTTTTTGTAGACTTTCGGAAAGCTTTTGACTCTATAAAATTGTAAATTATTATGGTATTCTATTATGAAGAAGACTATCCATGGAAAGCTTTTGACAGTGCTACAATATATGTATACAAAAATAAAGTGTGCCGTAAAGGTTTCTAGGAGGTCAGTTACAGAATATTTTAGTTGTGGGGTAAGACAAGGGTGTATGGTTAGCCCCTTTCTTTTTACTATGTTTGTTTTAGAACCACAGAATGATCTCGAACAATCTAATCTCAGGGATATAAATGTCGGTCATGAATATTTGGAAATTCGACTTTTACCATATGCTGATGATCTGTACATATTGGATGATACTGTAATAGGACTTAAACGTAAAATTGCTGTCCTCGAGGGTTATTGCAAATCCTGGGGTTTGGAAGTAAATGTGGATAAAACAGAAATAATAGTTTTTAGAAGAGGAGGTTATTTACAAAAGACAGAGAAGCCGTACTTTAATGGGAAGGTTATGAAAACAACAAGTTATTACCTTGGAGTCATATTTTCAAGTAGATTATTTTGGACTAAAGGAGTGGAAACGTTGGTTGCTAAGGGAAATAAGGCGTTGCTTGAAAAAGTTATATTATAAATTTCGAAATATACCCTCTAATATTCTTTTTAAGTTATTTGATATTAAAATAAAACCGATAATAGTATATGGTGCGGTAATATGGGGTTTCCATATGTATCAATCTATTGAATCATTTCATACTAGTTTTTGTAAATTTGATGAACTACATTTTCTGTTTAGCTGACTTGCATTTAATGAGTTACGAAGTAATCATTTATGTTTTTTACAAACTGAATATGAAAATAAAATGTATTTACACTAAGTTAATGAACACATAGACAAGAAGCGATATTAACTCTATAAATGACCTTCTATCATTATTTTGCCTTGCCAATGTGGAACGAACACATGTGGAACTAACGTAAAAGGAAGTCAACAGTTTGTGTTCGGACTAGACACTTACGATAAAAGGAGATAATTGGCGGGGATGTAACTCTTGTATGACGTCAATGTTCACTGCAGTGAAATATGACTTTTCTCAACTTCAGTAATCTCACTCATTCACACTGATGTATATAATAAATTGTTATATTGGCCAGTACCGTGGACATGTGACATGATAGATTATCTAGTATTTATGAGACTGATTATTTGTGTATTTAAGAGTTGTAATTAACAGAGCTCGTGTTAGTGTTGGATTATGAAACTCCAAGAACAAACTCCAGTCTTCAAGGCTCCTTGGTGATGAAAACAGATTGATATGTCTAAATTACTTTTACGGGCCTCATCTGCAGCTGCTAGTGCCACATTCTAGTTTAGGGCAGATTAGCACTCTGTGTACATGGATGGGATTTCGCATGTAATCCGTGGATAATTATAACCAACCTTCCCGTGATAGTCCAGGCACTTAGTAACTAGTGTTTGCAATTCTCCGTTTTCCCAGTAATCCGTGGATAACCAACCTTATAGTGATTGACTGGTTATTTGGGAATTTTAGTATTACCTTGTTCAGTCAAAGTAACGGATACTTAAGTCGATTAAGACTAGTTAATATTCAGACGTGTTCGTCTATTTTGAAGTGACTTATTTCAGGGATAGGCCCTCCGTGTTTATGTCGCGTTATTTTACCCAGCCGAGGTTATTCACTCATTTGAATGTTGAATTAATTGACTCAGGTGTTAAATGGTCGCAGCCGACTTTATTGACTGTCTACGCATCTGGCCGATATCTTGTGAAAGTGTTGTTTTAGCTATTCATTTTATTACTGTAATACAGTTGCTTAGTAATCAGTGTCAGCGCAGATTGGATTTGTCTGATATTTAATTGTCATCTCTTTGTACAACTAGCCGTTATTAATAAACCTGTGAACTTATTACCACCTTTTCTTTATTACTTCATTTACTATTTTATGACAGCCCTGGACATCATTGGAGAACAGCTCCGTGACAATGCATGAGACATTTGTCACTTATCATGGTGACCATAGGTATGTTTACACTTTTATCTTTACAGGTTCGGTACACTTTGTAAAAACTAGTAAAAACGTAAACGCTATCTGAACTTTACTGAGAAAGCAGTACGTGAAATGCTGGACCTCCTCAAAGATACCGGCTCTGTAAAAGTTGGGTATAGGACATTTAGGCAAAAAGTAAGTATCCTCTTGGGCTCCACGTGTGCTCCCTTTCTTTTTGATCTGTTTCTTTATACATATACATCAGAATGTTTGCTCGGATTGGCAAAATTAAAACAAGGTAATTAAAATTTTGGCGAATTAAGTTTAACTTCAGCTTTTGATATATCGATCATCTGATATCGTTAAATGAAGATCTCAGAGCCCGACACACGAAAACAATGTTACAACTTTCAAACCCTAGAAAACTGTTATGGTAGACATAACATTTCCAAATTTGATTCATCAATGACCAAAATGATGCATGATGCAGCTTCCTATTTTGTCTTTTACTAAACATTCCCGTGTTTTATACATCTGCAGACAGCCGGATAAGAACATACTTTGAGTATGTGATGTGTATAAGAACACCATTAATATACTTCTAATAAAAGAAACACATATGTGATATTGACAGACATATATGAAAATCAAAGCGACAAAACCCTTTGCATATGCTAAAGAAATCTCTGCCAAAAGCAGAGTCGAGTGTACGATTCCGACTAAATCATGAGCATGTGTTCATGAATGACTATCCAATTGTGATAGCATCAGGTTGAGACTGTAGTTGCATGTGCATATGTACTCAGTGTTGAATATATCTGCTAATTATTTGATGATTATGTACAGGATGCACTGTCCAAGAGACTTGCTTTAATGGGTATAGAAGTTTACCGTTAATTGTGCTTGTTTAGTGTGATACATCGTAATCTCCTTTTATGACCAAAGTTTTTAACACAAACACGAACTAAATATTTAGAATGTGGTGCAATACACCGCAACAACGAAGACGCCCTTCCGATTTCCCAAAGTGTCAACGTACTATAACATTTCCCTGTTACTCAAATGGCATCAGAAAATTTCATTTCCTCAGCAAGTATTTTGAATAATGGCTTATTCAGATTTTGCCCGAGGAATGATCCTCAATATATACATGGAGGTGAACATGTTTTATTATTTAATTGTATGTGGATAAGCATGCGAATATACACTTAATTAAAAACTTGGACAAAGAGATAATGATACAGTGTTTGTGATTTTTTTTCACTCAATTTCATAAAACAATATCCTTACCTATTTATGACCCCTAACTATTTTTGTTCAGTATATGTTCTACTTCGATAGGTTATGTCCTTGTTCATTGATTGCTCACTGTATTGCTTTTTCTGAGTTAAGTTAAAACAAACCGCAGGAACTCACTGTTTCGATAGTAGACTGCTCCTTGGGCGGGTGATGAACTGGCGTTGACGAGAACGTCATACAGACTGCAAACGTCGCCATTATGTCTCAGATACACACAGTCTTGTTGGCGACAAAGACGTGCACACTTGCCAACGCTGGGGACGCTGGTCTGGTAGCTAGATGCTGATTCCATTACTTCCCTGTTGTCCAGACTTTCCACCCTGTGATAAAAAGTTCTTCCGCAAATACATACTTGAAATATACTCAACAGGAACCAGCCTGTGATTACAGCAGTGGACTTGACATCCATGTTCCTCGAAGGTGACTTGCTTCTGTGTCCTCCCGTAGTGTGACTGACAATATTTCTATAGCTCCTGCATTGAAGCCAATGGTCTCGTTTCGCCCGTTGTTTCATCATGCATATCCGATAACCAATATTTGATTTTTAACAAAAGCACAAGGAAACATCTATTATTCATATTCCCAAGATGTACACTCATAGTCACTAGCCAGAGACCAAGTATTAAAATTTAATACACACACTCTATGTGGAAAACTTGCTGTTTACCTTTAAGTTAGTTTAACCTGTGTTATGTGAGCACCTTCATGTGTGACTTCTTTGGACATGGCATCAGTGTTCACACATGCAAATACCAGTCCTTATGTCAATCTGTTTGTTGTTTCACGTCTAATTCAGCATAATTGCAGCTTTCCCTGAGGGATGATATCGCTGTTGCCGAGAGTAAAACAAAGAAGGTGTCTGAAGGGAGACACTACGTGTTGTAGTGACATGTGGGGATGGTCACTTGTTTTGAAACCAATAGTAAATACATTGTACTTACCGAACTTCAAGTCCCCTCTCTTGAGGACAGTCAAGTGACTTTATTCTAAGATGAGCCATACTCTTGGAGAATCTTAATCTTTCACAGAATGACAAGGCATCAATTTTATTATACTTAAAGCTGATAATAATATCAATTTTTTTTTTATACATATAGGTAGTGTATTAATTGCCAACCTATTATTATTATTATTATTATTATTATTATTATTATTATTATTATTATTAATATTATATATATTATTATTATTATTATTATTATTATTATTGTTATTATTATTATTATTATTATCATCATCATCATCATCATCATCATCATCATCATCATCATCATTATTATTATTTCAACCCTTTTCATAGTTTGTATCAATACATTCCATCCACAGCCTAAGGCAGAATCTGGGACATTTTCTTTCGTTAAAACCCCTGCCCTCTTGGTTGATCCTGAATAGCTAGGGGTTCGGTGTCAGGTCTGCAATATGACACAAGTTTTACAGGTGTATACACTGAACCTCCCAACTCATTCCATCAGACAAAGATCCATGTGATATTTATAGTCAAACTACATATGTTAATTATCTCATCATTTATGCATACCTGGATTGTTACAGGACAAACAAGTACTTAATTTCCTGAATCTTATTTAGTCTCTAACGTTTAGGGGATTCCAGACTGGAATTGGTCACCAGCAAACTATACTGGTGGCAAGAAGCGGTCAATGAATCGGGTGGTAAGGATAGGTGACTTGGGTGAAGGGATGCCATCGTACCCCTACAGTGTGGATCTTTGCTGATAATATCAATCACTGGATTGTCTGGTCCAGAGTATACTATTCATGGGTCGGCATCATATAGAAACGTCGCGTCAGAAAATTAACATGGCCTCCACGGGGTTAATTCCGTCAAGCTCGACTGAATATTCAAGGTCAGCGTCAATCACATGATTAGACCTAACCTTGTCTGGTCAGTTTTCTGTTGCTAGGTAATACATTGCTTCGGCACGTGATATGGATGAACTTACCACATTTTAAAAAAAAAATTAATAGACGTGTTACAATACATCATTAATAGATTGAAGAATCTGCTCTAAGATTCAAGACAATTAAAAAAGTCAATAGCAGAACACCTACGTACATATTGTGCAAATGTGACACTTTGAATTGAATTGCAAGTTATATGACACATTGTATCAGTGCCCACACGAGCTAGTCTGGACGAATGACATTTATATGGTGCTAGCCCACTGAGATACCAAGTCACAGGTTTTAACTTGAACACACCACGCAGACACATTATACTGACTACGACAACCACCGACCTTCCGCTCTCTGATTACTGTCATGAGCAACACTCATAACATGGAGGCACGATGAAGCACACCGTCAGTCAACTTGGACACCATACACGATCACATGATCCATTTTAGTTGTCTCTTTCACCAAATAATCCAGTGCTGAAGACGTATTCTAACCTAGCAAAAAGTGGAACAATATATAACCTATCAAATCTATTTACAAGCAGTAGACATTAATTTGTTTGTTATTTATCGCCGCTCATCCATTAATGGACATCATGTGCATCGATCTACGCAATTGGGATACGATGACATATATTAACTAAGTCAGCGAGCCTGATCACCAATTCTAACCCGGATGACCACGGGGCTAACAATTCAGAACGGCTAAATGATGGTTTACCTCGCTGTGAACAGTATTTTGGTAATATCATCTTAATGTGAGATGGCAGCCCACAGCTGGTATACATTTACCACTTTGGTGACACCCAGGAACGTTCAAACTCCTAGATTCAACCCGTGATCAACATATCCTGGCAGGGCTTAGGGAAGTAACTCTACACAGCAAATTGCAGCACCATGACTACCGGATTATAACACCGCATCTTCCCGAGGCAAGTGAGTTAACTGACTATAAAAGTCCAGTTTCCACCCTTGCCGAACTAGACTGGTATTATGGAGTTAGAGTTTGGCTGGACAAACGAGTCTATGCATAGTCCAATCAAAATCGCGCAACGAAATAGAAATCCGGTTCGTAAACTGTCATGCAGATTTCGATCGATTGAAGGATTTGCAAAACATGTGCACTGCCAACTCGTTGTCAACGGATATTTTCTGAAGCTTTTCATGTTTTTAATCAAGGTGCTCACGTAATTTGATGCACTTCGTGATTTTGTCACAATATAGATCTTGATCATCAATCAGATCGTCTTGACTGGGCGCCGCCATTTTGTTTGAAGCAAATGCAAGTGATACTAGAGGTGGAATCTGATTGGTCCATAGGAGAGGCATAGATCGGACATAGCTCGTAATAGCCAGAGGTGGCGCTACGATCGAGCCCAGTAATTCCAGCCAAGTTCGGCCAAGGTGGAAACTGGACTTTTAAAGTCAGTTAACTCTGAGAGAGAGACCACATAGACCACGGAAGCAGTCCATTAATCATAGTCAAGAGAAGATGTCTTTAATAAGCAACACTCCTTCTGTAGAAGTAGCCCTATGAATATTCATGAACCTAGTGTTATAGTAATTGATTGGAGTTAAAATATAAATTCACATCGGCAGTATGTCAGCCACATCGTGACTTTATTATGCATAATAAATACATTTAAACTGTAAAAGCTTAATTTTTCAATCCTAATTTCAAGTGCTATGGTTGAATATTACCGATTTACAAAAATCCAAATCCCATGTCGTAATGCTATCAGACGTGTCAACAGGTGCGGGAAAATAACATTCATGCTTTGCTGAACATGATAAAATATACGCAACTGTGTATATATGTATTAATAAAATACAAAGTAAATGTTTTCAGTGTTAATTTGATAGTTTCACATCAAATTTGGTATATTTTAATAATTCTTTGCTCTTCTTATACGAACATTCATTAATTCTTTAGGGCATGCTCTAGGGCAATTTCTCATAACATTTATAAAGTTATTTCATAATGAAAATACCTCCATAATTGCGTTTTGATGATAGCTTTGTTAATTAGGAGATAAACATACTGTGTTTTCAATGTAGAGCTAGGTTACCTGTAGATTTAACCCCGCTAAATTGAATTTGGAACCGAACGCGCAGCGATTCGCTGTGCAGAGTTGCTTCCATTGGGCTCGCCAGAAACCTTTCATTGTGGGTTCGAATCCCGGTTCGCCCCGATTATGTTTCTAGGTTTGTCAGCACCATACCCGTGCTCGTTGGTTTCACCGAAGTATTCTACTACATCCATGTGCAGTCTATGGTAATGCCAAGTTATGTTTGTGTAGTTTCTTCTATCTGTATCAACGCACCGTTCTTGTGGCAGTACAGCCTGTGAGCCGCGCAAACAGTGTTAATTATTTTATAGATTTTGTGCACATGCCTGTCGTAAGAGGCCACAGCTAGTGCTTCTTGTAAGAGGTGACTTATGGGATCAGGCTCGCTGACTTGGCTGCTGTAGATCATGAGTGCTCAGTGCGTAGACAAGTGGTTCAGGCATGATTATTCAAAGACCGCCGTCATATAGCTAGAACATTGCTGAGTGCGGCGGTAAACAACAAACAAAACTGTACGTGTGCCCTAAAATAGTGCAATCCTTTCCCAATAGATACCCATACATACGCGCGCTCACGCGCTCGCTCGCTCGCTCGCTCACACACACACACACACACACACACACACACACACACACACACACACACACACACACACACACACACACACACACACACACACACACACACACACACACACACACACTCACGCACACACACTCACGCACGCGCGCGCGCGCACGCACACACACACACACACACACACACACACACACACACACACACTCACACACACACTCACACACTCACACATTTGGACCAACATTGATTTGATGTTGATTATTTGTTGATATATTGGCATATTTGTTCCTTCCACATTATAATAGTCAAGTCACATTCGCTGTGCAGAGTTGCGTACATTGAGCTCGCCAGAAACCTTTGATTGTGGGTTCGAATCCCGGTTCGCCCCGATTATGTCTCTAGGTTTGTCAGCACCATACCCGTGCTCGTGGGTTTCCCTGAAGTAGTAAACGTCTGAGACCTGCATCACTTCGGGCTTTCCTCCCACATTAAGCTGACACGCCGTGATATAACTGGAATACTGTTGAAAGCCAACTCACTCACTCACTTCGTTCATGTAACCCTTGCAGATTTTTTCTATTCTTCACGATACATTGATAAACGTTTTAACAAACATCTATTGTTTTGCAACATGAGAAAACATGTATTTGTCGCTATTTCTTGTTACGAATAGTTTCAATTTTGGCATGGAAGAAATAATGAAACTGAAACACCTAACAAAAATGACATTCGTAATTTCAAAAAAGACTGTAACACACGAAGATGCCCTTGCCGGAAATATGGTCTCATTTAAGTGTTGTGTGCTGCAACATCTCGCTACAGCATTCACCATGACATCTTTGCCACTATTCTTCACGTAATAATGTTCATGAATCACGAAATATCGAAGATATATTGATAATTGGTGGCCATATTTGATTATGCAAATAAGACATATTTCCCAAACTAAAATTGCTTGGGAATTTTAGTATGTTGTTCTTGGGAATGTATTGTGGTGAAATGTTCTGTTGCAATTTATTCCAAGAGAAACCTTAATTTGCCGGGACTATCTATGTCATACCTATTGAATAATCAGATTCCACCTCTAATATCACTTCAATGTCCTTTAAACGAAATGGCGGCGCCCAATCAAGACGATCTGATCAATAATCAAGATCGTATCATAATAAAACGGGTCTTATCTTGCGAAGTGCATCAAATCAATTGAGCACCTTGATTAAAAACATGAAAATATTTGGAAAATATCTATCGATGCCCAGTTGACGGCACACATGCTCACAAATCCTGCAGTCGACCGAATTCTGCATGGCAGTTGCCATGTTGTTTATGAACCGGATGTCGATATCCTTACGCGACTATGGACTATGCAGAGACTCGCTAGTCCAGCCAAAATGTAACTCCATAATTCCAAGTTAGTACAGCAAGGGTGGAAACTGCATGGACTTTTACAGTCAGTTGACTCCTTTGACTCGGGAAGATTTAATCTGCAACAGTGTGGGTGTTGTTATAACAGTGATACCATGCACAATACATCAACATGTAGCTAGGTTCACATCAAGCCCCTTAATTAAATAAAAAAATGATTCAGAAACATAGTACAAACATATCTGCGTTTTTCGTAATTTTTTAATTATTTTTTTCACAACAAAGTACAGATCTTTTTTAAATAATTTATTCAAGTTTGTTATATTGCACAACAATGCTAAAAAGCACAACACAAACAAAACATGTAGGTAGATTTCCCTTACGCCCCTAGAATCAGGATACGTTTTCCGCAAATAATATTTATTTGATTTAACATATCTTTAAGGAACAAATATTTTATGCCAGTTCATAATTATTACTCCAATTAACTTATTTCTTAAGTATTAAACCAACAAAAATTAACCTTTGATGTATTCATGAAAATAATGAGCGATATTTGTAAAATTTAAAATATACTGCAAAAACACCAAACTGAATCCATTGTTATCACAAGAAGTGGAAGCAACTGACACCTACCCAATATCCATTATCACGTGAAGCGTTCTTAAAATAACATTCAGAGAGCAATAAATGAATTGTGTTATGTCATTCATCAAATGATTGTGAAGGTTGAGACCTTTAACGCAGTGAAAGTTGACTCAGTGACATTCTCCTTAATTAAACCCATTTGATTTATGACATTAAAGGCCAATTGTCGAGCCTGAGAATGTATGATTTGGCCATGCTTACTCAGCTTTGACGTGGATAATATTTTGTAGTTAACACCGGTGTGTTGTTCTGAGGATAGGTTGTGGTTCGACTCAGGCTGAAAGTGAAACATATTTACAAGAATCTTTCTGGGTCAGCTTCAAACGGATTATCACAAGACATGTACGTTTTTTTTATCAGAGGTCAGAAGCTTTGGAACCCAACGAGCTGATACGTTCTTCATTGCCAAACTTTCCTGCTACTAAAATTCGCTGCTCGGTCCACACCACATCGTGGATGTTCGGGACCATATTTTGGTGTTACTGACGTCACAAGCCTTCCAGGACGATTGTCGTCTTCAGGGCTCTCCTTGCAACGTTTAAAGTTGTTATGTTGGCTTTTCCATGGTGTCTCATCTTCACAGATAGCCTTTGGTGTTAAATCTTTTTCTGCAAGTACTTTATCTGCTCAAATGACTCAAGGTGTTTTTGACTATGCCCTTATGACATCATCTTATGTAACAAAACATGTCACTATTACACGATTCCCCTCCTGGAGGCTCAGAATTTATCAATGAGCCCTCGCATATATTGCGACAAAATGCTAAGGCCACGAGAAGAATGAATAAAAGCGACAAAACCCTCCTATAATCCATAATCATAAAAAGTCGCTGATAAAAGTAGGGTCCGTTGTACAATTATAAAATGTGTTTGTGAATCACTATCAAACATTGATGAAACCAGGTGTTAAAGAAAGGTGAGCTGTGTGAACGTAGCAAACACATGCAACGACAAGTCAAATGTTCACCTAAACAAACACAGCAACATATAGTACCAACACAAGTAATTGCATCTGACGTCATTTTGGTCACTGATGCGTCAAATTTGAAAATGTCCAAAACAATCAATGCTCGTTTCATGTTCTCAAGAGGAATCCTCTTAATGTTAATTGTGTGAATGTTCCACGCATTATTTCTCTTTGTTCATCAGGATCCCAGCAACGCTACATTAGTCTATATACAGGACATTTCCCCCTCTATTCAGTTATTCGTGCCACGAACTTCATTCGACTTGTATCTTATGGAAGAACGATCTCTTATGTAGTTGTGCCTGATGTCGGTGTCTAGTACCACTAGACGACCACCTTCAGCATTGCATGTATCCCGGCAGTCCCCCCATTTCTTAGGTTCAGATGCAGGGGTGAGTTTGAAGCAGAGGTTCGTCGACTCAGCAAAGACGTAGCCCAATCCAGTAGGACAAGCTGCAAGTAATAACGGGTGGTCATGTTCGCTGACTTGGTTGATGAATGTCATCGTATCCCAGTGGATGCTCAATCACTAGATTGTCTGGT
Source organism: Haliotis rufescens (assembly GCF_023055435.1). NCBI lineage: Eukaryota > Metazoa > Mollusca > Gastropoda > Lepetellida > Haliotidae > Haliotis > Haliotis rufescens. Next base: position 26,842,096 of record NW_025964361.1, read on the forward strand.
GCAGACTCTATTATTTACGGACCGCTCACACATAGCGGGAATATTGACGAGTACATCGTCAAAAAAACACACAAACAAAACATCTTCAAACTGTTGTATCATAATGAACGTGTATAAAGTTGACCCAGGAATGACATATCACTCAGATATCTCATATTTATGGAAAGTGTCACTTTCATGTACATGTACATGATCAATATAGATTTACAAAGACAGTGACGCATGCCACTTTCTCTTAAATATAAATTCAAGAATTGATTAACTTATCTCATCCAGTCTGGCTGCCATCATAAAAGTTCCACCTTGGGATTCTGGACACCAGCAACCTTGTTGGTCATACCGTGGGGATTTTGGCTTAGAACAGGACACCAGCAACCTATGCTGGTCACAACGTGAGGATTCTCGGTTAAAACAGGACACCAGCAACCCATGTTGGTCATTCCGTGGGGATTCCCGGTTAGAACAGGACACCAGCAACCTATGCTGGTCATACCGTGGGGATTCTGGGTAAGAACAGGACACCAGCAACCCATGTTGGTCGTACCGTGTGAATTCTGTGTTAGAAAAGGACACCAGCAACCTATGCTGGTCATACCATGGGGATTCTGGCTTAGAACAGGACACTAGCAACCCATGCTGGTCACACCGTGGGGATTATTGGTTAGAACAGGACACCGGCAACCTATGTTTGTAATATCGTTTGGATTCTGTGTTAGAACAGGACACCAGGAACCTATGCTGGTCGTACCGTGGGGATTCTGGGTTAGAACAGGACACCAGCAACCTATGTTGGTCGCTCAGTGGGAATTCTGGGTTAGAACAGGACACCAGCAACCTATGTTGGTCGCACAGTGGCGATTCAGGGTAAGAACAGGACACCAGCAACCTATGTTGGTCGCTCAGTGGGAATTCTAGCTTAGAACAGGACACCAGCAACCTATGTTGGTCGCACAGTGGGAATTCTGTGTTAGAACAGGACACCAGCAACCTATGCTGGTCATACCGTGGGGATTCTTGGTTAGAACAGGACACCAGCAACTTATGTTTGTCATACCGTGGGGATTCTTGGTTAGAACAGGACACCGGCAACCTATGTTTGTAATACCGTTGGGATTCTGGGTTAGAACAGGACACCAGCAACCTATGTTTGTCGCTCAGTGGGAATTCTGGTTTAGAACAGAACACCAGCAACCTATGTCGGTCGCACAGTGGGAATTCTGTGTTAGAACAGGACACCAGCAACCTATGCTGCTCATACCGTGGGGATTCTGGCTTAGAACAGGACACCAGCAACCTATGTTGTTCGCACAGTGGGAATTCTGTGTTAGAACAGGACACCAGCAACCTATGCTGGTCATACCGTGGGAATTCTGGGTTAGAACAGGACACCAGCAACCCATGTGGGTCATACAGTGGGAATTCTGGATTAGAACAGGACACCAGCAACCGATCATGGTCACACCGTGGGGATTCTCGGTTAGAACAGGACACCAGGAACCTATGTTTGTGATACCGTGGGTATTCTGGGTTAGAATAGGACACCAGCAACCAAGGTTTGTCATACCGTGGGGTTTCTGGCTTAGAACAGGACACCAGCAACCTATGTTTGTCATACCGTGGAGATTCTGGGTTAGAACAGGACACCAGCAACCCATGCTGGTCATACCGTGGGGACTCTGGCTTAGAACAAGACAAGAGCAACCCATGTGGGACGTATCATGAGAATTCTTGGTTAGGACAGGACACCAGCAACCTATGCTGGTCATACCGTGGGGATTCCGGCTTAGAACAGGACACCAGCAACCCATACTGGTCACACCGTGGGCATTCTCGCTTAGAACAGGACACCAGCAACCTATCTCGTTCATACCGTGGGGATTCTCGCTTAGAAATGGACACCAGCAACCCATGCTGGTCGTACAGTGGGGATTCTCCGTTAGAACAGGACACCAGCAACCTATGCTGGTTACACTTTGGGGATTCTGGGTTAGAATGGGACACCAGCAACCTATGTCGCTCATACCGTGGGGATTCTCGGTTAGAACAGGACACCAGCAACCCATGTTGGTCGTACCGTGGGGATTCTCGGTTAGAACAGGACACCAGCAACCCATGCTGGTCGTACCGTGGGGATTCTGGGTTAGAACAGGACACCAGCAACCTATGTTGGTCGTACCGTGGGGATTCTGGGTTAGAACAGGACACCAGCAACCCATGTTGGTCATACCGTGGGGATTCTCGGTTAGAACAGGACACCAGCAACCCATGTTGGTCGTACCGTGGGAATTCTGGGTTAGAACAGGACACCAGCAACCCATGTTGGTCGTACCGTGGGAATTCTGGGTTAGAACAGGACACCAGAAACCCATGCTGGTCGTACCGTGGGGATTCTGGGTTAGAACAGGACACCAGAAACCCATGTTGGTCTTCAAAGGCGATCTTGTGGATCGGGTGTTGAGGCTCGGTTGGTTGCATGTCATCGTAACCTGAAGCCGTGGATCGTTGCTTTCACTGTTGTTGACTCGATTGTCCAGACTCGATTACTTACAGGCCGTACCAAGACCATGCATCCGAACTATTGACGTTTTAACGTGACTCCAAAACCTGGAGTGTATACGAGTAAGTATATATAAGTAAGTAAATATTCTCCACAAGCCTGTATGTCAAGCGGATTTCTTCAACTTGCCAACAGACAACTTTCCCTTAATGACGAGCAATATTCTGTAAGTTCCAGTCTTTGATGTCTACATTTCACAGTTGAGGTACTATTGAACATGCTCTTTGTACGAAGATCTCAGAGCGCGACACACGAAAAAAATGTTACTCAGTGTTGAATATATCTGCTTATTATTTGAGGGTAATGCACAAGAGCACCAAGAGACCTTCTGGAATTGATACAGAAGTATACCGGTAGTTGTGCTTGTTTAGTGTAATACGTTGTAATCTTCTTTTATGACTAAAGTTCTTACCACAAACACGAACCAAATATTTAGAATGTGGTTCAATACACAACAGCAACGAAGACGCTCTTCCGATTTCCCAAAGTGTCAACGTATTATAACATTTCCCTGTTACTCAAATGGCATCTGAAAATTTCATTTCCTCAGCAAATGTTTTGAATTATGGCTTATTCAGATTTTGCCCGAGGAATGATCCTCAATATATACATGTAGGTGAACATGTTTTATTATTTAATTGTATGTGGATTAGCATGCGAATATACACTTAATTCAAAACTGGGACGAAGAGATAATGATACGGAGTTTGTGAGTTTTCTTATTTCAATGACCCATGACAAATTATTCAAAGAACATATTTAATACTGATGACTAAGCACTCAACTTCATACAACAATATCCTTACCTATTCATGATCCCTAACTATTACCTTCATTCATCGATAGAAATGTATTGCTTTTTCTGAGTTAAAACAAACCGCAGGAACTCACTGTTTCGATAGTAGACTGCGCCAGGGGCGGGTGATGAACTGGCGGTGACAAGAACGTCATACAGACTGCAGACGTCGCCATTATGTCTCAGATACACACGGTCGTGTTGGCGACAAAGACATGCACACTGGCCAACGCTGGGGATCCTGGTGTGGGTGTTAGATGCTGATTCTGTAACTTCCCTGTTGTCCAGATTTTCCACCCTGTGATAAAACGTTCTTCCGCAAATACATACTTGAAATATACTTAACAGGAACCAGCCTGTGATTACAGCAGTGGACTTGACGTCCATGTTCCTCGAAGGTGACTTGCCTCTGTAGTGCTCCAACTGTGAAGCTTACCTTGCAAATCACATAAATTGTGTTTGGCACTTTGGGAATAAGCACATTGATAATAAATAAAGATAAAGAATAATAAAGATTCAAATCATATTGTTCTTAAAAGCCCACGTTGATACGGCATGGCATTGGCAGACAATTAATTGATTACAAAGGTTACAAAGGACAGAATTGAAAGGATCCAAGCTTTTTCTGTCGGCTATTGTTCCTCAAGCACACCCGAATGACCGTCACTTGATACCTAAGGAAGACTTTTGAGGCAAACATTTATTTGATAACGATAGTGTATTGATATATGGCAGCGTAATTTATTGTTAAACAATGCTTGTAACTGTATTACATTGTTTCTATTGAGATTCAAGTCCATTGCATTATAGTTGGACAATGATTAGTTGTCGGGAATGTAGTACCAATTAATGAAAGCAGTGGCGAGGAAGTTATTATATTTAGATGCTCGAATTATCTGTAAACTTCCGGATTAAAATGGATGGATGTCAAACGTTAAAGAAACATGTGGAGTATTCCGTGACACTGGACTAGTCTTAGTGAGTGACTGGGTGTTTGAGTGAGTGAGTAGGTGTTTGAGTGTTTGAGTGAGTGAGTGAGTGATGTTTGTTGTTAAACGCCGCACTCAGCAATATTCCAGCTATATGAAGGTGGTCTGTAAAGAATCGAGTCTGGACAAGACAATCCAGTGATTGATGTCATGAACATCGATCCACGCAATTGGGATACGATGACATTCATAAACCAAGTCAGCGAGCCTGACCACCCCTTCCCATTAGTCGCCTCTTACGACAAGCAGAGTCGCCTTTACGTCACGCCGAAGACCCGGGTTCGATTCCCGACATGGCATGGGTACAATGTGTGAAGCCCATTTCTGGTGTCCCCAGCCCTGATATTGCTGGAATATTGCTAAAAGCGGCGTAAAACCATACTCACTCACTCACTCACTCACTCACTCACTCATAGTCACCTTTTACGGCAAGCATTGTTTGCTGAAGACCTATTCTACCCCGGATCTTATTAAACGTCCCATAGGCATTATTTTAACCATATAGCTAATGGCATTGTGTAGATAGTGCTGGAAGCTGGTGCGTCCCTGTCTCATCTCACATTTCATCTGACATTACATCAAGACTAGCTTTCGTGTAAAGATCACTTTTCACCCACCTCGGACATTTCACCACAGTTGCGCTGAGGTGATTATTATTCTTGTCATTGTCATTTCCACTGCTCACATTTTATACTGCCATTGAATATTGTTCTACCACTATATTGTGTACTGCCATTACAATTGCTGTGCAGTAATTTGTATTAAATGGTAAACCTAATTAATTTTGTAATACAATTGTTGATTGTATTTCACTTGTTGTTTGTTTATTGATTTCATACTAAATTCGTTTACGTACAGATTTCTGGGCTAGCATATTGTTTCAATTTAAGAATCGACTATATATGATCATGAATACATATATGCAAAAAGAATCCACCACATTCTCCATAGAGCAAAACACTCTGGGTATACTTACACCACGATATTTCTTACAGGCATATACGTGTATTTTTTCTTTTGCATTAAAATGGATTAAGACACTTAACCGTATTAAAACCAATATAGAACGTATCGTACCATCAAATACTGGAGAATAGAAGTGTATGCCAAATCTTCGAGAGTATGAATATTCCTAAATATATACCTATTAACCCCTTATGATCTTAAAAAGATGCTTGTTTAATATGCACAATCCAAGGTAGATGGCTTGTAGATTATACCCCTAAAGACGTAATAGTTGCTAGACTCTCATCACATACATTGTTGAAGGTTTTGTTTATATGTGAGTTATATGTTTGGATGCTCTAGGTCTCATTGATCACTTTATCTTAGCGTGAGAAGTTTACACATCAGTGCAATACATTATTTTTTATCTATTTTCTATGTATTTTTCAAAGTAAGGGTAAATGATGCTTAATGAGCATTTCACATCAGTCAGCAACTGTTTCCCAGTCATAATGATAAGTTGAGTTAACAACCTTGCCCATACTACACAGGATACAGTGACACGCACTATATGCAATATATCCTCTTTAAATGGAAGAGTGTAAATAATATTCATGAAAAGGCGTTTTCGTGCATACGGAGTATCGCCTTGTGACTTTCTAGCGGCCGCAATTGAAGTCGATAAAGCGATATCCCCTCCAGACCACCATACACAGCACTTGTCTGCAAAGCTAGTCTCTTATCCTTACTTACTTACTTTGGAGATTTAACGTGCGCTTTCCGACTGATGCGTATTTCGCACACGTCTCTTATCCATGCTAGCTGACGTATTTGTATGTATCGAGCTACACCTCGTAAAACACCGTTCTCGCGACAGCGTCACGTCAGGGGCCGCTTTAGGCAACGCTGTTCCAATCAGGTCCGCACAGGGCGATGTCGCAATACACCCTTTCTTCTCCCATCACGGGTAACCAGTAGGCAAATACATTCAAAGCAGTTACACGCAAGCTGCTCGGGAATTGTTCTAACTCCTCAACTATTCACGCAGAAACAGACAGACAAAACACTCCTTAATTGTAAATGAATCATCGACATCATTCAGCGAAATACCATCTTGTAGTATAGAAATCACTTTCCTGCTGCTGAAATTAGGTTTATCCTCACTTTGCCACCAGGCCACCAGGGATTAACAGTAGCGATGTTCATACAAGTATGGGGGCCATATCAAAGTCACCAAATACTGAACTGAGTTCACCCCCTCAATTAATGTCAAAAGTGTTCACTGGCAATATTGGTGAGCGAATTTCTTATTTGTTGATTAATTACTGATTAACGATCAACGTTCCCAACAGTCGTGGTGGCAGAAGCCTTGTATATCAAGGTTATACAATACAATATCAGGCTCTCAAACTAATTACACGCACCCAACATGGCACCTCCTACACTTCACTTCAGGCCTTAACAGGAGAAATGCCACTAAGTCTACGCAGGGAACAGCTAAGCTTAAATTTCTGGGCCGCGTCCCAATCAAACCCTCTCATCCAAAACTTAATAAACCAAAATATCAGCCCCAAAAACCAAGCTCTAGCTCGTAAACACCCCTTACTTACCCCAATATCCCAAAGAATAACAAACTACCTAAATGAACACCAAATTAAAAATCTTAAACAAAACTGCAAACAATCAAATATCTTCCCCCCTAAACTTAAAATACCCAAAATAGACACAACACTAGCTACCAAAATAAATAAACAAACCTAAACATAGCTAAAACCACCACACTAGCATACATACACGAAAATTGGCCAAATTGGTGTCAATTTACACGGACGGATCTTCAGATCCGACCTCCAAACACACAGGTTTCGGAGTCCATACCACACAACCAACTAAAACCACACAATCCTTCCGACTCTCAAACAACCAATCAATATTCACAGCAGAACTAATGGGCATGGCCTCAGCCCTCCATAATCAAGAATCCAAAATCCACACAAAAAATCCTAATACTTACCGACTCCCTAAGTGGACTGGAAGCCCTCCAAAACAAAAATACCAAAAACCGACCTAAATTAATAAATCAAATACTTAAAAGCTCCAACGACCTAACTAAGGCAGGCAAACAAATAACCTTCTTGTGGATACCCGCCCACGTAGGAATATACGGTAATGAAAACGCCGATAAGGCAGCTAAACTATCCCTCAAAATCCCAGATATAAGCTTAAACTTACCCATCTCAAAATCAGAAATTAAAAGCGTAAACAAGCAAAAAATCACCAAAAAATGGCATAACCTATATCTAAACTCAAATAGCCAAATCAAAAAAGTACTCAGCAAACCACTAACCAAACCAAAAATTCTCCGTCCATAAAAAAAAATCGACAGAGTAATCACTAAACTCCAAACAGGACACACCAACCTAAATAACCACCTAAATTTAAAAAAAAAACATACCACAGGTAACTGCCCACACTGCAAACAACTAGAAACCCCGGAACACGCACTCACCCACTGCACACACTACCTAACACATCGAACCGCATTACAAACCACCCTCAATCTAAACAAGGCTCTCACTCTAGAAGCAATACTAAACCCACAAAATAAACTAGAAAACTTCAAGGCCTTAGGCGTATTCTTAATCAAAACGGAACTAATAAAACGCATATAAAAACACTATAATCTACCAAATCAAAATTACATAAACAAACAAACATCCACCATACCCAGCTCCCTTAGTTCTCCTCCCCAACCCCATCGGCACTATTCCAAATCTCAAAATTCCCAAATTCTATATAAGCAGCCCCTAAAGCCCCCTCTTGGGTTGCGCACACCACTTTCGCCCCTTTCGGAAACACATTAAATGGCCTGGCCGGGCCCGTGTGCGAAATACGCATCAGTCGGACAGCGCACGTTAAATCTCCCAAGTAAGTAAGTAAGTAAGTGTGAAGAGGACCAAAGGTACCAGCATCCACTGGAAATGTTGCTTATCAACATGCCCAGCTACCATCAACACATCGAACGACTACATCACCACAGTCAACATTATCCACAACCATGACGCAAACCATACCAAAATTGCTGTTGATAAGTTTGTCGCCTCAGTGAAGAACATGGTTAAGAAGGACAGCAGATCCATTCCTTCAATTTACCTCTCAGAGTTAAATGGTATGCATGAGTTGAGCTTACCTCTTATTATAATGTCCATAGTTTTATTTACTAAATATTTCAAAGATTTCAAACACTTGTAATGTGTATTTGTGTCTTAAAAATTATTGCCTTATTTAACTTAATATCTAACTCATATATCAAAATTTGGGATGACCCCTGGTGCCTTCTATTGTTTAACCAATTAGCATACCTGCCTGATTTTCATACTGGGAACAATAGGTGGTGGCAAAGTGAGGAGATCCCTGAAAGGTTTGAAATTATACGGCTTTTACCGTGAGTACAACAAAAGAGGCACTATAGGGAGATAGTGCATGTTTTATGGACGTGTAGGGACGATTGTTTATTTACAAATTAGATGTAAACACATGTGCTATCCACGCCATCTCTCTTGAGACTTTGGTTAAAGATGAGTCATACTCTTGAATAATCATAGTATTTCTCAGTGGGTGTCGACATATTTTCTGATGCGTAAAAGCAAAAACAATTAAACTAGCAGGCGTTTACATCTGAAGGTATGGAGTGTTAATGTTTAACTATTTCGATTTCCATGTCAACCCTATTCAGGGGGCACGGGTGGCCCAGTCGTCTTAGGCGCTGCGATTCGCTGTACAGAGTTGCGTCCCTTGGGCACGCCAGAAACTTATGATTGTGGGTTCGAATCCCGGTTCGCCCCGATTATGTTTCTAAGTTTGTCAGTACCATACCCGTGCTCGTGGGTTTCAAGTGGTAAACGTCTGAGACCTGCCTCACTTCGGGCTTTCCTGCCACATTAAGCTGACACGCTGTGATATAACTGTAATACTGTTAAATGCGGCGTTAAACTCAACTCACTCACAACCCTATTCATAGTTTGTGTAATACATTTGCGTGACACATACAAAGGGCACTCTCCCCTTAAAAAACCACTAGAGTATATATAAAAAGTAAAATGTATATAGGAGTGACGGCTGAAAACGTCTGAGCCTAGATGCGTTGATTGAGTTGGTCGCTAATAAATATTAAACTTTATCCCCTCCGAAGTCCACACACTCCTGTCAACTAGTGCCTCATCTTCCCGAGGCAAGAGAGTTAACTGACTTTAACTTACTTACTTACTTTTATAGTCAGTTAACTCTCTTGCCTCGGGAAGATGTGAGTGCCTGGATCCCACTGGCTTCCTCCTGGTGGTGTGAAACGTCCTCCACAGCAGAGATTATGTCATCGTCATTTACATGATGCTTGAGGGGCATCTCTTTCTTCGTTGAATTAATATTATTATTATGAACGTTATGTCTTGAACTGATACAGATAGGTTAAGCAAGACGCGCACCTGTTAGGAACCAATATTACATGAGGGAATATTCCAAAAACATCTAAACAAACACATGTAAGAAACATCCCTCTTGTCCCTCTTGTCACACAGTCTTGTGGAGAGTGTTTAAATATGAAACAGATGGGGTGGTGGCACTGGTCTCCTTTGTTTCTAGTTCAGGTGGGTAAATCAGTGGAAGGGAATTGGACATTTGATTGATATTGAACGATATCAAATCATCGATATACCTGAAGCTTATGTGTGCCAATTTTGAACAATCGATATCAGCTGTTGATTATTATTCTGATATATAAAATATACATCTAAAGTCACTTTTGCGTTTCTTTTTTTGCAGAGTATATATGTATTTACCCATCCCTGTTCTGAAACATCTTTGTAAATAAGCTGATGGGAAAAATATATACTTCCACTTGTATGAGTCGTTCTACATACATCTAAAAATAAAGTGCTAATCATGCAAAAGTGTTTTTCCACTCAATCACGTATGCACTTATTCACAAGCTACAGGTATAGCCTCATGAAAACACTTGTGACAAATTGATAGTTTGTACTATATCAACACCTGGTGTCGCCACTGTAAGTACACTCAAGCTGTGTTTATGTCCCTAACACAAATCTAAACACGTTCCTTGCCCAAAAAGTTTGACATGTTTAGGTCTATCGTAGTAATCAGGTATACTTTCACTGTAGCCTTCCTGTTTGAGAGAAATACCATTAGTAATATAGCAACAACACATTTAAGAACACTTAGAATTTCACACCTCGGATTTGCAGGTATTCACGTTATCAATTGAGCCACGGAGACTGTTTCCCACACAACTGTCACTGTTCCTAGTTACCATTCTCCGGTCCTGGTTTATATGTACATTTTTATGTTGATATTGTACCAAGTTCGTTTTAAGTCCTGGTGGTATCATCTTCCTGAGGCAAGATAGTTAACTGACTTTAAAAGTCCAGTTTCCACCCTTGCCTAACAAGGCTGGAATTCCTGGGCTCGATAGTAGCGCCACCAGTGGTTATTACGGATTATGTCCCTTCTAAGCCTCTCCTATGGACCATTCCGATTCCATCACTTGCATTTGTTTCAAAATGGCGGCGCCCAGTCAAGACGATCTGATTGATAACCAAGATCTATATTGTCATAAAATGGGTCTTACATCACGAAGAGCATCAAATCACGTGAGCACATTGATTAAAAACATGAAAAGGTTTGGAAAATATCTGTTGACAATGAGTTGGCAGTGCACATGTTTTACAAATCCTGCAATCGACCGTAATTTGCACGACAGTTTACTGACCGGATTTCGATTTCGTTGCGAGATTTTGATTGGACTATGCATAGACTCGTTAGTCCAGCCAAAATGTAACTCCATAATACCAGCCTAGTTTGGCAAGGGTGGAAACTGGACTTTTATAGTCAGTTAACTCGCTTGTTTCGGGAAGATGTGGTGGTATATGTGTTTTGCAAGTGCCTGTGAATCTGATTTGCACATCTAATTTCAAAATATATTAAACGTTTTTTAAAATTATAAACATGTTTAGATTATGTGGATGTTCTGTTTAGGTGGTGTTTAGGCTGTGAGACGATAGCTCATTTCATGTGTTCAGACCCTAAATGTGTTTAAATGGAACACACCTAATGTGTATTCCGTATACTATTTAAACTCATTCTTAAACATGTTAAGGTCTAAACATGTCTGGTATGTGTTTGCTTTCTAAACATATGAAAACGTCAGTTCCCCTTTATTGGGGAGACCATTGAAGATCCGGGGTAGAATAGATCTTCAGCAACCCATGCTTGCCGTAAAAGGCGACTATATGCTTGTCGTAAGAGGTGACGAACGGGATTGGGTGGTCAGGCTCGCTGACTTGGTTGATGCATGTCATCGATCCCAATTGTGTGGATAAATGCTCATGATATGAATCGGTGGATTATCTGGTCCAGACTCGATTATTTACAGATCGCCATCATATAGCTGGAATATTGCTGAGTGCGGCGTTAAACAACCAACCAACCAACTTTATTTGGGAAGAAATATGACAAGCTACCGTATATGTATAATTCGGTAATACTATGTTCCACGCCGAATTAGAGTAGTGTACACTCTTTATTCACACATTTTAATGTTCCTATCGTAAACCACAAAACGATTATACATGTAGTTCAGTATGACTCTAAGAGTCTGGGAATAACAACAGCAAGAACAAGCGACAAAACCCTTTCCATATTCAAAGAATACTCGTATATCTAGAATAAGGGAAAACGTGGCATGTTTAACTAAGACATATATTATGAATGAGTATTTAGTAGAATAGGTAAGTTGCGTTTCTGACACATTTCTTTTTTAAACAATAGTGACAGTTTCAATAGCTACAGATCGAATGCATCCCATCTTGAAAATGTGAAATATATCAAGTTTCACGCACACCCAGTATCGCTACTGTATGAAAGTGCAATCATGGTCATGTAGCAGGGCGTGGAGTCATCCCACAGATGACATCGATATCCTTACCTTGTCAGCTTGCTGACGGGGTTAACCTCTTAGGTCATGTGGACAAAGCGTCCGACCTCGGATCAGAAGGTCCGTGGTTCGAATCCCATTACGGGACTCGGAAATTTTATGGCCGTTAAATTGGCGCCCAACGTGGGGCTGAGCACGTTCATATTAATTTGAGCAAAATAAGCCTCAGTACCTTACTATGCGGCCCGGGACGTGCCTTCTGTTGACGGGGGAGTATGTAGCAGGGCGTGGAGTCATCCCACAGATGACATCCTTACCTTGTCATGTGGACAAGGCGTCCGACCTCGGATCAGAAAGTCCGTGTTTCGAATCCCATCAAGGGACTCGGAAATTTTATGGCCGCTACAGTTGCAAAAGCTTAACCATTTGTCGTTTGCCTGGATTTGCATTGCCGCAATTCCCCTTGCGACAAATAGATTTGTATGCGACCCGTGAAGATCCGGGTTAGAATAGGTCTTCAGCAACCCATGCTTGCCGTAAAAGGCGACTATGCTTGTCGTAAAAGGCGACTAACGGGATCGAGTGGTCAGGCTCGCTGACTTTGTTGATGCATTTCATCGATCCCAATTGCGTGGATCGATGCTCATGATATTAATCACTGGATTGTCTGGTCCAGGCTCGATTATTTACAGACCGCCGTCATATAGCTGGAATATTGCTGAGTACGGCGTTAAACAACAAATCAACGAACCAACCAACTCTGTATGCATAAGGTATAAGGCATTTGGAAGCGATACACATAAGGAAGAGAATATATGGATGTCAACTTCTTTATTATGAGGATCTGGTGTCCCCCGCCGTGATATTGCTGGAATATTGCCAAAAGCGGCGTAAAACCATACTCACTCACTTATTATGAGGAACACAACGTTTCGGAGTATATGCTTACTCCTTCATCAGGTGAGTGAATGCAATGAGGCAGAGAGCATGTATGTACGTGTGAGGACAACAAATAGGTGATAGGTGATTAGCATAGACAATGGAAGCCAACAAATACAGTAATAAGCGCTGATGGTATGGAAGCCAGTACTTCAGCCAGTTATCATAGGTAAGTAATGGGTAATGGACGCTGGGCAAACGGGAGGCCGGGGGTAATAAGCACTGATAGGTGAAAGAATGGACGTAGCAAGGGCAAATTGAAGCCAGCTAGGTAATTAGCCCCGACAAAGATCAACACATATGCATAATGTGCATAAAGTATGACTTGTTCAATGCTGTATTTATTCACAAAAATAATGTCCATAACTTAAACCATAAAATGACCAGACGGTATAATAGTGATCAAAACCAACAGATTACTATGTCTCGAGGTAAACGGTAAAGTGATAGTCACATGGATAACCGAGAAATATAATTACTCATGGAATAGTGAGTATGGTTTTACGCCGGTTTTAGCAATACTCCAGGAATAACACGGCGGGGGACACCAGAAATGGGCTTCACACATTGTACCCATGTCGGGAATCGAACCCGGGGTTTCGGCGTGACGAGCGAACGCTTTAACCACTAAGCTACCCGACCGCCCTACTCATGGAATGAAAGAGAACTGTGGCTATGTACCCATGTTGCGAGCCAGACACATTTGCATTTATTTGCACATACGTACTTAAAAATTAATCTTTAGTTTTTCAGTTTCAACAAAGTCAGTAAAGGGGCTGTAGTGTCACTGGATTGTCTGTCATTAGGTTGCATGTCTGGTTTGTATACAGACCGCGGTCGCATGGCAGAAATACTGCCGTGTTGCGCAAAGGCAACAAACAAATTCTAATTTCATTGATCCATTCATATATTTTTCATTGCTGATCTGCCTTTTGCGCCCATCGGAATCTCTATCAGCGGATAATCGATACTGGTTGTTCTCACGCGCTGGCGTAAATCTTCGATGAATGACAAAGGTGGACGGTTTGGTGGAACTAGCAACAGTAAAGGTGGCTATAACAACTATACCTTCAAGCCTTTGTTGGCCTTTACGGCTACAGAGAAAATTATAAGTGTAGAGATACCAAATGGTTTAAGCATACTTATTTTCACAAAAGTGTGAAAATGGATTGGTAAACAAGCGAACGAAGCGCTTATGTTAATACCGCTCCATTACACATAGGACATATTACAATGAATACATAAATGAAGGTTAGATGTAACAAATATATTGTACATGCCAAGCTAGATGTGTATATATAATAAATCTATTTGCAGTTTATTTTAAACAATCATTTAACTGAAAATCTGCCATTTTTTAATAGAATCTAATATTAGCATTTGCTCTTTCTTACTCAAATCCGAATTTCCGCATAGCACTGTTTGTAAAGAATAACCATGTTGGTAAAAATACATTTCATTTAGAAATACCAAATACATTCATCATTTGGCGATTTTGTATTATAATGATAGTAATAATAGTTTAGGTCTTTGTTTGTGTAACACACGTCAGGAGCTCAACATTCCACAATCTCAACTCTTTGTCAGCAGATATTTTCCAAATCTTTTCAAGTTGCTCACGTGATTTGATGCATTTCGCGATGTAAGACCCGTTTTATCACAATATAGGTCTTGATTATCGATCAGATCGTCCTGACTCGGCGCCACCATTTTGTGTGAAGCAAACGCAAGTGATGAGAGACGTGGAATCTGATTGGTCCATAGGAGAGGCTTACAAGGGACATAACTGGTAATAGCCACTGGTCGCGGCGTTACGATCGTGCACAGTAATTCCAGCCTAGTTCGGCAAGGGTGGAAACTGGACTTTTAAAGTCAGTTAACTCTCTTGCCTCGGGAGGATGGGTCTGGTCGGTTCGGAGTCAGTACACTGTGTCTGAGTGGGGTATTCATGTTAAACTGCGGCATGGTATCTCAGTGAGCTAGCACTATAAATCGGCATCAGTCCGGACTAGTACAAGCAGCCACAGACACACACACACACACACACACATATATATATATATATAAGCGCAACGCTCTTGGACGCGACGTTAAACCCATTCCAACGTTAACTCACCTCGCATCAGTTACCCCCTCCCTTTCGCGTACCTATTAGAGGTTCGCGGACATAAATCTACTGTCGTAGAAGAGACTTGAGAAATTTATTCACAGAGCAATGAAATCAAGAAATAGAAGAGAAATGTCGATCTTTGTGATATACCATCTATCTCTATATCTTCATATCGGTCTATCAAAACACCTTTAGGCTATTACATACTTGATTATCTGAATACTGCATTACAGTAAACTACGGTTATAACGAACTCAAAGGGACTACTAATTTTAGTTCGTTATAACCGTAGTTCGTTATAAGAACATATACAGCATGACTACAGCAAGTAGTCGGGACCAAATAGTAAGTTCGTTATATCCGTCAGTTCGTTATAAGCGTGTTCGTTATAACCGTAGTTTACTGTACTTTGCTTTGATAAATACAGCAGCACGCAAAAGTCAAGCAAGGATTATAGAAACGTACTTATTTGAACTGACACGTTTAGCCCTTTGTGTTAATGTTGACCTATTGTATAGCAATATAAACAAAGTAGATGGTTTGATGATGGGGTTGGGCAGAGCCCACTAACAATATAAAGGTAGAAATCATATAAGATGACTAATGGACGCTTCGTGAGTGAGTGAGAGTATAGTTTTACGCCGCTTTGAGCAATATTCAAGCAATATCACGGCGGGGGACACCGGAAATGGGCTTCACACATTGTACCCATGTCGGGAATCGAACCCGGGTCGTCGGCGTGACGAGCGAACGCTTTAACCACTAGGCTACCCGACCGCCCCGGACGCTTCTTTGGCTATGTCTCATAGTCAACAGGACTAAATACATGCACATACTTTCTTTGAATACGACCCTCAGTTGTACAGGGGTGAGATAATCGAGACTGGTTATTCTCTGGCGATGACGTTTAATATTTATAAGTGAATCGGGAAAGACTATTGCATGCTGCTAATTGTGATTTAGAAGAACATATTGAAACAACACGCGTTATATTCTTATGAGTGAGTGAGTGAGTGAGTTGGGTTTAACGCCGCTTTCAACAGTATTCCAGTTATATCATGGCGTGTCAGCTTAATGTGGGAGGAAAGCCCGAAGTGAAGCAGGTCTCAGACGTTTACCATTTCGGTGAAACCCACGAGCACGGGTATGGTGCTGACAAACCTAGAAACATTATCGGGGCGAACCGATCGGGATTCGAACCCACAATCATAGGTTTCTAGCGTGCCCAAGGGACGCAACTCTGCACAGCGAATCGCAGCGCCTTAGACGACTGGGCCACCCGTGCCCCCTATATTTTTATGATGAGGCACAGGCTACAAATTCAATGAAATAAGGACATCCCTCCATTAAAAAGCAATATATGTAGATCCCCTGCATATTAAGATACGTGTGTGTCAGGTTTGTTGTCAGATACATACAAGCTCGCCATCCAATGTCATTCTGTACCAACTCAAGAAAAGTCGCAGACCTATAGGCCGGTTATAGTATTCGATTAAATATGAGGATTGACGCTTACATACTTATTAACCTAGCTTTTTAAAACCGTGTACATTATTTAAGAAATAAACGACTTGTGGTCGTTGTTTATCGTAAAATAAAACGCTGCTGCGCCTCTCATTGTTTATTCTCCCTGCAGTGTTTTATCGTACGATAAACAACGACCACGAGTCGTTTATTTCTTACATGAGATATCAACATTATGTAAGCCTCTTTAAGGATGACGATAGATTATACACGTTTTTAAAAATATTTACCCGCATTTAAATAAGGATGACTCCCTCAATAGTATCCGACCTCGGCGATGTCGGACAAGTCAATTTTAAGCACATGTGTGTATTTACCGCATATTTTCACAATCCTCACTTCGATTACCTGTAGCTTTTCTCCCTATACCGATTGTCATATCTCTCCCGCTTTGGGATTTATCGCGTAGCTATCTTTTACTCTATCATTGACGGAAACTTATACAATTCCAGCAGATTATGTCCTATGGCGATACAAATGGCAAGAACTCCAACCGACATACACTAAACTACGGTTATAACGAACTCAAAGGGACTACTCATTTTAGTTCGTTATAACCGTAGTTCGTTATAAGAACATATACAGCATGACTACAGCAAGTAGTCGGGACCAAAAAGTAAGTTCGTTATATCCGTCAGTTCGTTATAAGCGTGTTCGTTATAACCGTAGTTTACTGTAACCTTAAAGTGTCACATTCGTACCTAATTTCAAAGAGAACCTTCCAGTTGAAATCAAAACAATCCAGACAAAGTCACGATCAAATAACCCTGCGAAGCTTCGTGACCGCCCGATAAGGGCGATAAGTGGCAAAATGGCAAAAAAAAATTAAAACAATATCTCGGACAACGTAGCACGGTTTCTATTTTCAAGCCAGTGCCATATTTGCAATTACGCATAACCAGTGACAACCCTTAGATAAGCAAGTTAATAATTTGACCGATCATAGTTTCCAAAGCTTGTTAATAGAAGTATAACAATACATCAGTAACATTTTGAGGAATTTGCTTTAAGACTTAAAGCACAGGCATTTCAAAGAACCAATACCAGAACACCTACAAACAGATTGTGTGGTCACATTGAATTAAAATGTGTTATAAATGGGAAGAACATCTTCCATGTTGTTTTACACTGCAGTCCAAAATTCTAGCTCCAGTACCACTGCACGTATTGTTTGTTTGTTGCTTCACGACGCACTCAGCAATATTCCAGCTATATGAAGGCGGTCTGTAAATAATCCAATCTGGACCAAACAATTCAGTGATTGACACCATGAGCATCAATCTACGCAATTTGGATATGATGACATGCATCGACCAAATCAGCGAGCCTAACTACCCAATCCCGTTTGTCGCCTCTTACAACAAGCATAGTCGCCATTTATGGCAATCATGGGTTGCTGGAGACCTATTCTAACCCGGATCTTCACAGGTCCACTGCCTGTAAGTAATTGAATCTAGTCCAGACAAACCAGTGATTGATATTATGAGGTCAGATGAAATGGCTTAAAGATGATTGCACCTAAGTAAAATTGCAGATGGGTGCCCGTGTGTGTGTGTGCCACCTCAGTGGGTGTGTCTGCCACCTCAGTGTGTGCCAGTCTGTCTAATTCCACACAATAATAAAAGAAACCAGGAATATCTTTAAAAGTGTTGTTTATTTGTTTGATGATAAAAAACCCAAATGAATTCAGTTCCTTAGATGTTCATACAATGCCATGTTTATTAAAAAACTCATCAGAAACAACATCCAAAATTTGCGACAGTAATAGATCTGAGTTAAAACATGTGTCACAAACACCCCTTGTACTCTGTGTAATTGTTGAAATGCATTAAAAAGGAATTTCCCTAACATGATCATGTAGCAACTCCATAAAACAAGTGAACAATGTCATACACAAATGAGAATCTCGTCTGTAATACAATGCATTCACACAACACACCTTCAAGTACATACAGATCTCCTTTAATCAGGAGTAACAAAATTAATTTTTGGGGGTCATTTTGGCAAAAAGTTAAACTATATAATTGTGACAATTAAATCTCTCTACAATCACTCAACATTAGAGCTGTATGTGTAACCCAAGTGTATGGAGCATTGTGCTGTATGTGTAACCCAAGTGTATGTAGCATTGTGCTGTATGTGTAACCCAAGTGTATGGAGCATTGTGCTGTATGTGTAACCCAAGTGTATGGAGCATTGTGCTGCATGTGTAACCCAAGTGTATGTAGCATTTTGCTGTATGTGTAACCCAAGTGTATGGAGCATTGTGCTGTATGTGTAACCCAAGTGTATGGAGCATTGTGCTGTATGTGTAACCCAAGTGTATGGAGCATTGTGCTGCATGTGTAACCCAAGTGTATGTAGCATTGTGCTGTATGTGTAACCCAAGTGTATGTAGCATTGTGCTGTATGTGTAACCCAAGTGTATGTAGCATTGTGCTGTATGTGTAACCCAAGTGTATGGAGCATTGTGCTGCATGTGTAACCCAAGTGTATGTAGCATTGTGCTGTATGTGTAACCCAAGTGTATGTAGCATTGTGCTGTATGTGTAACCCAAGTGTATGTAGCATTTTGCTGTATGTGTAACCCAAGTGTATGTAGCATTGTGCTGTATGTGTAACCCAAGTGTATGGAGCATTGTGCTGTATGTGTAACCCAAGTGTATGTAGCATTTTGCTGTATGTGTAACCCAAGTGTATGTAGCATTGTGCTGTATGTGTAACCCAAGTGTATGTAGCATTTTGCTGTATGTGTAACCCAAGTGTATGGAGCATTGTGCTGTATGTGTAACCCAAGTGTATGTAGCATTGTGCTGTATGTGTAACCCAAGTGTATGTAGCATTGTGCTGCATGTGTAACCCAAGTGTATGTAGCATTGTGCTGTATGTGTAACCCAAGTGTATGTAGCATTGTGCTGTATGTGTAACCCAAGTGTATGGAGCATTGTGCTGTATGTGTAACCCAAGTGTATGTAGCATTGTGCTGCATGTGTAACCCAAGTGTATGTAGCATTGTGCTGCATGTGTAACCCAAGTGTATGTAGCATTTTGCTGTATGTGTAACCCAAGTGTATGTAGCATTGTGCTGTATGTGTAACCCAAGTGTATGGAGCATTGTGCTGTATTTGTAACCCAAGTGTATGTAGCATTTTGCTGTATGTGTAACCCAAGTGTATGGAGCATTGTGCTGTATTTGTAACCCACGTGTATGTAGCATTTTGCTGTATGTGTAACCCAAGTGTATGTAGCATTGTGCTGTATGTGTCAGTCTACTGACACATTCACATCCCTTCAGTGTGACTATACAGCAACAACCTACATGTCTACTTCACACCAACAATGGAACACCATACAAATGACCCTGATTGCATATATACAATAATAAATGAAAACTTAAGACTCCCATAACTGACCATACACACATTTTCCCCAAATCCCCAGTTCCGAGGATCAGACAACTGTCGGCCAATCAGCTTGGCTTGTGACAAGTGTCGTCATTAGCATAGAACTGGGGGCCATCCATCAATAACTGTCTCAAATTTAAAAGATAAACAACTGACTTGAAAAAAAGAAATAAATGAAAAAAAGTAATTCTCTGATAGTAGGTATTATAACATTTCTGTTCTTAATACAGTGGGTTATCTCCCTTTAACAAGGTACTGTTAATCTACTTATTAGACAAATATTCTTTGGGTATTGTTAGAAGAGACATGACACTCAAAAGAACTGACCAATCAAATTACTTACAGTGAGAGACATTCCGTGCTCAGCTGGAATATTCGAGACATCACTTTCTTTGGCAAATTGATTGAGGGTATTTATCTCAACAGAATGGACATATAATGCACTGGATAACTGAAGCGAACAATGTTGCTGCTTTGCTAAGATTTAAAAGTCATGTTTTGAGTTTGACAAGATGACACTGGGGACGAGTGTTGGCAGTCAGCTGCAGAAGTCAGATTACCCTCATCCACCTCCCTGTCAACATAACATAAACATAAACATAACCACTCTGCACGGTCTGTAAAGTTATCAAGTCTGGACCACACAATTGTGCATGGATCTACACAACTGATACGCAACTGGGATACGATGACATGCATCAGCCAGTCAGTTAGCTGACCACCCGATTCCGTTAGTTGCCTCTTACAACAAGCATGGGTTGCTGAAGACCAATTCTAACCCGGATTTTCATGATGTCTGTTAGCCAATTTGACTGGCTACAGTACTAGGTCCAACGTACCAATCAGAATGTGAGTTACAAACCAGGCTCCAAGTTGGGTTGGCGATATGAACACCATGACAGCCTGACCCTTTGATTACGATAGAGTTTGTGAGATATCCAACATTGAAAAAATGAGCCACGTGCAAAGGAAAGCCCTAGAAAATCTTGGAGATGTTACGATGGTCCTCATGTCCAATAAAATTGACGGTGGCTTTGGTTTCCCGTATCAATGTCAGTTACCGCCCTTATCCATGTTCATATTCCTTATTTTGAAGTTTGATTGGTCGGTAAAAAGTTAATGAAAATCAAGGGCAGGTAATTTAAGATTGCAAAAACCTCGCACATGGTTAGTGCAGGTTTACCGAAATGCAAGTTATAGAGGATGGCGTGTTAAGTAGGTGGAACAGAATTTTACTACACTCAGGCCTTGAACTAATGTCATATGTATTAGCTAAATCTGCCACTTCCTTGTCTGTTGGTATCAAATGCATCAATATTTGTCAATAACATTGTAACAAAACATCAATATGTTTTTCATTCATTTTTTAATCTTACCTTGTTTTCAAATTTCTTCACATTGGCACCAAAATTAAGCTGCCTTGCACGCTATGAAGAAAAACATGACAATATTGTGAGAGACAGATACCGAGAGAACAATTATTTTCGATGATATTGTATAGTACATATGTATGTGTCTACATTCTTTGATTGATTAATTACTGTCAATTATTTGCCACAGAATATGAAGATAAAACGGATGAATAAATGAACATTTTCTTTCCATAACTGCCAACACCAGTTCAACACTCTAACAATGGATCAGGTATGAACAACATGGACTGCACAACTTTACTTACCGATTCTTTAACTTCCCTTGTCTTGGTATCTTTTCTGTCTTCGTTAATCTGTAAGAGGATTCAGATTTATAGTCATTGTGCATATCCATAAATATATATAAACAGGAAAATTGTAGTATCGCATGTATTATGATCTAAAGTCACCCACAGAAATCCCTTCTGAATTTGCCAGCTTTTATCATTGCTTGTCCAGTATTTTATGCTTGATTACCAGGACCCATTTGCTGAAAAAGCGTCACGTTGGAAGTGACAGCCATCTCCACCTCTCCTATTAGTAACATCCTCTTGGATGTGAGTGTAATTTTATTGGCAACTATGTTTAGTGTTGT